>NC_067143.1:26332162-26662162 GCF_903995435.1 Acomys russatus
TACTAGAGAGATGTAGCAGACACTGTGATATTGCTTTAAATACATAAAGTCTAGCACATTGGACATTGGCTTCAGACTTCTTAGGTATGAGGTTACAGTTCCCTGTTTCTTCTGATAGAGAGGGCCTAAGTCCTCAGTGGTGGGCAGTTTTAAGTGGGAAGCAAAGAAGCCAATAAACTTTCTGTCCTGACGTTTTCATGAGGGACTGTGGTATGCACAGCCAGCCACGAGGAAAAGTCAACATATCATTTAAACTAGATCACCTATTGTACACTGGCCAAGTTGATGTTCAGAGACTCCCCACATCCTTTCCGTTCTCCATACAGGCCATGTGCCTTCCCGACTCCTGCAGCACCACATGGTGTTTGCACATGAAATGTCCTTGTACTCTTTACCTTCTTTCATTTTTTTTGGAACTCTAACCACATCCAGTGGTCACCAGCTGCCTTCAATCTTGTCACTAACCTTCTTGTCTTTGTTTCTTCCCTAGCAGTTTATCATGGTGACAGCACCAAGCATTTACTGCTGACTACTTTAATTCCTATTTTAAATGAATTTATTATGATCAAATTGCAGTGCTGAGCGTTGCTTGTGTGTCTTATTAATGTGTGGTCTATGTGTTGTTGAGGCACATATACCATGGCATCACCACCCTGTCAGTCACTCTCTTTAACAATGAAGGAGATTTTATGAAGTTGATTGAAATCTATGGGCTATATTAAATTTGGTGTCAAGTTGGGTGACTAAGGTAAACTACGGTTTACCACTTCAGGGCTCTTCTGTTTTAACATCTTAAAGATATCTTGAAATCATTCTGCTGCTTTTATTGATTCTTTTCATTGAATACTGTGTTTGAACTCTAAAAACCATAGAGTTGATAGAGAATCACTCATGCTCCGGCATGACACACTTGAGGGCCAAAAGTTATTTCAAGTTATAGGAAGCTCAAAAGAAAAAAAAAAACATATGAAATAAAACAAGAGACAACAAAACAAAGCCAACTAAGGTTTAGCCTTCTGCCTTATTCCAAAGTAACAAAGATGCCATTCCTAGTTTATACTAAATTGTTGCCACTGCACATTTGAACACTTTTCCTGAGCATCTATTATGTGCTGAGACTTGTGAAAACATTCACAGATACAATTTAAGACAGTTAGGGTGAAAGGCATAAATGACACACTCCACAAGATATAGCGAGTTCTATGACTAAAGTGTTTGTGTGCTGAATATAATAAAATCTCACAGAGAGACAGTGGCCCTAACATGAAGGGAGGCAGAGGCAGGCTGATTGCTATGAGTTCGAGGTCAGCCTGGTCTACAAAGTGAGTCTAGGACATCCAAGGCTACACAGAGAAACCCTGTCTTGAAAAGCAAATAAGAAAAAGAAAGAAAGAAATCTGAAGGAATCCTTCTTTCTAACATTATTGAGCATATAGCCTAGATTTGCCTACCTGTTTTTCTCTCAATAGATAAGAAAGTGACCTTCTGTCTTTGTACATGTCTCACTGAAACACTGCTAAATGCTATTGTGTTTTTAATCCTGCATAGGTAGTTTCTGTGGATCTTGGGCCTGCGTCTCCTAGGCAAGGAGAAAAAGAGGGACTAATTTTTCTTTCGACTGTAATCAATTTTTCTACTCCAGTCCATCTACTAGAATTAATTGTTTCAGAAGAAGCTCAATTTTGCTCAAAAAACCAGAAAAGATTTCAGTTACAGCTTCCCATAATAAAGCAATTGTGTAATTAGTAATACATTTCTCATTCCCTTACTGAGTGGAGGAAAAAAAGTAACACATGTATTGCTTTAGTGTAAATCCTGACAGTGAAGTTTTTTTTCCCAGGGAATTATACCATTATACCATAAAAATGTCAAGGCATAAGTTTACTGTTCCCACTAATATTCTAAAATATTCTCTTAGGCTGACATCTCTGTCAATTAAAATTAAACAAAATTGCATTCTGCCATATACACTTTGCAGGGGAAGCTTTTGAGTTTATAGCTGCTCTTTGAATTGATTTTTAAGATGGCATCTGTAAAACTTGGCTGGAACAAGATGAGGTGGGATATATTTAAGGACCAGTCAATTTTAAAAAATGTTTTTAAAGATCATAAATTGACAGCTAGAATAGACTGCACATACCTCTAGGTTTCTCAGCCATTAAAATAAATCCAGCGATTCTTCTATATTACATGGTTGCGTTGACATAATTCAGTGCCCACGTGCGTCTGACTTGTTTTGGATTTCCAGTATTTTTTCACAGCAGAATATAAACAAGGAAGCTCATGAGTGTGGCTTCCAGTTATTCCATCTGCAGAGATTTGAGGAGAGTGTTCCTCAGCGATGTTTCCCACAGCCAAGCAAGCGAACGTGCTTTCTCACGGGACCAAGATTCTGAGGACAGACACTGCAAAGGCAGTGTCCACTCTGAGCACTCTGGACAGGACGAAGCTGCCAACAAAGTCTTTGGGGAGATTGTGCTATGCGATAGGAAGAGGAACAAAGTGAATCTTTGTCCCAGTTCCTCTGAAAGAACTTAATTTGATGCTAAGTCTTTGGCCTTTGATTGCCAGGCCTTAATGCACAGTGTTTTATTGGGGAGTTTGAAGCAAAGATTATTTCATAATTCAGAGTCTCACAGGCTGATGGACCTCTCTCACTTGCTAAACACCTTTTGGTGCCTTTTTAGGCAATTCGGTTGCCACTTAAGGGAAAGAGATAAGATTGCAAGTGGCTGAGAAGGGTTTGTGCCCTTTCAAGTGAGTTCACAAATGATGCCCTGGCTTGACCACCTTCTTGGACCATTTGTAGGTGGGGAGCATAGCAACCTTGACGGGAAGAGTTTAATCCAGACAATGCAGTGCTTCTGAGAGAGAGAATGCATGGACTCTGCTCTGGGCTTTACATCTGGGCTTGATTCAGGCTGGGCTGTTGGAGGACTGGCCAACAAGCAGCAGTTGCCTGTCATGAAGGATGACAACACTCTCCCCTTCCTCTGCAGTTGTAGATAAACTTCATGTGGCTTCATGACCATTTTGGTATGTTAACACTCCTTTGTTAGCATATAGGTAGCACATAGGAAGGGAGACTGGATAGTTTAAATTGTAAATGAACTAAGAGATTGAATCTCTGTGTTCCACATAAGTATAGCAGCTGGTTTTAGCCATATAGTGTGGATAAGCAGCAGTCAGGCATAGGCAGTGAGATTTCTAAGGTCCCTCTCTATCTCAGCCAGTTCTCAATTTGTAAAAGTTCCACAAACTTGTTTTAACATCAGATCACACCACACAAACATATGCAGTTTCTGATATGGTTGAAATGGTATTTTAGTTGACTACTGAAACATTGTGCATGCGCGTGTGCATGAGTGTGCGTGTGTGTGTGTGTGTGTGTGTGTGTGTGTGTGCATGTGTACATGTAAGTGTATGCATGTTTACGTCTGTGCATTGGGCACATGCATGTGTATGTTTGCCTGAATGTGACTTATGCTGTGATTCCTAAGGAGCCTTTCACTTGTTTGCTGAGACGGAGTCACTCCCTGTGACCTGTGACTTGTTAATGATGCTACAGTGACTGTCTGTCTGGTGAACCTCAGGGATCAAGTTATGTACATCACCTCCACACTGGAATGCAAGTGCTCGGGTGGGGGCTGAACCTGGGTCTTCATGATTTTATCACAAGCACTAAGGTGTCTCCACAGTTCTCATTCTTTATTTTGTATATTTTCATTAAGAACTGATTAGAGTTCTAAGTATTTGTAATAAAAGCAAGATCATGATAAAATATTTTCCTATGGACTATCCAGTCCACTGGACATATGGTGAATAAATGAAATATACTTCTATAAAGTAAATTTTCATTCATGCATATGTAGCATGAATGCGTATGGTATGTAGTTATGTGTTTAAGTGTGATAATTGGTTTACATGATAGGGAAAAATGAAATAATAAGCATGGGGAATAAGGAATAAGGGAGTGAGTGGCCATGGAGAGTGTGTGAAGGGTGATGTCAGAGGAAAGCTTCAGAGAAGATGCTGCCACTTGTATAAAGACCAGAGAAGACGGATCTCAGACGTTCTCCCCTGTACCAGTTCCTAAGGAATCACATTAGGATGTAGCCTTCGTAGATAAATTAAAGAGATCGATCCAGTCTAGTCCTCCCTGCTCTTTAGTCCTCTAACTACATCCAAAGCAGTTCTGGTTTAGTTGGTTTTATACTCAAAGCACCTCATACCTTGGCCTTTTTTTTTTTTTCCTTGTGTCTAGCCTGGCCCCCTGCTAGGTATGCTCTGCCCCCAACCCCCACTGTGCACCCCCTTCCTGCCAAGGACTGCTCTACCCCTCCCTCCGTTCCACCATCATATCTTTGTTGTTTTTCGAGACAGAGTTTCTCTGTGTAGCCTTAACCTTCCTGGATTCGCTTTGTAGACCAGGCTGGCCTCAAACTCACAAAGATCCACCTGCCTCTCCCTCCCGAGTGCTGGGATTAAAGGCATATACCGTCTCTCGTCTCCCACCAGCATATCTTAAGCTCTTCTTTTTGCTTGTTCAGTTACTCACAGCCTCTCAAACACATTTCTATACAGGCATAGACTATGTGTGTGTTTTCAAAACACACATTCTGTTGTTTTATTTTCCTTAAAATGCCAGTGTTTCCCTTTGCTTTTATGGGGACACTTGGTTCACAAAACATCCCATTCCCTCTTCCCATGGCAAGCTTAGGCCTGCTGTGCCAGCAAAATTCTTATCAAGCTTTCCCTCCACCTAAAAAGCACCTAGATTTGGGCAGTGAATTAACATGGGCATCTATTAATGTCACATTTCCTCCTGGAGTCACCAAACTCACTCTCCAGCTCTTCAAGAAACACTTTCTGAACACACAGACACACCCTTGCAGAGACGAAACACAGGTGCTGCCAGCCCAGCCCAGCCCAGGAGCCAGTCTTAAAAACAAAATAGTGTTTTTCTAGTTCCTTGGAGAGAAAGGAAAGGCCACAAGGTCTCCTGTCCAATGCATGAGGAACAAAGAGGCCAGCGCGACAGAAAGACATTAGTGCACAGACCGTGAGGTTGAGTGATGTGTTTTCTTTCTAACTTCAAGTTAAAACCGAGTAGGGAACTAAACAACAGTCCAGGCTTCCTGTAACCATCATAAACCATGCAAGTTATTCCAAGCCTCAAAGAGGTATAGTACTCTAAATCAGATGCATGCTCTTTTCATGGTGTTGGTAGAAAGATGGCTTGAGTTTCTGTGTTCAAATGGGAGAGTCTCTTTCCAAATAAACAGACACTATTTATGGGGTTACTGCGTGTTAGAGGAATACTGACCTTTTCCAGCTTGTAGTAATTTATTCAGCATTTGCATAAGGACATTGTAATATTCGGAACTGCTGTAGAGGCAGTCCTCTCCCAACCCTGGACCCACATCCGTGGTTCTTAGCTGACCCCTACTATCCGAGTGTCTGTATAGTCATTTCTTTATCTTTGACAGTCAGCAATACAGCTCTCAGCTCTAAGAAAATGGTAAAAAAAAAAAAAAAAAAATGACTAGACAGAGCGTCACCTGGTAAATGATACCCCCACTCAAGGATCCATGGATGTAAATGATGATGATTGCTAACTGTGAAGCACAGACTCGGTGACAAATTATACTCTGTACTCTTTGTAGATGTTTTTCATATTGTGATCAAATACCTACCTGTCTAATTAGTAAATGCCTCTCTGTCAGTTGAAACGTTAAACCATAACTGATGATGCCTTCAGGATTCTGAAATGACAAACCTCTGTTCTTTCGTCATAAACTGAGTTAGTAAAATAAGACATTGCTGAAAAATTTAAGTCTGCTGCCTAGCTCTGACCGTTCACCTTTGTTCTAGCATGCTTGATGACCCCTATATTCTTTTCCTTTCCATGAATTCCTGACACCCAAGTTCATTTTCCTCTTGGTCAGTGCTTCACTTACTGGTGACTGTGGACTATAGTGGAGTAGGAGCCCCCTCCATATCTCCAAACAACTTGTAAGATCGTTGCACAGAGAGAGAAACGTATGTACAAACAAACACAATGGGTGATAAAACGTTACTTTCCATACAGTAAAAGTCAGTAATACATGCATATTCTTAACACAGCTTTGAACACACATTTTTTACTCTCAGAGTTTCTCCAAATTCCTTTAATTCACTGACTGTTGTTTGCCTCATACTCAGATCAGATTTAGCTAATAGCTTTGCATATTCCGAGACATCTTTTCTGATTTTTTTTTTTTTTTGTCCATCAACTTGAATTATTTATTTGGTAAACAGCCAACTCTTGACATTCTCCATATGCTGGGTTGAGAACACAAATATCAGTGTGTTTATATCAACTTGAGATCTCTAAAAATGGACTTGGACCATCGTGCCATTCTGAAATACACTTCGAGACTGCAATGCGTCTGTCTGGTTTGTGCTCTGAGAGAGCTCCCTAGAGGAGCTGGCCTCTTCCCAAGGTACTTTTTTTTTTCGTTGCTGAAGTGGGTGTGTACAGTCCAGGTTGAAGCCAGTAACACTGCTCACCAGGTCTTGTTCGTAACGAGCCCAAGAGATCTCTGCGATAAATAATGAAGATTTTATTCACATGTAGCTATTTATGCTCCATCAATGTAATGCAGGTTTCTTGGTTCATAGGGTCTTGTAAGTGCTATCTGGGGTGACAATGAAGACAGAAAAGAAGAGCATCTCCCCGTGCACACATGGATGGAAGGCTCACTTCTCATTCAAGCATGTCCCTGGTTTGGGCAGAGGCCATCAACTTCAATCTCCACAACCATGCAGACTAGAATCAGTCTTCTGTGAATGAGCCCTGCCCTTCCTTCTTTCATTTCAATAAGGCACATTTGTCCTGTATACTCTCTTTTCCCCATCACACTTTAGACCTCCTTTGATGTGAGCTTCCCCGTGGCATACTTGAGTCTAAGATGTCATCATCTCATGGCTTTGTTCACTTCACTACTGTCATCTTTCAGTGCCTTTGTGGCCACCACTAGTGTAGTAGGGAAGAAGGTTGGGAAAAATATGATGTTATTACTAGGTGAAGAAATTATCGACCCTGCCTCTCATTTTTTTCCCCAGGAGATTTTATTTGAATATTCAGAGAACATTGCTACCTTCTTCCAGAATATAGCAGACCCTTTTAAGAAGTCCAGACAGAAGACAATGAGAATATCAGAGAAGAAACTACTATTTATTCTCACCTATAGTTATGTATTGCAATACTGGATAACGTTTTAAATTTTCCTGGCTCACACATGATGTTTACTCAAGCAGCTACCTGGAAAGATGAGAGACAGCTAGTGGCGTATAATATATATTAGCACAGAAATACATGATAAACTCTTCTAGGACACCATGCTGTTTTGCAGTTGTTGCTACTGTGTGCTTTCTCCTTTCTATAATTAAAAGACTTACTTACACTTATTGGAATAGGGTAAGCATAGAAAAAATAATAAAAGCAAACCCTTCTGGCTTGGATAAAATGAACAGTCACATCTCTCATGGGATACTTTAGAGGGAGATAAAAGTCTAGGGAAGTGGTTGGTCCTAGCACAGCAGGTCGATGCATCCTCCATTCTTCTGTTGTGCTGGTTTACTTCTCAGCAAGCCATTATCTACAGCAAAACCCCAGACTATGCTGTCAAACCTGGCTGACCAGTTCTTAGACCATGTTAGAACCCACAGGAATGAGAAAAGTGAGGTCACAAAGGACAAGTAAGAAAGCAGGGAAGTGCACATAGCTGATTTTGCTTACACAGACTTGGCAAGAACATGCACATAACCACTAGCACAAGGACGTCGCGAGAGCTTAGCTCTTAGTCAAGTAGCCCCTTGCTAGCTACAACTCAGGAGGGGCAAGTTAATGGCTAGAAGAAAGCCCAGAGAGCAACTGATGGCTTAGAAGCCTTACAATATCATTGGTAGCCTTGCAGTATTATTATGGTAAGGCAGGTGGGGGTGGGCCATGAGTTATGAGAGTAACATGGAGCAAGTTTGGCTGCCCACAATTCCGCCATGTTATGAGCAATGTACGAGACGGTCAATTGGACTCTGTTGACTGAATCCGTAATCATAGCTGTGAAGGACTACAGTACCTGCAGTATGGAAGGATGGATACACAGGTACCCACTAAGACCACAGTGGGTGTTTCACAGTCACAATCAGTTGGTTTTCTGAGACTCAGTTTTTCTTTGACATGCTGCAAAGTTTTATGCATGGAGAGCCAAGGACATGAAAAAGGTTGTAAATAACTAGTGCCAGAAAAGGATCATGCTTGGTTGCTGAAATGACAGGCAGCATAAAAGCCGGAAGTCCCTTCTCCACGACACACACACACATACACACACACACACATAGAAGAGGAAGATGGAAATAATTACAAGCAGTTAAATGATGTGACCATGTGAAAGAATGCAAAGGGAAATGTGTAGGCTGAGCCATGCGTCACCTCATGTAAGCTGAGGTCATGAAAGGCTAAAGGCTTTCCCAGGGAAGGGGTGGTGTAGTTCAGCCTTGTGGGAGCATAGGGGTTAGTGATGCTGAAAAGGTGGGTAGTGAAAAATAACTGCTAGAAAATGGGTGTGATACAAGGGTGTACCCCAAAAGTTCAGGTATTGAAAGCTAGGTCTTCAGTGTGAAATGGAGGGACATTTAAGATAGGGTGGTGGTGGTCATTGAAATGCTACCCTATGAGGAAGCTAATGTACCACTTGGCGAGGTCTCACTGGAGGGTGTTAATTAAAGAGTGTGACACACAGAGCTTCTTAGACTCCCATCCCAGCACGTGATCTCACCTCCCACGTGCTTCTGCCAGTGTGATGCAATTAACTAGGAAATGAGCTGATGCCAGAACCAGCCCCTCCTCCTCCATATTAGTGAGCTAAGTGAATTCTATTTCTGTTCCTAAAGCACCTGTCCTTGGGGACTTTGTTATGGTGATAGTACAAAGAGCGCACGTGTGACTGTAGGTGGGTGAACTGGGCCACCTTCATCTTGCAAAGCTCATACTTACCTGTTAGAGACAAGCATCTCTCCTTCTAAAGGCTCTGGTAAGAATAACATCAAGTAATTCAAGGCCAGGACACAGTAACAAGCCTTCTGAGAGCAAAAGTGCAATAACTGGTAGCGTTTATTGCTATTGTAATTAGTAGTATTTCTAACTATATCAGAAGCAAAGGTATATACACGTAAAGTCTCTCAGCTGGCTGAGGAAACATCTAGGCATATTTTAATTCGTCTTCTTTCCTTTTGCTGGGCATTTAGATAACCTGTGTAAATACACACAAAACATTTCTATCTCCATCCACAGTCTCCTGGTGTACCTATGACAGACCTCTTATCCAGTGGAAACAATAAATCAAAGAATGTAAACAGGAGTTTCATATGTGTACAGCAGGAGCAGCCGGAAGTAATAAAATAGCAAGAGAATAAGAACTAAAGTAGCAGAGATGTCTTTATCTCTCCATGTAGTAAGCCCAGGGATATATCATTCCTCTGTTAGCCCAGTGTCTTTGCTAGGTCGCCAAGGTTCTCTGACATTCTACTCTACCTTTTTAAAATACTGTTTCTCATGCTGCAAGAGATCCAGCCGGCTCAGACCTACCCAAGTTCATTTGTGGCAGAAAGCGAAGGCCACACAATACAGTACTCATTCTTATCGTGACATATTTTCAACAAGTAACCTAACATCTTTTCCCCTGGTGATGGTATCTACGTCTGGCCATATGTGACAACAACGAAATCACAAGACGACTGTGATGGAGGCGGACTGTTACTGAGGGCTTGGGGTGGACCATGTAACTGCATCAGGAGAACAGCAAGAGAGGAAGCTCATATGGGCTGTTGGCTGTGGCCCAGGCACTGCTCATTGCGGTGGCTTAGAGGTAATTTATGGAGATAATATTTGCTTGGTCTCCTAGGGCAGTGTAAGAGGCAGCATGAGTGCAGCATGCATGTAAGAGGAATTAAGGGAATGGAATAACAAAATAGGTAAACAAATAAACAAGCAAGTGTGTAAGGAAAGAAGGTTGCCCTTGAAACTCTGTATGAGATGTGTGCGTGTGTGTGTGTGTGTGCGTGCGTGCGTGCGTGCGTGTGTGTGTGTGTGTGTGTGTGTGTGTGTGTGTGTGTGTGTGTGTATATATCAAGAGGCTTTCCCAGGCATGTTGTGAAAGGCCTGGGACAGAAGACATGCCATTATGGGTTACATCATGGAGATTCACTCCTGTTCTTAAGTATGAATTCCTGGGTTTAAAGAGCAAAGAAACTGCAAATTATTGATAGGAGTCTGAATTAAAAGCATTTAGCCTGGCAGTCTTCACATTCTATTTGTGCTGTATTTTCTTCCCGAAGATTTTGACCTTGGTCCTTTACCATCAGGCTCGAGCCATTCACAACTGAACCATTTAAAAATCATCCACAGTGGAATAAAGCACAGGGTATCACTCCTCAGGCCTCGGAGAGCTGGCTCGGTGGAATGAGCTAGGGAGGCTGGCCAGCTCTGCGGCCATGGGCTCAGCTGATTAAACTCACTTAGGTCCAGGCTGTTGGAACAAAACCAGAAGTGTAATCTTCTGGCTATGACCTGCTTTGCTTTCCTGGCAAGGCAGATACATGTAGAAAGCATACACAGTCTTACTAAAAAAAAAATCAGAAAGACCATAAAACATATGCATATATTTCTGTAACTCATACCTGTATCTATTTATGCATGAGTGTGTGTGTGTGTGTGTATGTGTGTGTGTGTGCGTGTGTGTGTGCATGAGTGTGTCTGTGTGTGATGATTAATTTCTTGTTCTTAACTTTAGGCAAGAATGTTAAGTATTTTTCTGGTAGCATGCACACATGCATACACAAACACACGCTTCTATCAATGTTAGATATTTTTAAAATGTGAATTTATTTTCTTTCCTAAACTGGAAACAAGATAATCCAATTAAAATAGTTTTACAATAATCATCATGATTGCTAAAAATACCGAGAAAAATTAAATTGCTCTATAGTCACTGTAATTCTTACCTGCAGTTAATATGGCATGGGCTTTAGTTTGTTTTTTAAATAAGAATAAATGGTACCTTTAAATTTTTTCACAATCAGTTTAGAATTAATATGAAAAATAATTATGGAAAAATATATCAGGACATTGACTGATTTTTTCCAGACTTGGAGATGATGTGTGAATCTTGTCAACCTGTTAATACCCTTGTGCACTTTTTACATTGTGTTCCTTAGTAACCAATGATTAGGAAATACCATTTATTACCATAAAATACATATCACCTCTTATTCTTATTGTGGAAAACACTTGAATTTGAGCAAATAAAACCTTAACCAACAATGTTCATTATTGCCACAAAAGGCTGTTAAGTCCAGGAAACACACAATCAACAAAATTAAATGATGTATCAGAACCATAATTATTTAACAATTACTTTTAGCAATTGGTTAATTCTTTCAATGTTTCATACCTTCACCCAGCAAATTCAAAAGAACATCTCTAACAATAGTTCTAGGGAGATCTTGGGCACACACGTTCATTTAGAAAACCCTTTCCTTTATATTTTTCATTGAGAATGATAACCGTCCCTTGTCTTGTTTTGCAGACAACAGTTTCTGTTTCCACTGGATGGGTATTTAACACATTTAGATTGTGACATATATTCTCCAGGGTTAGTCTTTGCTGGTATTTGAGGAGTTTTTTTTTTTTTGTTTTTTTTTTTTTTTTTGCATCTTGACTTCATATAAATTGCAGAAACTCTTTCCGTCCTGCATCTGCAGGTCCTCCACCACCAATCTACTTTATAGTTTCCCCATCATTTAGAATCGCCTTATCTCGGAAGCACTTCTAGGGACTCTCTAAACTCTTACTTCAGGAGCAGATTAAGTTTGCTTTTCAAAGCCATCCATCATCTGAGCTATGTTTTTGTTAGTGTTTTCTTTGGTAAATCATTTTATTATTGTAAGCTTTCTCCGGGATTGCTGGCATGATAATAGGCTATATAAATGATTTTTGTCCTATATTTGTGTTGTATATACTTTATTGTAATAGCACTCTCGGGTCAAAAGCAGCCAATATTATTCCGATTAATTCCTGTCTAGACACTCATAAATTGTCCCTTAATTTGCAGAGAGAAAGCGAAGTCATATGAAGCATAACCTTTCCCTGCTGCAGAAAGTGCACCTGGTATTTCTGGGCTAGAAGAGGCCCGCCTTCCCTGCGTCCTTCAAAGCAGCAGGCCTCGCTGATGCAAGGATGCACAGCTCTCTCTCTCTATGCATGCGGTCCAGGTAGCCAGCCAAGGCCTGCCAGTTGGCATGCTGTTCCTCAAAAGGAAAACACAAAGCCTAATCCCCCAACACAGTTTCAGACAAACACTCATTTTATTTACTCATATTCATCTCCCTGGAAGGGGGGGAAAAAAGGAGAAGAAAATAGCTTGCTTAATCCCAATACTAACACAATATTGATTCACATTCGTGTTCGGTATTTATCGACGTGCGTGGCATACAATGGGGCTATCATTTAGGCTACTGTGTTCAAGGGAAGGCACAATCACACCGGAGAAGGCGACGAAGCACACGGTTTATACAGCCCTCATTTTATGTAATGTAAACCTTTCAAACATTGCACACGGGAGAGAAGATGCGTGGCCTAATGAAAAAAAAAAAAAAACTGCATGCATACCAAATGGATTTATCTTAAAGCTAATTACGGCCGCAGAGGGTCTCTCCTCAAAAGTCCATTGTTATTTCCCAAACTTGTACAATGAAATTAACTCCGTCGGCTTCTGCGGCAGCTTCCTGTATGTCTCATTAACCAACTGTAAGTGCGTTTGTGCTTGAAAGCACAGCTCAGGGTTTTTGTTTTGTGACATCCAGCATGCAGTGTTTTGAAATTCTGCAGGTGCTGTGTGGTGCTCTAGGCTAACTCTAGCCTATGCCGCAGTACATATTGAACAGCAGACAGTACATAAGGATTGCTGGCATATGGCCGCTAGGAGAAGAAACAGATATAAAAGGCCCACACTCTTTCCTTGGCCCCTTGGAGGTTTTATTGCCTAGTGGCAGCTGTATTTAATAAAATATTAGTATCCACTTGAGGTTTAAAGGTGTAACACAATTCCGTTTCAATATAACAGTTCCATAAATTCAAATATGAAACTTTCATAGAAGCACAATGCGGCTATAATTAAAGAAAACTTGGTATGTACCTTAGGAAAACCAAATGTGGGGCCTGCTGTATCTGTAGTGATCTATAAAGTAGATTTGGGGCAATTGTTCTCATGTTTGAAAGTTAGAAGTGATTCTAGAGGCTTCTATGACAGAGACTGATGATTCAATTTCCATGTCTTTGGAAAAGTTATACACTTCAGAGTGATCGTCCCTGAGCCTGAGAGTAAGTCTTTTTCCCCTGACCATGCTTTCTCTGTGCTTTTGAAAGGTTTCGGGGTTTGTTTTTTTTTTTTTTTTTTTTTTTTTTTTTTTTTGTTTGTTTTTTGCCAATCACATCAAATGTCCAAAGGGCTGGCCAAGTTGCTAGGTGCTGCAGGACTCTTAGCCTGCATCGCTGTTGTTCCCGAGTTTGAAAGCAGAAACTGTCTCCTCAGAGGAGTTTGTATAGACTCTGTTCTGGCATAGTCATGACCAAGACAGGAAAGAATTGGGCATAGTGTTCTGGTTTGTTTCATTATCCCACGAAGACCTGGTCAGCAGCACTGGGGTGCTTTTGAGAGGTGATGGGTTCATAGGAGAGAGGGCCTAGTGGCAGAGGTAAGGCCATTGGAAGTATGACTTTGAAATGAGGTTGGGATCTCAGCTCCATC
This sequence comes from Acomys russatus, assembly GCF_903995435.1. NCBI lineage: Eukaryota > Metazoa > Chordata > Mammalia > Rodentia > Muridae > Acomys > Acomys russatus. The sequence goes on from NC_067143.1 coordinate 26,346,013, forward strand.
CTTTCATTCTTTATGTCCTGGATGTAAGTTGCCTAGCCTTTCTCAGCCACATGCTCCGGCCATGATGTGCTTGCTGCTTTGCCATAGACCCCGAAGGAAAAAGATGGCTGATAATGGACTAAGAACTCCAAAACCATGAGACCAAATAAACCTTTTGTCTTTCTTAGTTTATCTCTGACATTTTGTCACAGTTACGGAAAGCTGATACTAATACAAGTGTGTCTTTCTGAGACAGACCCAGCAGACAATATAGAAGCCCAGCCAAAAAGGCTGGCAACTTTTGATAGTCTCTTTTATGCACAGACGGAAGTCTTTGAGTGAGGTTACAGAGCTCTCCCAAAGGGCACATCCAGCCTGTAGTGGAGTTCTGATCATCTGTGGTGGCATAAGAAAGCACTATATCATATGTGCCTCTAGTGCTCCATGGTCTCCAGGAGTTTTCATATGCTTTTACCTGCGTAAGTACACCAAAGGCAAGGTAGGTCATAACCCCTGGCAGAAGACATGGAGAGGACAGGAGGGGCTTCTGTGGGCCTAAAGAGAAGGCATCAGTCGGACCAAGGCAATAGACATTGTTGCTGGAGGGGGAGGTCATGGGCAGGTTTGAAGAACACTGTCTCTGGGGCAACAAAGAAAATGCTATGCAAGGAAGGAGAGAAAGGTCAACTCAGAAATCTTTTGAAATAAACCCAGAAAGGGCATGGTAACTAAAAGCAACATCAGGTGACATAGAGGTCAGTTTTTTGGACATGTTAGTGAGGTAAAAAACCTATGAACCCACGTCACTGCATTGGAAGAAAAACCAGAAGAGTAAAAGAAAATGAAATATATATATATGAAATCTGAACACTGATCTAAGCATGAAGGCAATGAGAAACAGCTAACAGATGGAGAAGTTGGTCTGAGGAAAACTATGATGATGGTGCATTTTATATGGGTGTAAGGACAAGGTTCAGGTATAGTGCAGAATTCTGGAGGCGATTTTGAGTAGAGACAGGAACTTGGATGGTAGAAAACTAAAGGCCATACAGTGGCTTACCTCACTTCAGTGAAAGTGAAAGTTCCATGTGAGGAGGAAAGGGCCCAGATGGTGGCCCTAGCTTCACTGAGGCTCAAAGACTAAAATCAGAAGGATCTCAGAGACTAATCAGATGTCTCAGAGACATCTGAGCCTAATAAGGAAAAGTTCCCAATACTATGTAAAATCAGGAGTTGGAACCTATACAGCTTCATCCTGCCAGGCAGGGGAGGCGCTTGGAGGAAGAAGGTGCCCCTTTGCCCCTTCCTGTCCCCATGGGGGGTCTTCTTCCAAGCTTCACCTGCATGCTGAGCACATGCTGAGCAACAGTGGGCACTGTTCTCTGCTAACCTGAGGCAGCCTTTTTTTGTTTTGAGTTGCATTTCATTCCTGTTGTGTGCCGACTTGATGATAATGTTCTCAGTGACCTCGGGGCTGATTTATTTTTCTGGGAATGCTATGATAAGCCCGGAGCTCAGAAAATACAACTTGAGAAGTTCAGAATTCAAATCAAGATGAACTTTAAAATGTAGAATCTGAACTAAATTTGGATCTCTAATCCTAGGGAAAGAAGAATCATACAACCCAAGCAGGTCAGATTGTGTTTGGGGCAAACTTCTCCAAATACAGGTCAGAAGCAGATGCTCCTGTTGCTATGACAACTTCTGAGCTGGCATGCACACTTGTGGTCTCTCTCTCTCTCTCTCTCTCTCTCTCTCTCTCTCTCTCCCTCCCTCCCTCTTTCCCTCTTTCTCCTTCTTACATTCTTCTCCTCCCCTACCTTCTCCTCCCCCCTTTCCCCTCCCCCTTCTTCCTTTCTCCTCACCTCCCTTCCTCCTCCTCCTCTCCCTCCTCCTTTTCCCCTCCCTTCCCTTCTCCTTCACCCCTTTCTTTCCCTATGTTCTATCTTGCTTCCTCAGTTCCAAAGTCAGATAAAGGTTGCTAAAAAAAAAAAAAAAATTCACTGTTCCTTCTTCTTAGGAGCTGGAAGGAAAATGCACATCAAAAATTATGTTGGAGCCTCCGATTTTTTCATATGTATTAAGACATGATGGAATTATTTAATTACCTTTGCTAGCAAGTTGATGGACAAGCATTCTCCTATCATATTGCAGATCTGCAAATAGGATTATTTACATCCAACCTAAGGAGTGCTGACTGCTGCTGTTGGAAGCTGGAGCTGTATCAGCATTTAAATTCCCACTTTTCTGGGCAAAAACCCAACTGAATGATTCAATTAAACTCGTTATGTTATATATTATCCAGAAGTTCACACTATAAAGTGATCCTCCAGCCCGAACCCCTGCCTTTATGATTGCAATTTGGTAAGCAAGACAATTTCCAAGGACTATTTTACTTGAACTGCAATGAAAACGTCAGGCCATAACACACTTTTTGATGCAGGCTTTATGAACGGCACTCCAGAATCAACCATTATTTCAAGCACACGCAATAAATAACCTTCATTATTCATCAGAGAGTAAATATGCATTTGTGTTTGCAAATATGGCTGGCGGCTTCCTGAGAAAAGCAGCCAGCAGTCGGCAGCTCCTTCAGCCATTTAGGGAGATAACGAATGGACGCCAGCCTCTTTAATTGCTACAGACCACCCTCGTGATTTCTGAAAGATAAGCCAAGTGGCTCCTTTACAGCATAGACTTTGGGCAGTGCTCTCTGCTCACTGCCCACTCACCTGGGCTGTGTGGTTCAGTGGGCACTCAACTAGTATATAAGGAATGAGCAAAATTTAACTCACACTCCTTCTGGTCCCGAGGAGACATTTTTTCCAGTGATTTTTTTTTTGTTTTAAGAAATTGCTTTCTTTTTATTTTCAAATATTCAAAGCCTAATGAACTCTTTTTAATAGAATTATTTTTTCTGTACTTTGGCATTCTTCAGATCTGTGCCTGAAATGGTAGATGATCTTTTTTTCTTTTTTTTTTGGGGGGGGGGGGAGCAAATAAAGAAGATAATTAACCACTCACTGCTCAAAAGTGAGGACCAGACCAGGGGCTCCCTAGAACCCATGTAAAAGCTGGGCAGGTATGCCAGCCCACAGGTAATACCAGCACTAGGGATCCAGTGAGAAGGCATTTGTGGGCTGAGCTGGCTGGCTGGCCTGGCCAGAATGTGTGAGCTCAAGGTTTATTAAGAGGCCCTGAGTCCACAGAGAGTGGAGAATGAATGAAAATCTGATGCCAACTTTGGGCGTGTGGGTGCGTGCACGCACACACACACACACACACACACACAGCACTCTCTCTCTCACACACACACACACAGCACTCACATCTGGACACATTTATTCACCCAGCACACATGGAAACATGTGTATACATACATGGACAGCAGATACACATTCCCGTTCGAAATGAAAACCAACTTTTTTTTTTTTGTAACACCATTTCTTGGCACTTATTATTTATTATATTCTTTTTATCTCTCAAAACAGAGAGCAAGCCTATTCCCCATAGCTGTTCTTAGATGTATACAGGCAGATATGATGTATAAGGTGCTTAAGGCTCCTTGACTGATAATGCCAAGATGCCCAGCGCACCGTTGTGTATGCCAACGTTGTGTATGCCAAATGCTTTTGGCATGGGTCAGAGGAGACATACTTCTATTCATTTTCATTTCCTCCTCCAGGCCTCTTAAGCGATTCAGAAGCAGCTTGATTATTTTTGTTGCTGCCCTACTATGACAAATAAAGACATCTCCTGTCTATGATTCTGTACCTTAAATTATATGCAATCAATTTGTAAGTTTGTCAATGTGTCTGTCCACACAAATTTATGAAGTGTTTATGTCTAGCTTCTCTGTGTCAACGACCATGCTATGTTAGGTCCTTGAGATACTAATTTAAATAACTGTGATGGACTGATGTGCATGCTCATCTCCCATTTCAGGTTTCAAAGCCCTAACTCCTGATGTAGTGCTATTTGGATATGGGATCGTCTGGACACTGATGCTGTCTGAAACAAGATGTTGGTGACTGAATGATAAAGGACACGATCATTTTTTGTTTGCTTGTTTAATGTTGACTTATTTTTAGGTGCACTGGCGTTTTGTCTGCACATATGTTTTTGTAAAGATGCCAGATCCTCTAGAACTGGAGTTTCAGACAGTTGTGAGCTGCAGTATAGGTGCTGGGAACCAAACCCAGGTCCTCTGGAAGAGCAGCCAGTGCTTTTAAATGCTGAGCCATCTCTCCAGCCCCAACCAAGAACAGGATCTCATTTCGTACCTTCTGGGAAATGTGGGTTTAAGAGATTATATCTAGAATCCAAGAGCACCTTACTGTTGTCCTATAACTTAGCAAAGTCGCTGCATGGTAAAAAAAAAAAAAAAAAAAAAAAAAAAAAAAAAAAAAAAAAAAAAAGTAGGACTGTGAGACAATGAAGAAATCAGATGAAAGTCGCTGTGGAGCTCACTCCCATTATGAGTAACACACTCCTCTGAGGGTAGTCTTAGTCAGATGCTGAAGTTGGTACCTACATGACTAGTGACTTCTTAAACATCCCAGCTCATAATACTATTAAGATGGCAAGTCAATTTGCTATCAGTTTGGAGGGGCCACTTATACTACAACAGGGGTAAATTAGTGTTGGATGAAGTCCTCAGGGTGAGGGCGATATGTATGATGGCACAGAGGAAAGATAACTGTGGGTCAGGAAGAGGGCTCTAGGTTGCTGTTTAATTACCACAGAGAAATGGTACTGCTTTAGCTGCTAAGCATGAACAGAGTAAAGCAAACTACACTGGCTCTGCCTCTCAGTCAGTACACAATGCCAGGCACAGTTGCCGTGGTAAGAATAGGAAAAAGACTATGTAGCTGAAGCCCTGCTGGTGAGCCTGTAGTTAGGTTAGACCTGGGACTAACAGGAGATATTAGATTAACGGCATTCCGTGCAGAAGATAGAGTATATCCAAAGGCTTGGTGTCTGAATGGCAGGTCCCATAAAGGAAAAAAGAGAGACAGGAGAAGAATGAAGGATGGGCATGATTAGAACAGAGGGGAAACAGGGATAAAGTGTGCAGGTCAGATCAGGAAAGTTTATGTGAAAGCATTTCCAAGGAGTTTAGATTTCATGTAGTGAGACAAAGACAAGAAGAAGAGAAGGAGGGGAAGAGGAAGAGGAGGAGGAGGAGGAAGAGGAAGAGGAAGCGGAAGAGAAGTAGAGGGAGGAAAAGGAGGAGGAGGAGGAGGAGGAGGAGGAAGAAGAAGAAGAAGAAGAAGAAGAAGAAGAAGAAGAAGAAGAAGAAGAAGAAGAAGAAGAAGAAGAAGAAGAAGAAGAAGAAGAAAGCTTTCTTGGAAAAAAGACATTGTACCCATGATATCTCACCTCAGCTATGGGAGGCATTTGCCAATGTGTCAATGTGTGCTCTGCAGGATGCTAGTGTCTGTCAGATGATAATATTCACTACCTCAACCAAACATACAAAAAATGATTTGCCTGTAAAATTACTTGTAGGAATCTCTGAATAAAAAACAGATGGTTTTGTTTCTGCCTTTTGATTTATTTTTCACAAGACTTCTAAACCTTTAATTCCTACCTTTCACTGTGGGAATCTGAAAAAGTGGGAAAAAGGTTTTTTTTTTTTATTGTTGTTGTTTTGTTTTGTTTTTGGTTTTGTTTGTTGTTGGTTGGTTGGTTTATTGGTACAGAGAAGCATTTCCTGCGTTGCTCCCATGGTTAGGGTGTTCAGAAAAAGTGATAAATGTAGGTTTTCATCATTAGCATGCTACTTGCATCTGCACTTCTCCATTTGGTCCTCTTCAGAGTTCATGCTTGCATAAAGTAGATATCACTGTGGATTACTGAACATAAATAAGCAAAAAAAAAAAAAAAAAACAACTTACAGAAATCAGAGTCTCGTGCTAGCTCTCTCAGAGTTTCCATGGGGACGATCTTGGATATGTACTCCCACAAGACTAGAGCTGTGGGACCTCTTGAGATACTCAAATACCATCACTGCCACAACTAAAGGAAAAGGACTGTAGGGGCTCTGAGAGCAATAGATGCACAGGACCCAGGGAGGTGGGTCTAAGAGGGCGGAGAACAAAAGAGTGAGAGGAGTCACGTGCAGATGTAAAATTGTATATAATCAGAGAGAGGAACACAAGGGACCTCTGATATCTCATAGGTAATGTGGCATAAATTACCCCTCTCAACATTCCAGGAGTCACTAACAAGGGAGTGGAGCTGGCAGCCCAAGAGATTTTAGGAATACATAGCTGTTCACTCTTTTAATGATTCAATCATCATGAACACATAAAAATGATTGCAGTTGCCTCCTCCACCAGCTACGTCTGCCCATAGCTGATACAACTACTTCAGCAAGTTCTCAAAGCTGAGTGTTCTGTCTGACTATGTAGCCTTCTAATCACCTTGCTCTGAAATAACTCAATGCAAATTGGATGTGAAAGATTATTCTATAACTGGACAAAATTGAAGGAGCCACTGACTATAATACAGACCATGTCCTCAAACTGTTGCTATGATCATAGCAGTTAGCTGGTTAGTCAAAGATATAAAGTGCCCTCTATGTGCCAGATGTGGACTGAGCACCAGTAAGAGCAGTGTACAAGAGGGGCCAGGCCTCTGCCCTCACAGGAAATTAGAGACCACTAGAGAAGGGAAGTAATTATGAAACAAATCATTCTAACTTATTGAGTAAATAATTTAAACTGAAAGCATTCTCTAAAGAGCAAATGCAGTGGGAAAACCTAGAGAGAACCCAACCGTATCCTAGGTTGAACAGAAAAGGCCACATAGGGTTCTTGTTTTCCTTTGTCTGTTTTAACAGCCAGTGTCCCAAGGAACTCAACATGGAAAATACTGCCGTCGATGCCAGAGGTGCTTTCTAGTTTTAAAATCCAGTTATTATAATTTTGAAGAAATATTCCACTCATAACATACAGGCAAGATGGGATGCACAGATTCCCAGAGCCAGAGGTTGTTGCAGGAAATTATGAGTATGAATCCAGATGGGAAGGGAAACAAATAAAAAGTACTTACGATAAGAAAAACAAAGATAACTATGTGCATAGGGAATCTTCAGATGTCATTTAAGAATTTGCTATGCAGGTAAGAATAAATTGTCAATTAACATTGAGAGTGCAAAGGGCACTCACCATTCATAACTGAAATCTTCTGGAAGTGTGTATGGAAAGAGTCTGAGGAAAGGGAGCTGGTATGCTTACAAGAGAGAAGCTGTTTCAAAGTCTGCAAGAGGGCAGAGAGCTGTGTGCCTGCCTCAGGCCCATGGGTGTCCCTTATTCACTTTGGTGTGGCTTCTCTGCTTCTTGGCCCCTGAACCTAAGCGTGCTTTTCTAATATTTGTAACTTTTATTACAATGCATGGCTAGGCATGTGAATTTTTTTTTCTCTCCTGAGCTCTTTGAAGTTTTAAACTTCCTCTCTTGGTCAGGAAAACTGCCCTAGCTTTTCAGCCCAGGCTCAAATCTGACTGTATCCATGGAGCCTTCTGTGGAACCTCTCTGAGCCAAGTGTGTTACCCTTCTGACTACCAATGAGAGAGTGTGCTTCACAGAGCAGCTTCACTATTCAACCATTGCTTCCATTTGCAGGAATTGTATTTCCCTCTGATTACCTGGATTTCTGGTAACTGTCCTCAGAAAGTCTGTGTTCCACTAGGAGCCCATTGCTAGAGGAAAGATAGGTCTGCGATTGAACACAAAGAAGGGCTATTTGGATATTGGGAATGTTTAGAATGAAGGTGGTAGTCAACTGTGAAAAAATACCAACCTACATAAGGCATTAACTTTACTCTCATGAAACTTTGATTCTTTAAATTTTCCTATGAGGTATCTGTAAATACCGGAAGCCAACAGAAAGCCAACTAGCTTGGCTGCAGCGGAAGATGGCTTTGACGGAAGGTTTCCTGTGAACCGAAGAAAGAACGGGTCTGTGCGCTTGAAAGTCCCACCATGGCTGCGACCTCACAGATACTCTGCCTCGCCTCTCTGAGGTATACATGGGCCCCCAAAGTTAGTAAGTGCATCTAAAGCTGTAAGATATGTTCTAAGAGCTCGATGATTATGACTGAAGCAGAAAGTTGGCTTTCCCAGACTTCACCTTTATATTCTTGTCAGACCCCGTTGTTTGCTTGTTAAGTGTGTTTCCCAGAGTGTGTAACCAAGCTTTAGGCTCCACATCTCACTCAATCAAGTAAGTAATTCTTCATGGCTGAAGGTCAGCAGTAGGATTTCTGAGGTTTGTTATGTGTGGAAGTTATGTTGGACCTCCTTGGGGGATTACTTCCTTTACTTGATTCAAGCTTTTGCAAAGTTTGCTTAATCTAGTCTTGTGGCTTCAGCCACTATCTCCTGGAATTTAGGAGTTCAGAGAAGGATTACCATATTTTCCCATGGATTAGGTCTCAGAACCTTGATTAGGCTAGTGAGGGGGATGAAGCATAGTCAAACAGAGACACACAGAAAAGGAGGGATTGGGTGGACTGAGCTGTCCCATGTGGAAGCCACTGCACCCCAGAAGCTCAGATTGTTTATTGCGTAGAATTGAACAGTGGGACTGGGTTTATGTTATCCAGCTGAATCAAGGAGATAGCTATAGTTAGTCCTCATAGGGGCGGTCTCTGTAGGGGAGCAGTCTCCAGGAGTTAAATATGTGGGAGGAAGGGCGACCCTTGGCATTTTCTGCACACACCTGTCCACATTAACTCTTAGAACAGAGGAAGGCTTCGCCACCCCCTCAGATCTTCAGCCTAGAGAAAGGCTTTGTCAATTTCCCAGCACATGTCCACTCAGAGCTTCACACATTCAGAGCTTCCTCAGCTCCCCACAGAAGACTGTTCCAGAATAAGCTTTGTGGCTTTTTACAGAAGTAATTTACTCATCATTTCTGTGTATAGATGTGTAGGATTCTTTCTTTATCCTTTTTTAAAAATATATTTTACTGATTTATTCATATTACATCTCAATTGTTATTCCATCCCTTGTGTCCTCCCATTCCTCCCTCCCTCCTGCTTTCCCCCTACTCCCCTCCCCTATGACTGTGACTGAGGGGGACTTCCTCCCCCTGTATATGCCCATAGGGTATTGAGTCTCTTCTTGGTAGCCTGCTATCCTTCTTCTGAGTGCCACCAGGCCTCCCCACCCAGGGGACATGGTCAAATATGGGGCACCAGAGTTCATGTGAAAGTCAGACCCCACTCTCCACTCATCTCTGCTCTTTTCTAACTACTCTCTTCTTATCTCTTCTACAAATGCCAGTTATTTGGTGATTGGCTCTCCTGTACCTTTTTATATAAATGCAGCTCTCATTTTTTTTCCAATTCATCTTGAAGGAGAGGTATACCACAGGACCATTTTTTCAAATTAGTATGTTAATTTAACTTTTCTAGTGAAAAATATCATTCTGATGTTACATGTTTATTGTATTAAAACCTTTTTTAAAATCAGATGCGGTGTCCATCACACACATATTTTTGGCAGTCCTAAACTATGTAGAACAGCTCAAAAAGAAATGAGAGAGGAAAAAGTCATCATCTTCCCCATCTTCTTCAAGTCTGCCATGATCTTGTTATCCAGATCTCTTTTCTCAATAGGTTTTCTTTTTGCCTTCCTATTTTGTAGTTCTACACTTTACACATGTAATCACATAAAGCAGTAATATCTATAATTACATTATTTTATTTATAATTTCTACTGAAACAATCATTGTAATCATGTTATCTCCATCTTAAAGATTGAAAAGTATTTCAGCAGTTGTTTTTATTATTTTTTAGGCTTCAATATACTTTCCATATAGTAGTCCAAGATGAGAAAGCTAAGCCAGCCATGGTGATTGGTCTGATGCATTGGTCTTCAATTTTAACTGCTCAAACACGGGGGCAAGATAGATGGCTGAGCAGTTAAGATAGCTACTGTTATAGCAAAAGACCCGGGTTTGATTCTCAGCACATACATGGCATCTCACATTACCACCTGCAACTCAAGTTCCAGGGGATTCAATACCCATGTCAGGCTTCCTTGTCTTTCTGAACTCACACAGTACATATTTACTCCCTCAGTCTCACAAGCGTGCAAATAATAAATAAATCTTAAAAAAAAAAATAAATTCTCAAATATGTTCAGTTAAAGCAATCAATGGTTCTCAACCTCCCTAATGCTACAACCTCTAATACAGTTCTTCATTTTGCGGTGACTCTTTCCCCGCCCGAACACACATACCATAAAATTAGTTTTCTTGGGGCTGGAGAGATGGCTCAGTGGTTAAGAGCACTGTCTTTTCTTTCAAAGGATCCAAGTTCAATTCCCAGCACTGACACGGCAGCTCACCACTGCCTGTGACTTCAGTTCCAAGGCTTCTGACACCTTTCTACCTATACACATAGAATAAAATTAAATAAATTATAAAAAAAAAATCATTTTGGTTACTACTTCCTAACTTTTGTTTTGCTACTTTTATTAATTGCAATGTGTACATCTGATAGGCAGATGGTCATCAGAGGCCTCTGTGAAAGTGTAGTTTGACACCCAAAGGTTTCCCAACCCACAGATTGAGAACAACTCAGAGAGATTCCAGACAGAGCTGGAACTTAAATGTTATTATGGGTCTCCTTTTCCCTATTTTGGAATCCTGTAGAAAATGTGAGGAGGCAAAACTATGTGAATTCCTAGAATTCCATACGTGAAAATTCTACAGTATAAAACATTTGTGTCTCCTGTTGAAACTTTAGCCTCCAAAGTGATAGTTCTAGGAGAGGAAAGGTAATGACTGGGTAATGGGTTATGATTTAAAGTAGGAGTAAAGAGACTCCATAGGTCTCCTTGTGCTTTTTAATCATGTGATGGTGCAGTGGTAAGGTAGGGTCTGCACACAGCGCAAGAGCTCTCTACATTATGTCAAATCGGTTGACATAATGACAGACTCTAGAACTTTCAATAAATACATTTCTGTGACTCGTGGACTACCAGTTTACAATGCTTTGTTATAACAATACAAATAACTTCTGGGTAACAGGGAGACACATGGATGTTTTTAGTAAACACTTTAACACAATTAAACAATGTGGATATAGGTTTCTCACTGAGCTTATCTCCAATAGAGCAGAAATGAGCCACACACTGAATTAAATGGCCAGTTGTAGACATAGGCAGCTTTCCAATGTAACCACAGCATTAAACAGCTCCCAATGGTGGCTGGAATTCTTGGGTGGGCACAGTGAGTCCAAGAAGAAGTCTCAGTGTGTCATGAGAGCTTTCCCACATCCTATTCAGGATAAAAAAGAGTAAAATGACTTTGTTTTTCCTCGCTCGACATCACACATACCTGTGTTGTTATTTATCATATACTGTCTCAAACTTTCTGTCTCCATGGATAGTGAAGGGGTCTCTCTGGAAAACATTAGGGGGAAATGAGATGCCGTTCTAAGTAAAGCATGCCTGTTTGTTTTTAGTTACATCTTTTGGGACCAAAGTTTCTTGTTTACCTCTGTTCTAAGAGCAGCTAACATGTTTCTACTACATGGCCATTCCATCAGTAATGAAAGCCAGCTTACACAGATGCCCACAATGACCCAGAACTTCTCTGAGTAACATGGGCTTTGGCTATGCCATGGTATAGTCTGGAGCTTCCGTCCATTCAGAATTTTGTCTCCGTGTGTTCTTTAGGATATAACTTACATGAATGGACACACCATTCTGGTTGTTTCTTGACCAGGGCTAACATGACAGCTTCCTTAACCACAGTGTATCTAATTCTGTAGCCAAGAGCAATGCTATATTAACATACCGGATGTACTGTCATGTTGCTGATACACATAACTTTTTTAAAAATTGAATCCAATAATAGCTTCCACAGTGGACTGGATTAAAATGTATGTTCCTTCCCCACCACTCTCAGGTCCTCTACTTCTTTGGATGAAAGTGTAGAACCTGATATTTGTCTCACTTTACTTTCTACTTCTTCCCTTACTTTCCTCCATACCTGTGTTACTCATCATGTTTTCTCAAGCTTTTTGTCTCAGAGGAAGCCGACTTCTCCTTGGAAAACTGATACATTTACTGAAAACGCCAACAGGTAGAATGATATCCTATGTATCCGCGCTCAACACGTTCATATCATGTTACTTGCTGCGTTAAGACCCTTCTTTTCCATTAGAAAATTCCGTTACTGTATCTTCTGCTTCAACTTCTCAGTCTTGGATACAAGGTAGACGACGAGAATGCATGGTATAGAGTGATCATGAAGTCTCTATAGATGAGGCTCCTTCTGTCAGTGACAACTCTTTGCAAATTAGCCACCTGTGAGAACAGATGCTAGGCTAATTACAAGTCCTAATAGGTTTTTTTCCAATTTGACCACAGGTATACTCAACACAACTTTGTTTATTCCAAAATATATTTTAAAAATCCTTAAATTTTCATATATATGTGTGATGATATAAGCATTTTTGTATGCACATAGAAGTGGTGTGTTTGCATCTGTCTCTCTGTCTTTCTTTCTGTCTCTCTGTTTCTCTCTACACTCTGTCTCTGTCTCTCTCTGTCTCTCTGTCTCTCTGTCTCTGTGTGTGTGTGTGTGTGTGTGTGTGTATGTATGTCTCTGTCTCTCTGTCTTTCTGACTTTTTGCCTCTCTGTTTTTGTCTGTCATCTGTCTCTCTCTGTCTCTCTCTGTTTCTCTGTCTCTGTCTCTGTCTCTCTCTCTCCCTGTGTGTGTGTGTGTGTGTTAGGAGCTTTTATGTAAAAGAGGAAAATGCTCTCTGTGTGGTGAGCCACAATGTGGAAGCTAAGGTGTTGGCGCACCAGCGTGCTCCCTGTGACGAGGCAAGCCCCTCTAACTCAAAAGTGTGTATGGAAAAATTAAGCTCTCAAAGAGATCACGACCATCTTCTGCCTCTTCCTGGCTTTCAGGGAGCGATTTTGATTTGTGATCTCTTAAGTCCGGAACAATTTGGTATTTCTAATTTATTGCTTCATTTGTGACTGCTGCTAAGGCAAGGTAAATTTATTCTGATTTGCACAACCTAAGTCCTTTGTCTGACAGTGACTAATTATTACCTGAGTTAAAATAATGAAAGTGTCGGAAAGTGTCCGAATGCAATTTGTTAGGAAAACATGTGGCATGCTGTGTTACCCCAGTCCACAAAAGCCTAAGTGATCGGAAACCATGGAGCATTAAGATTTTCCCCCTCTAAGGTTATAAATCAATGTAGGAAATTGGAGGAACTTCCACTGCAAAGAACTGAATTTGGCAAAAACAAGTAGTACTCGGGGGCTCCTATACAGCCTCAATTTTAATAAAAGTAACTCTTTAATGAGACCTTCATAAAATCATATGTGAGAAGCATTAAAGAAGGGGGAAAAAGCCAATGTTTTCTTAATGCCTAGTATGTTCATGGCCCCTTGTCTGCTGGGCACATTGCAAACTTGTTTACATTTTAGAAGTCTATATGGACCCATTTATTTCTTTTTACTCTACCCTCACCTCACCCCCATCCACATGTATACAGAATTGGTGTTTTTCACAAAAACAGCAGAGCTCGCCTTCAATCACCCATTTCTTGGATTCACTCTATGATGCTCCTTTCCCTGTACTAAGAACCCAGTTAACCTGATTTCATTTAATACACGCAGCAATTTATAAGTGCTTCACTGGGGTCCTACTTCAGAGGCAGCAGCTATGGCATTCTCTGTGTGTTTAATATAGATAATTATTAAAGCAAGCAGTGACCAACACACAGTTGATTCATAATATTTGGTGTGGCAACAAAATGGCATAAAATTTTCTCATTTGCTCCCTCTCCAAAAGCAATGTCAGACTCAATGTATTGATGTATTCTGGATGTATTCTGATACTCAACTGTTGTCTCAGTTACTTACCCCATTGGGTTTTGTGTGCGCACACACACACGTGTGTGTGTGTGTGTGTGTGTGTGTGTGTGTGTGTGCATATTTAAACTTTAAGGCATATGTTCTTTGGAGTTAATACCTCAATGCATTAAGAACATCAAGACTTTTACAGGTAAAATGTATGTAAACATGATAATAATTTTGGTGACTAATAAAGAAGAAAGTATATTATCAAAATGCACTTCATTTAAATTATTGATATAATTTTTATATGCACAATAAATTTGTAAAATTCAGCAGTTAAATTTTGGCAATTGTAAACTGTAATGAATGAATGATATGTTTAGTTTAGAAACTTCGATTTTCTTACATTAAAATCCTTATAAGTTATTAAAATACGTACTTAAACATTTCACAGGACAAGCTATCCCCGCTTACAAGGACCATGAAGAAATCTGTGCTGGCACTGGAGATATGGCTCATCAATAAAGTAGGCACAGTCTCACGGAGAACTGAGTTGTGTTCTCAGGATCCATAATGAGCAATTTACAGGTGCCTGTAATTACAATTCTAGAGTATTTGGCACCCTCTTTTAGATTCTGCAGGCACCTATATTCATGTGTATACATGCATACATACATACATACGTACGTACGTACGTACGTACGTACGTACGTACATCTTCAGGCACACATAAAAATAAAACAAAAACCCAAATTATTAATTTAAAGCATTGTTTCAATTAAATTCTCAATTTGTATTTAATGCTGTTGAGTACATAGTTTTGAAATGCTATGACATACAGACTTTATCTGGAGAAGTGATTTCTTACCATAATTGTGTTGCTAAATAAACATATTTAAAGAAGCAATTTCATTGGCATTCCTCCATACAACACTAACAGATATTCTAGAGGGCATCAGGAAAAACACACACTAGTACAAACCAAGTCTTTCATCCTTTACACTTATCTAAAGGGTTCCTCTGGGGACCACGGCCAGCCCAAACATTCTCTATTTAAATCAACATGCTTATATTATGTATAATGGAATATTACTCAGCCCTCAAAGAAAGTTAATTCTGAAACATGCTTCAATGTACAACTTTTTTTTTTTTCAAGACAGGACTTCTCTTTGTAGCCTTGACTGTCCTGGACTCTCTTTGTAGACCAGACTGACCTTGAACTTACAGCAATCTGCCAGCCTCCGCTGGGATGACAGGTCAGGTATGCACCACTGCATCCAGCTCAGTGTTCAACTCCTGAAGCTATTATGCATGTCTAGTGAGAGGGTCCACACAGCAGGAGGAATGCTCTGTGACACCATGGCATGAGGTGCTTGCTATTGTCCCTACTGGTAGACACAGAAATGAGGCAAGTGTTTACTGTGCAGGGATAAGGAAGGAAGAACAGTGTTTCTGGAGCATGGTCAAAGTTTACCCTAAGGAAGATGAACATTTCTGGAGCTGGATGGTAGCGACGGCTATACAGCAGCACCAGCAAATAAATGCCGTAGTATTGCTGCATCCATGACTGAGGGAAATTCTGAGATCATACAGACTCATGTCAGAAGTTGAAGGTCTTCCTCCTTCATCTCCCACATAGGTATCAATCCGGACACATCAGTGGCTGCTGTTGCTGTGACACAGAAAACTCTTTCCATTTAAGAAATGTTTGCCTAGGCAAATCTTTTATGAGCACAAATTTGGTGGTTGGGATAGGTCAGAAGTTCAGAAACACAAGAAAATATTTTAAAAGTATGCATTGGATGAAAAGACAATATCTTAATGTAATACATGATTAATTATATTAGGTCTCTTTTTTCTCTTCGCTCCTCAGTAGAGGCAGCATCTTTAAAAGTTTTAGTAGGGCCTCCCAGGAGTCCCACATATGAGATGTAAGTATCATGCAAACTTTTTAAAATAAGATATAATTGGTCATATTTCTTGCTTTCTATTAAGAAAGTCTTGGCAATTCATTTGCAGCATTGCTTCATTCTTTTTAATTACTGTATTCTATTTTGTTATGTGAATGTAAAATAATGTGTGTAGAAGTCTCCTGCTGATGGATACTCTAATTATTGTTTGACACTTTAGAATCATGTGTATAACCTAAAATCCATATGTGTGCCATTTCCTGCTGTGTAAAAATGAAAGTAATTTTATAAATTAGTTAAGACATTATGGACACAATATCAGAAGTCCTATGGTAAGATGAAGGAAGAGTTGAATGTTGGAGCATGTTTCAAAATTAACTCTCTTTGAGGACTGAATCATATTCCATTATACATAACATAAGCATGTTGCTTTGAATTGAGAATTGTCCCCCATGGTCTCTAGGGGAATCCTTGAGAGAAGTATGAAGGATAAACAACTTCTTAGTCAAAAGATGAATGCATAACTTAGGGGATGCATTGAGACATGTTGAAGGCTGCGAATGGGAGGTATAAAAAGGAAAAGGGAGCAACTGGGGAAGTTGATTTAATCCACTTCCTAGGAAAAAAGCAGTTTAGGATATGTTCACAAAAGTATGGAAAATAATACCTTAAAGTTTCAGTGTTTAAAGATGCTGGGGTTTCTAGGCTTGGAAGCTGACAAATTCAAATCAATTTCTCTTTGTTTCTCTGCCTCAGACAAGGGGTTACTTGATAGCCCCGCCCAAATAGAACTCCTCATTGGCCAAAAATAGTCTCAGACTTGCAGCAAACCTCCTGCTTCTGAGTCTCACGTGCTGGAATTATGGAGATGAGCCACCCTGCTTTGTACAAATTTAGCTTAGTTGCACAACACCAAGTAGTCACTGATGTGCCCGTATGGCTGTGTATGTGAGAGATGAAGGAGGAAGCGCTTCATCTTCTGACGTGAGTGTGTAAGCTCTTGGAATTTCCTTCAGTCATTAAGTCAGCCACATGGGATCCAGGAAATGTATACGTCTGTGAGATACAGGAAATGTATAAGCCTGTGAGAATGAGAACAATCTTTGTTTACAACTAAGGAAAAGTTTATCTCAGCACCACCCAAAATATAGGCTGTTGAGAAATATGTTTAGATTAACTGGTCTTTCACACGGTTGAATGCAAAGAATTCAGGGCAATGTCTTCTTTCATCAACTACCAACAGCAGTATGCTAGTCCACTTTCCATTGGTATGACAAACTACCTAAGGGAGACAACTTAAAAGAGCAAAGATGCACTTTAATCATGGTTTTAGAGCTTCCAGCCTGTGGTCACCTGGCTCGGTTACATTTAAGTGTTTGATGGGGATGAATCCAAACAACGGGATGGAGTTAAGCTGCTTCTCTCATGGTAGGCAAGGAGCAGGGATAGAGAGGAAAAGGGCCCAGAGCGTCTTATCCTTCAAAGCCAGTCTCCTCTGTGGCTTCCTCCAACTCCATTCTCAGTTGCCCTGCTTCTCAATTATGCTATCACATTATGAATCTATCAATGGCTTAATGTCCGATAGCCAGGATCTGATCATATCTCCAACAACACCAGCTGGCGACTGCACTTGTCATATATGAACATTGGGGTCCTTTTATACTCAAACAATTAACAGGGAGATTATTTTTTTAAAGGCTTCTAAAGTGGCTACTTTATTCTTTTTTTCTTCTTCTGTAACTGTAAGCCCTACTTCAAGGACAAAATAAGCACACAGTAGAAAACTAGAGTCAGAAATATAGTAAGAGCATAAACTAGGGGCTGAAGAGATGGCTCAGAGGTTAAGAGCACTGTCTGTTCTTCCAGAGGTCCTGAGTTCAATTCTCAGCAACCACATGGTGGCTCACAACCATCTATAATGTGATCTGGTGCCCTCTTCTGGTATATGGGCAGAACTGTATAAATAATATATATATATATATATATATATATATATTTAAAGAGCATAAACTATGGCCTGGCATAGTGGTGCCTATCTATAATCCCATAACATGGGAGGTAAAGGTCAGAGGGTCAGAAGTTCAAGGTCATTCTTAGGTACATAGTAAGTTTGAGGCCAGCCTAGGATAAATGAGATTAAGGATCAGCAAACAGACAACACCCCTGTCACCTTTTCTATCACCTCTAGTAAATGTCAAGGTTTAGAACTGCTTAAATGCTGCAAATCATGCATGTTTTGGGCCTTTTCAAAGTATAAACACTCAGACCATGAGAGGTTAGGAGGAATTTTATTAGCATGTGAAGAAGGGTACTCTTGTCCATTTGTTGGAAGTAAGTAGAGTTTACAACTATTGCTGAACAGTCAAATAGCTGGACAGCTACAGAAAGCTCTACAGCTGAGAGGCCATTTTATCATCAGCTAAATGTGTGTCTAAACGAATTCAAATCCTATATTCACATGCTTGGAAAGTGTTCATATGGGGGAGAACTGGATACTCCAAAAAAAAAGCGATGGATTTCTTTTAGAATGGCACGGCAGAGGCAAATGAACTGTATTTGATGTGCTTGAGCATCGCCTCTACACTCCGCTCTAACGGGGTAATGTCTCCTGAAACGCTCACCGACACGAGTGCTATTCGGAGATTATATTATGAGAGATGAAACTAGTCAAAAAGGAATTTTTCCCTCCACCTAAACTCAACAAATACAATGCCTATTTTTGGAATTACTCCAAGACCTTCTTCGTAGGAGGCTAGAACAAAATATACCCACCAATCATAAAATTGACACGCCTGGGGCTAGTGCAAGCCTGGTTTAATGGATGCACTACAGTCTACTGGGACAGGAAGGCTTATGGAGAAATACATGGGGCAGCTTCTGGATGAGAGAAGGCAGCATTGCTCACTGTGATGCAGAGACAAGGAACCATGATGAAAAACAGGAAAATTTAAACCTCCTGACCTGCAGACAACAAAATAAAAGCCTGACTTCCAATATTCAGAGAGGAGACATCAGATGACTCTGTTGCACAGTCGAGACAGAATTGGGCCATAGAATTCTTCCCCCCCCCTACCCCCACCCCGTACTGTTTTTGCTTTTATTTTTCAGCTTAATCCATCTTCAGTCGCACAAGTTTCATCTATTTTTTTCTTAATCTCTTATCATCATCAGTAATAGATCACCTGCTTTAAAAATATCTTGACCCGAATAAGAAAAGCCTCTCTTGAATTAATTACTTCTCACGGGACAGAAACGGTAGTGTTTCTCTTAATTCTGAGGTAGACTGTCAGGATAAAAGTAGGAGGGCCACCCCCTCCAAATATATATATAACCTATTCAACTTCTACTTTTTCCTTTACTAGTTAATTTCCACCCCCACCCCCACCCCCCAAAAAAGAAAGAAAAAGTGTTGCATTTAAATATCCATTTTGCCTATAAAGGTTTTTTTATTTCTCACAAAATCAAATTGTCCTGTAAGATTGACATTTCAGAGGAGGAGAGGCAGACAGGTGAACTCAGATCAAAATGGATTTTGCCAACCTTCCATTTTAAAGGTCAAGGTTGTTGCAGACTTGTGGTATGTTTTTCAGTCTAAAGCTCCAGACTTCAATTTCAGAATTCAGGAAAAGTCTGAGAACAAAAAAAGGCAAGAGAATTCTTTGCTTGTTCTCTCTGGGATTTCAAATGTCCAACTTCACGACAACAAAAATGACTTCTTGTCGTGGGCTCTATGTGGAGGTAACAGAAAGATGTTTAATTTATTCATTTATGGATTGTGGAAGAACTGGCACAGAAGGAAGCCTCACCTTCCAGTTGGTATTGCTCCAGATTAGAGTGGTCCTTTAGTCCAGGGATTCCATAGGTCCTGGCTGGGATAGCTCAGCCTCCACCTTGTTCCCATGTTCACCTGATGTGTGTTCTTGGAGCGTGTTCAGAATCAGTCAACAGTGTGTATACCCCAATTACTGTGACCATATCTGGTTTTTCTCTCTTCAGACATGGCATACTCTGGCCACAGTGGAATTCCACATAGCCCACCCTTTGACAAACACGTGGCTAGCGGAGAGTTCCTGGTAGTGTTTAGATGTTCAGACTCTAAGGAAGATGAATCACTTGACATAACGATTCCAGAGAATATTCCTTTCATATGAACAGAACACACATATTTCTAGCTGTGTCCCAGATGAAAAATTTAAAAATAAAAATGAAAAAACAATTTTCCTCTAGACTTTGCTTATACTGTCATTTAAGCTGACTTTTATTGTAATTTGTATTTTAACTAACTATAGAAAACACACTATACTGTACCCAACACCCTTGGTGATATTTTGATTTATGATAATTATTTACATTTAAATCACAATCCATACATTGTTGTGCTTATTACACATTTATGGTGCTCTTTATTCTGTTTTGTGTACACTTGTTACACAGAGAAAGAAATGAAGGAAAGGGTTTGTCTCTTGGACTGAGGCAGGATATCAGATAACGGAGTGTTGATTAGGAAAGGATTCTCACAAGTGAAAGGCAGTAATGCTAGTTTTTCAGTGAAGAACCAACACTGGAGTGCTAGAGTGTCTGCCCAAGAGCAGACCACAGGGAGTAAGTAGAACTGATCTTTTTTGATCCTGGCCCAGGCAACTCTCAAGTTCTATCTCACCACCAGCAGGAATCCCCCTTAGACTTAAGATGCCTAGCAAATGTCCTCAACGCCATCACATTGTGCCAAATATGCTCGTACAATGGAATCCCTTAGCTTCTGAGTATTTGGCATTTAACACCCAGAATTGAGGAATATCTCTGACCCATCAGTGCTTCCTCTGAACCTGAAAGAAAAATGTTTAGGTTTGTTAATAGACATCCCCATGCCTGTCTCTCTTCTCGACTCCTACAGACATATGTGTGCTCCATTGTCAGCTCTGTTTCCTGTATTTAACCCATGCGCTGTCTCCCCCGGTTGGCCCTAATGGAGCCTGACAGTTGTAGAGTTAATCCAAGCTCTGGTCTCCAGATTTCACCTCAGGAAACAATCAGTCCCCAGAGCTTTAGGGCTTCTTGCAAAGCTATATTCCCCCAGAGTCCTTTCCCAGCCCAGCTGGGGAGCCCTTTCTATTGTTTGCCAAATGGACACCAATTAAGTCAACTGTTCCCCAATTAGAATTTTGAAGAATTTGTCTTGTTCTCTTGTACTGTGACTCCCAAGCAGAGGTCTGTTTCTGGAATTAGTTACAGAAGGAAGAAAATAAATAAATAAACGGCAGCTCCTTCCAGTAATATGATAGCCATGGGTTTTTTCCTGCCATCCATTCAGACAACATGATCCGTACTACATGGCCGCTGCTTGGGAGCACATAGGTTTATCGTGTGCATAATCCTTTCACCCAGAGACCATTCAGAGCATAGGAGCCCTGTGAAGGAAAATGTTGGCCTACAAGGGGACTCACATTATTGTGAAAAAGTGAGAAAGTCCTCTTTGTACCCCCCAAAAGAATTTGCTTTGAAGAAAGGAAAGCCCAGTGTTGTGCTTTCTGAAGGAAATGTACCCCATTTGCGCAGCTGACTTTAAGGCAGATGTGCTCTTGTGATGAAGGATTCTGCACAGCAAGGCATTTCCCAGCACCGTTTAGGATGTCAATCAATGGTGTTTGAAATCACTCAGGCTGTCACAGCTGGGTGACACCGGGGCTGTGTTCGTACTCTTTAGAGAATGGGTAAGCTGTTGACATCAGAACGCATTTGTTTGTGAAACACAGTCAATCACAATATTTTTGTCAAAAAAAAAAAAAAAACTCTATTTATTGTCATATGCTTTAAAGCATTTGTTCAGCATGTTCAAACGTGCACTCACAAAGAACCAAGAAAAGCAGGTGGCTGTTCTCCCCTCCATCTTAAACTTTAACAAGCTCAGGAGTCACCTGGGGTCTTATTAAAATGCAGATTTTTGATTCTGCAGGTGTGGTGTGGCCTCGGCCTGAGATTCTGCATTTTTTGTAAGCTCTGTATTCTGTATCACACTTTGACATAACTAGAATCTAGATAATATGGAAGACAACTTTGTATCAGTCTTAATGGTTTAGCTCCACAGGCACAAACTAAAATCTGGATTTAAAGGATCTATGAAATGTGTCAGATAAAACATCTTTCTTTTTTTTTTCTTGTTTCCACACCCCACCAGCCCCAACAGTGCACAGTTATTGTATGCTAATTCATTTTTGGCGTGGGTACTATATACTAAAACTGACTTCTGATTGGTACTTATATTTAGAAACAGACAATGAAGATACAGAAGCAGTCAAGAAGGTCACTGGCATCTGTACCAAGAATAAAGCCTGTAGGCAGCTATTTGCAGCTGCAGCCGCAGCAACTGCAGCAGCAGTCCCATGGCGTGGCTCATGGATCTTCAATCTTCTAGAAGCCTGAAGGCTGAATTTACTTGGCTTTGCTATTACAATGCAGGTTTTGCCACTGTCCATCAGAACTAAGTCAGGATGCAGAAATCTTGCTAATGTCAGTCAGACTGGCCCAGCCTCCATTCCGTGCGGAGGATCTTGCACAGATCCACCAGTACTGTAGGCCTAGTGACCTAAGAGGGCATCACAGGTGACTGGCAGCCATTCTCCAAAATGATCCAAATGAAGAACACAAAACTATGGACTGAGATCATTACTGTGGAAAATAAAAGCAACGGATGAACACGTACTATGTGTTTTAGGAAGAAGCTTCACGTGTACAGTAAGGTGGGACCTGATAGGTTGGCTTGCTCTTCAGGCATAAGCATCAGACTGAGTGTAATCTCAAAAACCCACATAGAAATCCTGGCACACTAGTGGTGACTACCTGTAATCCTATGACTGGGGAGTGGATAGAGAAGGGTCCTAGGGGCTCATTGGCCAACCGATGTACCAGAACCCGTGAGCTGCACGTTCAACGAGAGACCTTGTCTGGAAAGCAATGGAAGAAGACATTCAACATCTACCTCTAGCATCCACACACATATTAATTCACATGTACACACACACTCACAAACCCAAATAAAGTAGAAGACGATAGACTCACTTACAAGCCATATGTGTATGGTTTCAGTTATCAAAGTTAACTATGACCTTACATGAAATAAAAATTTAAAATATCAAAAACCAAGAAGATATCTAAAATCAAATCAACGGGCAACCATTTTAAACAGGCTTTTCTAACAAAAGCTACAGGGCATTGGAGAGTGAGATTAGAATAAAATATCTGAAGGTCATACAGAAAATATGTTCCCAGGGAAAAGGCCTTCTTAAAAACACGTGGGGAAAAAAAGAGATGGCAATGTATCAATGATCTGAGTTGGTTTTAAATAATGTGTTCTGGACTTGCTGTACTCCAGCCAGTGAAAGGAATTTGTTTGCTTGTCACGGATCACCCACAATCCTAACCCAGACCTCACTCAACCGTCAGATACAAGGATGTGAAAATGCAGACCTCCGTATACAGACTTAGCTATATGCCACAGCCAAAAGGAAAACACTGACCCACTGAAACAAAGCTGACTCAATTTTCTCTGAATTATATTTGTTTGAAAAGTGATCAATAAACCTAGCATAAAAGCAAAATTGACACCCGCCATTCAGATGGAAAATGGCTGGCCGAGAAACCACTTTGATCCCTATGCCGAAACCTGAATAAGAAGAAATGAAAATTTTCAAGTGAATATTTCTTTGCTCTGCATTTGGAATAATTTAATGCTGATCATTTAGTGAGCTCCCAACCTTCAGAAATAATAACCTAGCCCTGCTGAGCAGCCAATGTCCTGCCTCCTCTTGCTCTGTTTTGCCTTCACGTCCCTTCTTTGGCTTCTGTTCCCAAGAACCTAATACAATTTTTTTCTGGGCAGTTTTCCAGACCTGATGTTCCTTGCTATTCTTTAGTTTTTCAGTCCTAAGTAAGTAATGGCATAGCATTATTAAAACAGCATTACTTTCTATGGGGGAAAGTAAGAGAATGTTTTTATTTAATTCACAATCAATGGGGCCATTTGGAAAGGTGTCCAAAGGACCCATCACTACAGTCTCAGATAAGAGAGAAACTCCGGACCTTGCTTGGGCCTCATTTCAAAGTTCTTCGGAAGTTTTCAGAAATTTCAGATTCCTCCTTAGCACTATTTTGTTTAAAAGCTAGGGTCTTCTTCCAGTGTCAGTCACTCAGAGGTGTAGAGATCAGCATACAGGCTATAAAAGGATGCTTCTGGCGTGACCCGAAGCAGGACAGACTGAAACATTTACAAGATAGTTTGTTTTTAGGAAACTCCTAGTCCAATTATGCTGTCTCCAGAGGCACGAATAATCCAGATAGCCTTCAGATAAGCATGAACAATTTTGGGAATTTCATAAAAAAATAATAATAAAAAAGAATTAACAATGTTTTTAAGCTTGGCCTCCCCTGGAAAAAATAACTATTTTAGGGTGAGGCTGCCTAGCTTGGTGGTCTCAGAGAGAAGGTAGAGTCAAGAGACCTGGTTGTAATGATTCCAGCTTCCTTTCCTACTTGGTGGGTGGCCTCAGAGATAAGCTGACAGTGGACTCCATATTGGGGATGGAGAGACACACAAGGTGAGATCGGTCTCACACGTATTGAGTTGACTGATTTTTCAGAATGGGGCTACAAATGCATTTACTTTGTAGCCTGAGACATGGGCAGGCTTTGTGAGCAAGCCAGGTGAGGGATGTTCAAATCTTCTTGTGCAGAATCTGCTGGAGTCACCGCCCTGTAGAATTACCTCAATTCCTACAGCCATGGGTTTAATGTGCTTTTACTTTATGTGGGTAGTTTTTGACAGAGCTGGTGTGCAATATTAGTGAACCTCATCAGCCAACCGTCTATTAAAAAAAGACACGGACTGAAGGCATCATGCATACAATATTCAACAATTTAGGGTATATAATTTAGGATTTGGTTTTGATCAGAAGAAAGATCTATCACAGATGAATGCCATGAAGACAAAACATCCTGAGGGCAAAAGTCAATGATTGGGCATCATCCTTCCAGCTCGTTGTTGGTCACTGAATGGATCATGTTGGTTGTTTGGTTTTGTTTGTTTGTTTTAATTTGGTAGGTTTATGTGTCTATAAATTTGTATACAGCTTCTAGATTTTTGACCTTGTTCACATGTAATTAAAAAATATAAAAATCCTCAGTAACTCTTTGTATGCTGGCAGCATCAGCAATAACGTTTTCTTTCCTGAGCTCTACTTCCTCTTTGTTTTTAATCTTAGGCAGCCTTGATAAAGTCTCATCAATAAGAACTTTTCATTTCATTGATTCTTTTGAATTGTTTGTATAGACTGTGGCATGCTTATTTCTGTTGTTGTGACCTTTATTATCTCCATTTTACAGTTTGTTTTTGCTTTGCTAACTTCTTAAGATGTATCATTAGATTGATCATTAGAAATATATTTTATATTTCTTTTATTTAAAAAAGCATGTGTGCATGTGCGTGCGTGCGTGCGTGTGTGTGTGTGTGTGTGTGTGTGTGTGTGTGTGTGTGTGTAAGGACTGTTGAGTGCCCACAGAGTCACAGAAGCTAGAGAGGGCATTGGATCCTCTGGAGCTGAAGTTGCCAGTGGCTGTGAGCTAATATGGGCATTGGAAACTGAACACAGGCCCTCTGGAAGACCTCCAAGCCATCTCTCAGACATGTTCTTGCTCTTATTCATGAAGGCAGTCTCTGCAATAGCACTGCCCTTTGGTGCTGCCTTCACTGAAACTTCTTTATAATCGTGTTTTTGTTTTTATTTCAATAAGGCTTTAAATTATCTTCTCAGTGTCTTAGTGACCCCACTGTTCATTCTTCTATTGTTCAGTCTTTGTACATGTATTTCATGCTTATTTGTATGCCATACATATAAAATACAGTCTGTCCTGCTCTGGGTCATGCCAGAAGCATAGTTTTATAGCCTGTGGGATGGTATCTACACCTCTGAGGTTGGTGGTGATGGAGACAGAAGTAAAACCCTGGCTTTAAACAAAATAGTGCTAAGGGAATCTGAACTTTTTGAACACTTCTGAAGGAGGTTGATATGAGGCCCAGCCAAGGCCTGGATTTTTTTCTCCTTATATTTTCTGCTTATTCTCATGCTATACATTAAATGTATAGGTTTTTAAGCTTCTCTTGTGATTGACCTCCAATTCCATTCCATTATGATGATAAATCTTATAAGATATGATTTCAAGCTTTAAAAAAATTTTTTTGATGACTTGTTTTGACTACAAAAAATAGAGGAAAATTTCATACACTGATCTAAAGACTGTGCATTCTGTAGCTGTTGAGTGGAATGTTCGTAAAAGTGGACTAAGTGTCCTTGATGTGTCGTGCAGTTTAATTCTAGTGTTTCTTTGTTGATTTTTGTCTATATAGTATGTCCATTGCTAAGATGAGAATATTGAAACCACACTTATTGTGCTGGCATCTATCTCTTTCTTTAGGTCAAATACTGCTTGCTTTATAAAATTGGGAGTTCTGGTACTTGGCACATATCTTCCTAAGGGAGTTGATCCTCAATCATTATGTAGTTAACCTTTGCAGCTTTTTCTTGCATTTTGCCTTAAAATATGTTTTTTCTAGATGCAAAAGTAGATGCCCCTACTTGCTTCAGTATTTCATGTATTTGAGACATCATATTTTATTCTTTCACTTTTAGTTTGTAGACATCTCTACTGGTGAAGTTTATCATAGGCTATGGATTGTTGGCACAAAGTCCTCTATGTGCCACTCTGATCATATGCAGCCAAGGAAAGACAACAGGACTGACAAGCAGCCATATATGGGCAGTTTCCCTTAAGAGCTCCATGGGTTATGTGTCCCAGTAAATGTGAGGACAGCTGGAGCCAGATGTGGATCCCGGTCACCCCAGCAAGCCCTGGGGCAGGGCAGCAATGCAGCCATACAGCTCTTCTCCTACTCCTACATGAATTCCAGGGGAGGGAGGGATAAACAGGACGATAACTCTCAAATGTCAATTCATAAGCCTGTCATGGTGTCTCTCCGCTCCAAAAGCTGCGTCCCTAATCTCTCGGTTCTCAGTGCCTCTCCTTCCTCTGTTTCCAGACTCGTGTCTCCTACAGTGCAAGGGGGTCTAGGAGTATAAGTTATACTTACTCTAACTGGAACATGTTGGCTTCACTGAGCCAGCCAAGTGCCATGTCTCCAACCTAGAGGTGGCAATACGTAGTGTTGTCCAAACTCAGACACTAGATCGCTTCTCAGTATGGCTCCTGGCTATAGCACTCTGTGGATTCACTGAGAGATGACGGGAAATACTCCTGCAAAGCTGGGCTTTTGTTCAGACTGTAGGTTACTCAGTGAAGTGGGCTGTAACTCTGTAAGACTTGTGCAAATTCTCAGTTTCCCCTTAGAGGGTGTTGCCAGGATTCTGTTTGCCCTTACTCCTCCAGCTGGGTCCCTACAGTCCTTACCTGAGGAGCTGAGGGTGTCAGGTTCTGGCCTATTTTGTCTCTGAGTTGAATAAAGGTTCTATTCTATACTAGTCTTTTCTTAAGGTAATTCATGTCCAAATGGATCTTTGATTCATGCTATGGTGGAACAGAAGACTACTGGGTACTTCCACTTTACTGTCTTGAAAAATCCTTCTTCATTTTCCTTTAGAATCCTATGTCTATGGGTACTGTGGCTATGTGGAAACATAACTTTTGGTGAGTTATATGCAAGTAAAATAAAGTCCAGACCTAGGGATGGGTATAATAGAGTCCTAAGATAGGATTTACATTTTGAAATGTGTCACATGTTCTCTGCAAGTTTTCCTTGGTATGCCCAGCAATGTGAAATAACAGTGACCTCAGGTATTTATGTGGTAGCTCATGCAAAGTTGTTTTCTAAACATCTTGGAATTTACCTATTAAGAAGTATAAACTTTTAATCTGGGTAGTCCTTGTGCACACCTTTAATCTAAGCACTTGGGAGGCAGAGACAGGCAAATCTTTGAATTTGAGGCCAGCCTTGTCTACAGAGAAAATTCAGGACAGCCAGGGCTACACAAAGAAACTGTCGAGGAAAAAAACCATAAAACCCAACACAACAAAAACAAAACAAAACAAAGCAAAACTGTCCAACCAACCAACCAACTGACCAAACACTTGAAAACTCACAAACAAACCAGACCATCACCACCACCAAAATAACAACAAAGAAAAGAAATATAAACTGTTGAAGGTATTTCTCCTTCCTTGCTTGTCTTGAGTCCTTGAAAACAAAAGCACTGAGATGTCTGCATACCTGGAAGCATTTGCAAAGCATCCTTATGGAAATGAGCATCTAGCATGTTATGTAACTTGTGCTATGCACCCCCTGAACCACACCATGTACTTCTGTGCTTTATAGGTACATCCCACTTGATTCTCTTGAAGTTTTTGAAGTTTAATGGTGCTTTGAAATAGGCATTATTTCCTACCAGTATTAAAAAGGAGCCTAATTAAATTCATTTGAGTTAAAGAAAGCGCTTCAGAGCCCACCGCTCAACTCTCCAGCAATGATTGGTATCCAGTGCTCACTTGGCAGCACTCTAGAACTCCCTGTGTCAGGATGCTGCCAGCAACAGGGAGAATCAATTTACACACAGATGTTTTTTCCAAGAGGCACCACAAAGCACTAGCATACACAAGCCCTTCCACCAAGCATGCCTTTGCACGTTCAAGGGTGGCTCTCCCAGGAGTAGAACCAAACTTTACTTTCACTAGAGGAAAACCTATCCCCAGCAAATCAAGAAGGAGCTTGACAAATAGAGCTATAAAATTAGTGACTCATGTGCACATCTCATGCCATCATGTCATAGCATGTCTCCCTACCCTTGTGAACTCGTGTGGACGATGCTATTGGAAGCCTCAGAAGCCAGAGCTCCTTGTCGCTGAGCACAAGGAGGTCTTCTTGAGTCTCCTTGATGTGAAGGCAAGACAGGGGCCTCCAGAGCCATGTGGCCCAGTTATCACAGTCAGTGACTGCCAGCTCATCTCTCCTATGCCATAGCCTCAAGAGCCACAGTGGAGAACATTGAGGAGGGCAGAGCTCCTGCTAAAGGTCAGAGGAGGAGGAGACAATGGAGACATTATACACTCCAAGGACATACTGCAGTGACCTCCTTCCTCCAGTCATGCCCCGGCACCTCACTTGTATCACATCTATATAATACCATGAATCTATTAATCCACTAGTGGACTCATTCCTTGAGCCGACCAGAGCTGTCGGGATGCCATCACTTCGCCGTAGAGCTACCTGCTGCTGAGATCCTACCATACCCGCCTTTCAGAACCCACCTGCCATCCGAACGATGACCCAAGGAAAAGCTATCCATTTGTTTGTCTGAAATCAAAATTGAACTGAGCGGCCAATATTTTTATTAGGTACATTTGGGATTTGGACTCGGATCACAGAGCAGTGAATCTTTCCAGATGCTAAGCACCTCTCTACAGCTGGACACCTTCATATCACACAAGATGTGAGCCATGAGCTTGATCTTTCATCCTACATGATATGTGCCTCCTTACTCTTAACATTCAGAGGTGTGTAATGTCTTAGGACAGCCTCTTTTTGTTTTCTTATTTAATTAGCACTCCACTATGATGGTAAGACTATTTTGTGATGAGCTATCATGAAGCTAGAGCACACACACACAAAACATCATTAAAGATAACAAGTGTCCTGAAGTAAAGAAAAATAGTGTATTTAGGTGCATCTTCAAGGGTGAGGTGTCCCTCCGGTTGCATTTCTAAGTCTCCGTTTCCTCTTTTGTAAACACACCATTCTCAAAACTTCATACTGCTACATGAAATGAAAGTATCTTGAGAAATGCTGTTCTCAGGTGATAGATGTTGAGTGTCCAATAAAACTACTCCATGGTTGTTCTTCTTCCATCCTTCAATAAGAGATGATTGTAAGAAGATGATAAATTCCTCTCATCATCTCCAGAGACAGCCCCCGCGCCCAGGGTTTCCTGTTGTGGAATGCACATGGATGAACCAGCATCCAAAACCGTCCGTCGGCACAGTGCCAGCTGAACTGAACTTTAGTGCTGGACGGCAGATGTAGCGAGGCAAGATGGCGTTCCAGAGAAGATGCGTTTCAACAGGTATAACTTACATGGTCGATGGAAACTGATCCGAGGAAGAAACAAATTCAGGATCTGGAGTACAAGATGTTTAACCCAGGTGTCAGAGCGATAGATATAAAAGGAAGTCCCAAAGCCTTCTCCACAGGAAGCATCTCAACTCGGGCTGTATCCTCCTGAGAATATGCCTGCTATGTTTTGGGTAAACTGGCAAGTAGTATGCTGCCATGTATTACTTATCTATGTTAGTGAGGTCTCGTTCAAAGCCTGAACTCATTGATTGTGTTAGCTCCCCCAATACTTTAACAAAACACTGGAGATGACCTGTGCAAGGGGAAGGAAGGTTTTTGAGTTTCACAGCTTTGGAGTCTTCAATCCATGGTCTCTCTGCTCTGCTGCTTTCTGCCTAGGGCTTTTTGGTCAATAGTGAGAGCTTATGAGAAAGGAGCCTTTTCCACCACATGAGAGCTGGTGGGGGGGGAGAGGAAAAGGATTAAGGGCCGCACTATATCGCCCCATGCAATGACTTCAGTTGTCTTCTGCTGGGTCCCACTCTTCAGTGGTTCTACAAGCTATGAGCAGAGCTATGGTCTGGAGGGTTTACCACCTGGATCTTTAAGAACGGTCCAGATCTAAAGTGTGGTAGGGATGAAAATTACATCATGACAGAGAGGAAGCCTGGGGACTCCTCATCTAACCTCGCTGTGGAAGGCACGAGGCTGGTGCCACTGCACTCTGCCAGCAGGAAGGAAGGGGGCTGCTTCAGCTTTGAGTTTTCTCCTCCAGAGCCACCTTGAGTTGTTCAGGTCCTTTCCAGAGAAAGCCTCGCTTATCTGAGCTCAGGGGAGCCACAAAACACATATCCTTTTATGCCCTGTTATCTCTAAGGGCAAGCTAATAGAAATGAATCTGAACTCCCACTTAACTTCCTATGCACATGGCTCAAAGGCTAAATTCCATTTCCCTACCTTAGCCAGGTCTTATAGCATCCCCAGCACAATACAAAATTTGCTTGTGAAGTAAAGACAAACACATGCTTGACAGACATGGCATAAATAATCAATCCTCTGTATATTTATATAGAGGCCAGGTGCAGCACACGGTTGATTGCTTCGTACTCTATTTCTTTGCTTTTCCAAGAAATTCTGAGAGATGTAGTAGAGCAGATTGACATCATTTGGGAATATCTTGCGTACGTATCTTGAAAAATAATCAACCTCAAATCATGACTGGAGAGTGCAGAAGGAAACCAGAACCACATCTAAAATGAACCATCTTCAGAGGTAAGTGAAAGTGGACACCTCATAACCCTAATTTGGCTCAGTTTCCCAAACTTTCCAACACTGTGCATCACATTTCAGCCTCAGGATAGAAAGTCTCATATACGGATTGGAAATAGTTGAAGGGATAGACTTATGGGTGAAAGTTCCAGCCACAGTACACAATTTCCAGACCTCCCCACCCCCCAAAAAATATATTGAGATCCATTCAAATGTTCTCAATAAATCATAAGAACCAAGTTTCCCAAAGAGCCGTGTGGTGTATGTTTGTTGACTCTACCTCTTCGCAGCAATGTGGTACTCCATTTATTAATTCCCTTTCCTGCAGATGGCTTCATTATGTGTGCTTAATTTTATTGCTTAACAACATATACTGAAGGTGTGTATGAAAAACTTAGGATATCCTTACATAGAAAGCAAAGACCACAATGGTATAGGAAAGCATGCCCAGAGTAAATCTATCCTAGAGGAGTCTAGGAGAATCTCGTCAAAGGCGTGGAGTTTGTATGCTTCCTTATTTGCGATGAACTGGGGCATGTAAGGGAGAATAAGATACCAATCCATGAGGCCATAATTTGCAACTGCAATTACAGTGATCTGATTTTCCCACAATAATTGCCACATGTTGACTGTGCAGATGTCCAAACACATGGGAACATTTCCCTCTCCATGAGACAAATGAAGGTTTTCACTTTGTTTGGTAAACGTGTCATGATTTATCACTTAGTCATGTGCCATCCATTAGGGTGTTTATAAAATATGGCTTTCTGCACTCTGGTTATGGAGTTTTATGATTTCAACAACATTGCTGTGAGGAAACCGATGTTTTGTGGATTCAGATTTATACAAATATTCAGACTGGACTGTGGGCAGGAGTTCAACTGCTAAAAGCCAAGAGCCCTAGAAATCCATGGTATACACATGGCAGCCAGAGTCTCTCCTTCTCGGTGTCCATGAAAATGGCGAGCAGGTAGGAAGACCTCATCTAGAGAGCCCTGTGACTTCAAAGTCAGGGGAAAAGACAGAGAAAACACATCAAAGACATAGGGATGCTGGTTACATCTGCCGATGACATTTCAGAAAGACATAGTCATTGGGCCAATGGCAAAGCAGCACGTACATGTTAGAACATAGTGATATACCCCACTAGGGAGATATATCAGTGGATTAAGTTCAAATCTCCAGTGCTCACATAAAAGACGAAGCATAAGCATGACTGACCTTAACCTTGGTAGATCTTAGTGATGTACTGGCCAGCCAGCCTACCGCAAACAGTGAACTTATATTCAGTGAAAGACCTTGTCTCAAGTTAATAAAGCAAAGAGCAGTACAGGAGGACATCTGGCTTCTGTATGTGCACACATGTGCATGCACACATACCTCATATATGCAAAAATAAACAGAACTCAAACGTTTGAAACTCTTCCCTCGTTTTAAAAAAATTTCAATATCACAATACAGCAAAACCTCACTTCCTTTTTGTCAAAATTTGATTAAAAAAAAAAAAACATGTGTGTGAATGTTTACCCTGTGTGTCTGTACACATCTTGCATGCCTGGTGCCAGAGTAGGCTGTAAGAAAGCACCCAGTACCTAAACTGAGGTTCCATGGTTGTGAGCTTCTATGTGAGTGCTGGGATTAGAACCTGGGTCCTCTGGAAGGACAGCCAGTGCTCTTAACTTCTCCTGTTCTAGTTTGATATTTTATGAGTTTTCCAAAATGTGTTCAGCAAACAAAAATATATTTTATTTGAATCACAAACATTACATTCATTGATTATGAAGGTGTCAATTTATACTGTAGTTAAAGCAGTTAGAGAAATTAAAAACAAATCGTGTGTGAGATGACTTCATCATCTCTCATCTGCACAGTGAAGCTCAGTCTTCCCAGAACAGGCACTGATGGTACTAGAAGGCATTTATTCTGGGCATTATTTTAGAAGCATGTCATTTCACAGAAATGGAGTGTTTTGTTTCTGTTTTTTTAATTTGTTTGAGGGCTAATTTTTCTAGAGTAGGGAGAAAGACTATCACTCCATATTATATCAAAAATAGTTTCCAGTATAAACCTCTTTTTTTAATTCAGGGTATGAAACCCACAGGGGTGATGGAATCCTTTGGATTGTTTTATAGCCCTTCATCATGGTACTTGATGTGGAATTATATACTCAAATGATGTATTTGTGGAATGTGCATCACCAGTTTTCTTAAGCACCATTTGTGCATCAGTCAGCACAGTACTTGGATTAGATAGGAGCTGATTATATTTGTCAAATAAAGATTGAAATTCCTTGGTCCAGTGATGAAGTGCCTTGGCACACTGGAAACCCTGATGATGGATTCATATGAGCAGTTGTGAGATGTGGCCTAAAAACATCCAGGCTCTTGCCTGAGAGGGACAAGAATTTCCTTTAAATGGCATGGCATGTACCATCTGACAGATCTTTGGCTGTAGTGAGGACCGGCACAAGGCTGTGTTATGGTCCTGGACTCTGTGTTTACTTTAAGGAATCAGAAAGTCTACAGAAGGCTCGAAGCTAATGGCAAAAACCAAGCTGTCCATGACAGCTTCTCAAGCCTCGGCAACGCCCTCTGAAAGAACAGTTTAAAGTGTGGTTCTGTCTCATCTGTCCTTTTTCCTGCTTGGGTAATTGTATATACTTTTTCTTTACCTATACTTTATATGTCTTTTCTATGCAGAAAACCTCTTTCAGCCTGTTTGCACAATACTCAACAGATGGGCACAGGTCCTGGGGAAGTATTTCATGTAAGCACATGCTCTTCCCTCCTGTTGTGCCTCCACAGATTATGAGTGCCTTGGAGGATAATGGGAGGTCCTTTATTAAAAGTAAATTAAAAGTTAATTAATGTGTGCATGTGTGAGTGGGTACACATGTGCCACATCACATGTGTGGAAGTCAGGGAACATCCTGTGGAGTTGTTTCTCTCTTTCTATCATGTGGTTCCTGGGGATGAAATTCAGGGTAACATTCTTGATGGCAGGTAATTGCTTCAGCTGAGCCATGTCATGGGGCCTGGCAATGAGGCATCCTTGTTTGGAAGATACAACATTTCTTCTTCTTAAATAGATGCTGGGGATTCTTTTCAACTTGTTTTGTAGAGTTCTGCTACCCTGGGGACCTGGGGGATGATGATGAAGCCCTTCAAGTTAGAGGAGAAAATGAGAGACTGTTGGATTTTCCAGTCAGACTCATTCTTGAAGAAGTTTTGAGAGACAGAGAATAACAGATGGAGTCAAAGAATTTATATATTCCTTTAAACACATCAATGAGTAATATGTTCTTTATGGTTAATGAAATAGACATCATAGATCAAATTTGTAGATTGCAAAACCACAAACAAGAAAACCAAATCTGGAGATATGGCTTAGCAGTTAAAAGCACTGTCTGTTCTTCCAGAGGAGCTGGGTTCAATTCCTAGCACCCACATGGCAACTTAGAAATGCCTGTAACTTTAGTTCCAGAGGATCTGATACCTTCACACAGACATACATTCAGGCCAGACACCAATATGTACAAAAGAAAGGAATACATCCTTAAAGATATAAAAAAAGAAAAATCTACTGTTGTTTTAACATTGTCATCTTGCACACTACCATCTTTTTTCTGTTAGTTATCAACATCAGTTCAAGAGATTGATGTGAGCTTTATGTTTTAACAAA
This sequence comes from Acomys russatus, assembly GCF_903995435.1. Lineage (NCBI taxonomy): Eukaryota > Metazoa > Chordata > Mammalia > Rodentia > Muridae > Acomys > Acomys russatus. The sequence goes on from NC_067143.1 coordinate 26,380,804, forward strand.
GTGTATAACTTTTTCTATATAAGATGTTTCATCAACCAAGCGATTCTATACTTTAGGACCATTTATATGCATTTTATTATAGTGCATTTGCTAAAGAATCAACGAGTTGCATTGTATTTTTGGACAGTTCACCAAGGTGTTTCTTAACTTCAAAATAAACATGTAAAATCTTCATGGAAGCCATCGAGATGAGAGTCATGGTTTATTTTTTCCAGTGGTGAGCTTTAGTCCATACAGCTGTAGGTGTAGTGTGGATGGTTCAAGACTTCAAATATCACTGGATGTAAGAAAATCAGGTTAACGCCTCAGTGTAAAGTTTAGCCCCTCAGCTGTGAGTCCTGCAGTCCAGGTCACCTGACCAGCCTGCATCTTCCCTGAGAAGTGGGACCAAGAAGCTCTCAGAGAGGAAGGACTGCGTGCCTTGGGAGACAAAGTCTGAGGCCTGAGAAGATAACAATTTCCAGGGGAAGGAAGAGTGAGCTTACAGGCATGCTCTCTAGGCTAAACGAATGGAAAACGCCAGCTATACAGATCTTAATTCTTTAAAATTTAAAAGCTAATTTTGTGTCTTTTAGTCAATTTCCTGCACAGGAAGGAAGAATTTATTAACTGCCTCGGGTATTAAATGGAGTGCTAATGGTTAAGTACAACAGTTCAACAGGTGCCAAGTAGATCTATGGTGGCATTATATCAATATTAATCACAGTGCCTTGCAAATGCATTTGTAGAATGATAGCATTTTCCCCTACCCCACTGAGCTTAAGGGTTTGTCTCACTCCAAATATAAAGTGGCTATTATGTCTTATTGTAGAAAACAGAATACTAGGCAGTCTTATTTATATATTCACCCTATGGAAATGTTATTGCATACCTCTAAGTAATGAGGAGTATGTGAGCATAATTGTGTACCTTAAACACTAATGATAAAAGCACTAAAGGGTTTGAATCAGACGTAGGCAAACTCCTTGTTTAGAACTACAAGATCAAATCCATAAAACCCGAGTCTTTTATAAAAAGGCACTCAGACAGACTCCAAGAAGTTGGAGGGGATAACAATCAGGATATAATATGAATAAATTATTTAAAAATAAAAATTAAATAAAAAACAAGAAGTTGGAAGTAAAGCTTGCTGTGGCAAGAATATGGATGGTGACTATTTTGCATACTATAATCCATTTTTGTTCCTCAACTTTTCTCTAGAAGCTTATTCTAATTCAGTTGTCAACATGGACAGAATGCATAGAACTTCAGGGTTTATAAGCTTGTGGATAAATGAAAGCCAACACTTAGTGGCTCTCAATAAACTTATTTCAATGAAACCGTGTTGTGTGAATTAGCCACCCCATCAAAGAGCAAGAGAGAAGTCTCTTCTACAATGGCCTTTGTTTTGAAACCACATAGCCAGGCCATAGCTGATTTCCTCCAAAGAAATTCGTTTGCAAATAACCCATACTGTACCTCACTCCTAATTCTTTAGAGCCACTTAAAGTTATGGTACCTTTGTGAATGGAAAGGGATATAACTTAATGAATAATCCTGTTCTTTCAGATTTAGGATTAGGCAAGAGATGCTAAAACAGTGACATCTGTACCTCTTGCTTTTCTTCACATAGTAAGATTTAGGATCAGCAGTGGTGGCACATACCTTTAATCCTAGCACTCTGAGTTTGAAGACAGCCTGGTCTACAAAGTAAGTTCCAGGACAGCCATGGCTAAATAGAAAAACCTTGTCTAAGAAAAACAAAGAAAAAAGAAAGAAAGAAAGAAAGAAAGAAAGAAAGAAAGAAAAAGACACTAGCAGCAAGAAAAGATTTACCCCCTTTTTTGCTTCCTTTTTAGGGAACAAGAAAGGAATGAGCACATGGAATGGATGCATAACATGGTAAAATTTAAAAATTATAGAAGGTTTAGAAAGGTAATGATGGAAATTAATAAAGAAGTGCTGGCCTGCTATGGCCTACTCTCATGTTTTCTTTATGAAAGCCATGGCTTCAATGCACAGACACTTAAGTTTGAGGAAGACAAAAGACTGTAAAGACTTAGTGCTGCCACCTTTTGCACTTATGCATCTCCAACAGTTCATTGAAAATTCTTTCCAAAACAAAAATGTTGGGTAAGGTCAGACATTAAGATGGGATACACTTTTTAAATTTTAATTTATTATAATTTACTCAGATTACATTCCTGATTGTTATCTCCTAGCTTGTATCTTTACGTTCCCTCCTCCTCTTCTGCCCTATTCCCCCCTTCCCTAGACCTCTGACAGAACAGGACCTCCTCTCCCACCATATGACCACAGCCTATCAGGTCTTATTTGGATAGCCTGCTTTCTCTTCCATTGTGTGTCCACTGGGCCTCCCTACTAAGAAGAAGTGATCAAATCATTAAATCAGGGACACCAGAGTTCATGTCAGAGGCAGGCCCCGCTCTCCCCACAACTGTGGAGAATGAGCTGTCTATTGGCTAGGTTCTCTGAATGCATTTTTCTTGGTTTGTGCAGGCCTCTCTGGGTCCAAATCCAGTGACGTTGATGGTTTCCTTGTGGGGCTCCTGATTGCTCTGGGTCCTTCCTTCTCAGTCTTAGCGCTCTGCTCAGAGTCCAGGAGCAAATAAGATGGGAAATATGTTAAAGCTCTGTCATAGCTATACAAACCAGCTCACAGGAAAGGAAACACAAGTTCTGCAGCAGGCATCCATGCAGAGTACAGTGGCCACAGTGGACATTCTCCAATGAATGTCTCTACAAATAAACGTTACCTCCTTGGGTTGGGATGGGGGTTTTGTGTTCTAATATAATGAGTTAGAAAACTCTTCACATGAAATTCAAGGGGAATGATGGCTGTGTAGCTCAGTGACTGGGTCCTTGTCCAGTATTCATGGTCTCACTAGTTGTCTAATGAGAGCCCGGGATCAATCTCTGGCACTGGAAAACAATAAGAAAATAATTTAATTCTACGACGACCTTCTAATTTCTTTCAAAAATATAAACTGTTAACATGAACCACATGCCTCTGGCTATCTTACTTATTAAACTCTACCTTTTCAAAGCAGAATTTTCCTGTGTATCTTCCATACTAGTGTGGACACTTCTAAACAAATTATTAAATACAATGATCAAAAGTTAACATCATGATGTAATTATCATTCTAGAGTTCACTTCCCTTCTTATAAAACTTAAGTTTCCAACACTAACAACATCAACAACAAAAAATGTTTCCCTTTGTGAATGGTTGGTCTGTATATCTGTGTTCTTGGAGTCCTGTTCAGAGAGTTCTTCACTGTGGGACTCAGTGATTTTACATGTATTCTCTATTTCTTCTAGACAAGCTTCAGAGTATCTCATGGTTTATTGAGACCCTTGATTCACTCGTAGTTGACATTTGTGCAGGGTGAGAGATATGGATCTATTTTTATGTTTCTACATAGAGCCATCTAGTTTGACACTACCATTTGTTAAAGATGCTATTTTTTTTTTTTTTACCAATTTCCATTGTTGGCCTTTTTGTAAAAAATCAGATAAGTATAGAGGTATGGTCTTTTAGAAGTCATCCAACTCTCCCACTGATCTGAGACCTCATGGAACTAAAAATCTTCTCGGTAGCAAAGGATATGATGATTTGAGTGAAGAGGTAGCCTACATAATTGAGAAAAATTCTTTGCCAGCTGTGCATGTTTTAGAATAAAAAACATACAAACTAATAAAAAATTCCCCTAAACACTAAACAAACAAACAAATTCAAACAACCTAATTTTAAAAGGGGACATAAAAATAAACAGAGAGGACCCATAGATGAGATGAAAATGTCTGAGAAACATTTTATAAAATTATTCAATGTCCTTAACCTTCAGGAGAAGCCAGATTAAAATGACTTTGAGATTTTTATCTTGCCTTAGTCAGAATAGTTAAGACCAAACAAACAAAACAACAACAATAGAAAAACAAATAACATCAAATGCTGGAATGGATGTAAGAAAACAAAAGCATTTATTCACTTCTGGTGGGAATGGCCATTAGTATGGCGTTTACTCACAAAGCTAGGAATACATCTACCATATGGTCAAGTGGAAGCACTCTTAAATATATACTCATATCTCTGTGTCCTACCATAGAGATGCTTGCTTTTATCCAGAGAATGAAACTAACTTCGATTTCCATCAAGTGATGAATGGATAATGAAAATGTGATTCATGTACAGAATGGAATATTGTTATTCATCTATTGGCAAAAATTAAATTGGAGAATTTGTAGTTAGGTGGATGAAGTTGGAAACAGTCATTCTATGTGAAATAACCCAAGTGATAAAGACAAAGGCTGCATGCTTTCTCTCATTGGTAGCTGTTACATTTTAATCATCTGATACATGTTTTTCACTTGGAATACCCATTGAGACCACGGAATTAGTAAGGGACTACCGGGAAAATTCTCAGTGGAGGAGATAGAACACAATGGTATAATGACTGAAGGCAAATAATCTAACCCAAAGGATTAAACTGAGATGGAGGATGCGAAGACAGGATAGAGGACAAAATAAGGGATCAATAAATAAAACGAAGATGTTTTGGAAAACTCTTAAGGAAAACTATACTACATAATCTTTCTAACACACACACACACACACACACACACACACACACAGACTCAAAACAAGATGGCAAAAGTTAAGAAAAAATCCAGTGGCAGGAATAGGCTACCTCCTTTGGAGTTGTTGGCCAGTGAGTTCCTATAGACATCCCAACCAATGCTATTGGTTATGCTTCAGAACTTGTTGGTAAGACCCTATTGTTGAAGATACCACATGCCTGAGTTATAGCACACAGAGAATAAAACTGGTACTAACCTAAAAGTTTCATCCATATTTGGCAAACTTTCATAGTACTAGAATGTGCTATGCATGCCACCAGAAGATAAAAGTAATTATCAATCTGTGATACCCTCTAAGCTACAACATGGCTGGCCTAAGAATCCAAGCCCACTGGTTCAAAGTGGCATGAACACTGTGAAAACACCCAACTACCTTTTGGTTTTAGATTTTATTGAAGGCTTATTCCACAAGATGAAAGCCATATTTAGTGCCATTATTGGGCCTAGAACCTGTGGGTAGCCAGGTATGATAGTGAATGCTTTTTAATCCCAGCACTTGGAAGGCAGAGGTAGGCAGATTGCTGTGAGTTCGAGGCCAGCCTGGTCTACAAAGCAAGTCCAGGACAGCCAAGGCTGCACAGAGTAACTCTGTCTCAAACAAACAAACAAACAAACAAACAAACAAAAGGAACTGTGGCTAGAGAAATTCTAGACCAGAGAAGAGGATCTAGTACCCCTTTTCTTATGAAAGAATATTGTATCAAATCGATTTCTGATGCCTTCTCACTACACCCATAGATCAGGATCAGTCCATTTTTCAATCTTCATCCAAGAAGGTTCTATTTGCATAGATGGTGATGAACATAGACCAAATTAGGGAAAATAAGTGACTACAGAATTCTCAGCCCTAACTGAGATATCTATATTCTACCCTCTTTAGGGATCATTGTAGAAAAAAAAAAGGAGACAGAAAGGATCTAAGAGTCAGAGGTGGTAGACAACTGCAAGGAAATAGACACAGTATATAAGCGCACACATGAATTCCCAGATGTGTGACAGCAAGCACAAACATGCATAAGCTCCTGCCAAGCCAAGTTCCAACATGGAGAGGGAAGGTAGACACAAAACAGAATCTCAAAAAGGAGCTGCTTGCTACTGGTAGCTGCTGCAAAGACCAATGCTTTGCTTTAAGTGTGTGGCCCTGGTTAGTTGACCATGATTCTGAGCAAGGCCATACATCCAATGGTGTATGGGCAGCACAAGTTGCACTTGATGAGTTATGTGTAAGAGCAGACACAAAGTTGGACAGGAAAGAAACAGAAGGTAGATCTGTCATGAGTTGGAGGTGAATGTAATCAAAACATATTGTACAAAATTCTCAGAGAACTAATAAAAATACAATAAAGGAAGAATAGAGAGAAATGTGCACGTATTCACACTAAAATGGTTATCAGTACTTAGAAAAAATTAAAAACTTGAAGTGAAAAATAGCAAACTTGAAATGGATTTAGCCAGGTCTGACTCTGAGGACAATTAGCATAGAGTACAAATTAAATGTAGGCAAAGGCATTGCCACAGACATAAATAATACTGCTTCAAATGGGCCATAAGGTTTAAATTACTTTCCATATCAACAAAATAAGTACAGAAAAAAAAATCCCAGAAAAACTAACTTACCTTGTTTAAAGTAATACTATGATACTTTAAAGAAAAACACAGAAGTAGATAGATGTTGATAATTTAGTGATTGCCCTGGTTTTTCATAAATAAGTCATTTCCCACATTAAGAATACCATTAGATCCAGGCATTGGTGCTACATGCCTTTAATCCCAATACTCTGGAGACAGATGCAGGTAGATCTCTGAAAGTTCAAGGCCTGCCTGGTCTACAGAGAGCTAGTTCCAAAACAGTCAGAGCTACACAAAGAAACTTGGTCTTTAAAAACCAAGACAAAAAAAAAAAAAAAAAAACAAACAAAAAGTACCATTCGCTACTGAGAAACCTGTTTAAAACACAGTTTGGAAGCTTCTGAGAAATTATGGCAGAGGTTGACCTCTGCACCAACATGTGTGCACATATGTGCATGCACGCATGCATATACACATACACAAACACACACCTACACGTGTTCCTGGGTGCATGCATACACACATATGAGGATATACAATTAACTATAAACTCTGATAGTGGATAAAGGATAATACAAGCAGAAACCCTTGGCCTGCCATTTTTATGTGAAGGTTGGTTATGTCTTTACCCTAAGGGCATACAAATATCAGTGTGTAAGGCTTACAAAAGATTAAGACCCCACTATTCTTTTAAATTACGAGCAAAATATTTGCTCACAGTATTTTTCATATTTAGTAAGTTTTTTATAGTATCTTTAAAAAGATTATAATCAATAAAGCAAAACATTAAAGTAGCTTTCTAAAAGCAATACGCAATCAGCGGAGGACAAATAGAAAATGCAGAAAATGGGAAAAGGAGAAGAATTCCCAGAGTCTGGAGTTGAATTCTTATGAAGGTATCTGTGTGTGAACAAGGAGTGACTTCTCATTCAGGCGCATAGACACATGTATGAAATCATGCCATTTACATTGGTTAACAACGAGATTTTTTTTTCTTTGACATTATAAAATGAATAAATTTTCATGTTACTTAGTTCTAGAACTTACATTTAGTGTTGGGATAATTCTCCATATGATTATCTATATGTTTTATAAACAATTCAGTATTTCCTTAAAATATTTTTCCAAACTTCTCCTGAGAGGCATGCTATTATCGTGAGCGTCCTTGAACCTATATTTTTGACAGTTTCCCTAATTTTGCCTCTGGGGGATACTTTCTTATAAGTGAAATACCTTAGTAAAAGGGTGTTGTCATCTGGAAGGGCAGATGTCAAGCTGTGGCACACACACACACACACACAAACACACACACAAACACACACACATACACACACACACACACACAAGCACACACTGAGGTGGGACAAGAATTTGTCTGACACAAAGTCCTGACAATCCAAAAGAAGAAAGCGTTTTTTCTTTTTATTATTTTTTCGTTATTTACATATACTTTTACATAATTACACATATATAATATAAACTACCTACAGTGAGAAGAACCATGAAGCAATCAAGAATTATATAAATGTTACATTCTTAGTGTTTTGGCTATTTGTATTTGGCAGCCTTAGAGAAAACATCTTTCCTATCTTGGTGCATCTAAAATTCTGAAAGTAAATGTATATCTATCATATCTCATCATTATAAACTTAAAACATCTATCTAAACCAAAAACATCTTAACCCCTAAACAAATAAGCTTAATTTTAAAACTAAACTGTCTGGTCTTCAACCCCATCAGAGACTTGAGAAGGAATAAAAGTGATTACCTGGGTATACATGGAGTGCAGGTTAGCAGCCCCCCAAATGAGAAGATGACAGATAGTTTGCTACCTGAGCAGTCATCCAAAACTCTCTATAATGTTAGAGCATCATCTTCAGTCTTCTGGCCCAATATATCTGACAGACATATTTGTGAGGCAGGAACTATTGAGGACTTGCTTAACTTGTCTGGGCAAAGTTTGGCCATCGACTCTGCCTGCTTCCAAGCTTGCTTTTTCTAAGGCAGACTTCTGTCTGTGGTAGAAATGAGGATCTTTATCCCAGGGTCTTGTTTTCCTCATTTGAAGCTGTCTCCATAAGGAGGATCTTTGATGCTCATCATCCTCTTTGAGGTAAGCTGGGTGTTGCCAGGAGTTGACATGTCTCATTGTCAATGAATCTTTAAAATAATAAAAACATTTTAAAATGCCATATTCTGTATGTCTCTGAGGTTTTCAAAACCTTATTAACTATTTTACCTAATCTCTCTATAGAATCATATCTATCTGTTGCACCTAAGATGTATATCTTTGTGATAAAAATAGACTAGTAACTGATATGACCATGATTTGATCAATTAACAATTAACTTGTATAACTTATTTATCCTAAACAGCCTACAATAGCACTTTTAAAGTCTTGGAAGTAAACCTTCTATTACAATTGAGTTATATGGATACAATACCACATATTAAAGTAGAAATATATATAATGTGTGTGAAGAATAATCTTAAATTTGAATTCTATACCACTGTACCTAAATTAAACTCATTTTGCTTCTATATGCCAAATTCTATGCCAGTGAGTACATTCATTAATCTACATTTTGCCCTATCTTCTCTGTATATTTCTATATTACCCCTTCTTTCTTTTCAACCCCCATCTCCAAACCTAAGTATGGAAGACAAATCAAAAGAGAGACATCCCTGAATCCAACCTTGTTTTCTCTCTAAATAAGACCAATAATAACTTATAGCCAATGCCCATTGAAAATAACTCTCTATAGTCCAAGAAAGCAACCAAACACCTACCCAAACCCCCTTAAAGGAAACGGGGCACCATTCGTTCTCTTAAAGTTTCTTCCAGCTGATTTGGGACAAGTAATACCTTTGTAGATGCCCAAATAAAATTGGGGAAATCCTTAAACAAGCTGGGAGTAGCATTTGTGGTCCAGTTTCTAAATGTTGAGAAACTCTAGGCTTTATCAGAGTGTTTTGTGGGACAGTCTGAATTGCTGGACCAATTGGGATGGGAAGCTTTCTTACTAGATGTCCTGGAAGCTGTCTTGTTCTGATGAGGAACAGCAACTGAATGACTTGGTGCTGGAACATGAAGGATGCAGGATGCTGGTGTCCAGCATGCTGAGAGGAATGCATCTTGTTAGGTCTGATCCAATGTCCGTGTCCAGTTATTTTGTTCTGAAAACATACAGTTTCTCACAAGCATTATACAGTTCTAAAATTATAAATGTATAAGGTGGGGGTGATACAGAGAATAATCGAGGCTGGTTCTCTGTTCTTTGTATGAGCAGAAAAAAGACATCTGTAAATCTTCATGCAAGAGGAAAGATTTTTTAAATTTATTATTTTTTATTAATTTATTCATATTACATCTCAATGGTTATCCTCTCCCTTGTATCCTCCCATTCCTCCCTCCCTCCCATTTTCCCCTTACTCCCCTCCCCTATGACTGTGACTGAGGGGGACTTCCTCCCCCTGTATATGCTCATAGGGTATCAAGTCTTAAGCAGGTTTTTTTTTTTAATTGTTAGTCTTCTTTGTTAACCGTTCTATCCTCGTACATGTACTGAACCAATATTTCAATAAACTGTCATTCTCTTACTGAAATTTTAACCCTTCCATGCCTGAGTACATGCTTATTTAGCAAGTGAAGTATTTTGAACATCTCCCAGCTGTTATGTGTCTGACATTTTCTTATAGTAAATTTACAACTCATATTTTCTTAAATAGAGTGAAATGTATTAATTATTATTCTATTGATGTCCTGCTTAAAAATCACCTGCTACAGCTAGACAGAAGGGTTGGCGGTTGAGCCTGTTTCCTCCTGGTACATGACAGTCCTTTTTGGTTCCTACCACCCATGCTTGGTGGCCGACAACTGACTGTCACTCGAGTTCTGGGGAATCTGGCCTCTGCAGGGACCATAACACATGTAACATACACAAAAGAAAAATAATTTTAAAAATGATTTGCCTTTGTACTAACTGTAGCTAACATTTATCAACTACTTAATTTGTGTTAAGATAGGTTTGCTGAGTGAAAATAAGTCATTTGTTTTCCTATAATAGTTTGATTTTTTAGTATTTGTGGAATTTGTTTCATGAAATGATATGAAAAAGCCAACTTTATTTTTTACATGAGAAATTGTAGTGTTTCAGCCCACCGAGATGTAGTGAACAATTCAAGTTTTCAGAATTTGACTTTTAAGTTGTAGCTTCAGCTTGCATCTTTTGACAGCAACATGGATAATAATTAACTGTCATTTGTGACATTATGTAACAACTTTCAAAACATTGTCATTAATGTTTTGAAATGCCAGGACATGATTATTTTTTCTTTCAATCGGATAAAGACCAAGTCGTCTGGCTTATGACACTGACTGAGGGGAGGACCCTCTACTCCTTTGTTGATACCTTCAGTCTAAGAAAGCCTGGGAGGCTTTCTGTCCTAGAGATAAAAATCCACCGTGTCTTCATGGGAGAAGATGAAAATGCATTTTCCTCTCCTTGCCTTAAAATTATGCCAAAGAAAAATAAAACTACCCAGTGTAAACTTTCCCTTTTACTTAACGAGAAGACTAGCAGAGTGAGTTGTTGGTTTTCTTCTATCCCTTTTTTTTTTTTTCTTCAAATTTTCCATTGAGCAAGTTCTTTTAAAACAAATCTGAACCTTTCCCATCCCAATGATTCCCACGGACAGTTGGCAAAGAATCCTGGATAACTTGCAAGGCTGGGATATTTTCCAGGCATGAGTAACTTGTTAAAAAGCCACCACTTCCTTAATACTAACAGTGAATAGAATTCACATACACATAAATCCTCCTTGGCCCACTGGGAGAGTTGATATGTGTGTGTGTGTGTGTGTGTGTGTGTGTGTGTGTGTGTGTGTGTGGTGTGTGTGTGTGTAAAATCTCTTTTTATTCATAAAACACTTGGCTCTCAGCATGTCTGTTTATATTTCACTTCTTAAAAATAAATACACACGTTTATGCCAGTGGAGGTTAAAAGTATCCTTTTTTCCAGTTCCAGCTGTGTGCCAGTGATTTTTACGATAGATGAGTTTAGGATTCATGGCTAGAATACTTGAAAATGACTTCCTTTGTATTTCTCCTAGTTTTTAAAAAAGGCAGAGCATCTTCTAAAAATGGGCACTTTTATGAAATTTGATTTTTATTTGGAAGTCTTTATTAAATATCTTCAAGTCTTATAGGGAAACTAAATGTGTGATTTTACATTTAAAGAGCAAAGTCATTATTTCCTCTGTATTTAGGGATGGAGTAAATTTTCACTGCAACTTCTCCTGGTTACTATCCTGAATACACAGCTTCTTATCAGATGATGATGATGATGATAACGACAACGATGATAATAATTTTGCTTATTAAAGTCATTAATGTGTTTAAAGATAAATTGTGATATTTTAATATTTACAACCCAGATGAGGCAGGTTAACCCATCTATTATCTTGCATAGTTTATTTTGTAACAAGAGCACCTGAAATCTATTTGTATCACACACATCTTTAATAGAGCATAATTTTGTAAAACTAATGAAGTCTTTATGTTCGTGTGTTTGGTGAGGGATGCAGAGATCCAGGGACACTTCACATGGTCTTGTCGTCCTCTGATGAGTCTGTAGTTGAGTTAAATTCTCCCAGAGTCTCTTTATCTGAGTGTTTCACAAACAACCGCTCTTGTCTTGGCAAGCCTGGCTGGGGTATGTTTTGATAACAGGCAGTCCCGTGAGATAGTTAGCACTTCCTGCTTCCGGTCAGATGTCTCATGAGAATAACTCTTCTACATATGTTTTTGCACTTTTGATCACAATCCCAGCTGGAATCAGGAAGTTTGGAGGCAGCGTGGAAATGGAAACTAATTCAATGTCACAGTGACATTGTTTTGACTTTTAAAACTATTTAATATTCTGGCGATTTAGGGTTGGGAGGTGTTTATATAATGTACTATCTACTTAAAAAGTGGATGGTGCCTCAGTTCCTTATCCAAGACATATCGCTTGTTAAAAGTATAGAATCACAGTTTAAGGGATGGTTTTCTGAGGTCATTGGAAGATGTGGAGTTGGATGTTTTATAATTCTCAGCTGAAGAGCTTAATTGAAGTATGATTCCATATTATCACACGCCTGCCCCTGTCTGTGCCCTGAGCTCCATATCATCCTGTATCCATGTCTGTCTGCCGAGCGTAACACAGGGCAGTAGCTGGAGAAAGAGGTCACAATATACAGACGGTTCTTCAAAATGCACAAAGACGAATGATAAACACGGTTCTGCTAAGCCACTCCAGAAGGCAGCGCTTGGTTCCTTGAGCTTCTCTTTGCCCTTCTGACAAGTGGGAAAATCAAGAAGGTACCTGTGTACACAGACAAGGGGCATGTAATTAAAATACAATCTCAAAAATTAAAAAAAAATAGGTTAACTGAGTAAAATAAGCAAATATACGCACATGTGCCCTCAAAACCCTGACCCCATTCTCCAACCAAAGTTGGGGCAATTTCTGTCATGCATGATATTTCAGATAAGCTTAGTAAACCCAGGCAGAAAGGCCTTGTCACTCAGGCCCTTTCCAGCACACCATATGACACCTTGTGGATGGTTTATTTTAACCATCGTTGGTTTTTTTTTTTTTTTTTTTGCCTTTTTTAAATGAAAATTCCTATCTTGGTGAGTCTAAAATTCTGAATATAAATGTATATCTATCATATCTCATCCTTATCAACTTGAAACATCTATCTAGACCTAAAGATAACTTACCTCCTAAACAATGAAGCTTAACTGTAAAACTAAACTATGTGGTCTTCAGTCCCATCAGAGACTTGAGAAAGAATAAAACTGACTTACCTGAGTAAACAGGAGATATAGGTTAGCAGCTTCCAAAATGAAAAAAATGAGAGAGAGAGAGACAGCTGTCTGATCAGTAGCCTGAATTTTAGACCTACCAGGATAGGAAAAATGTTTTCTTCAAGGTTGCAAAATACAAATAATCAAAGCACTATAAATGTAACATTTATATAATTCCTGATTGTTTCATGGTGCTTCTAGTTGTATGTAGTGTATTGTATTTATGTGTAAAAAATTTTAAAACTGTAAAAAATATATCATAAAAAATATCATGAAAAAAGGAAAATTCCAAGGCAAGTTTTGGTGATTTTGTTTGTTTGTTTCCATGTTTTTGCTTTATTTGCTTTGGACATATAGAAAGAAAACAAATATTCATTGAGGATCAGCTATGTGCCAGTCTTTCTCATACCCTTCTTCCTTCACTCCCAAAGTAGCTCAGGGACTTGTCTCTTTTTACCATTTTTACAAAGAGAGACAGGAAGTTAGCTGTGGTTAAATTTGGTCAAATTCACGGAAAGGAAACTCCCAAATTAGGAATAAAGCCCAAGTTTAGATAAGACAAAAAAGTCTGTCCTTTGTTATGTGCCACCTACCCTTCAGTTTCTGACAGAGGATGCTAAGGGGTTCTCAGTACCAAGGACCATTTGGGGCAGAGGTCTGCAATTCTACAGAGTCAACACGCCTCGAAATTTGGTTTAGACTTGTTCTTTTCAACAGCCCTTGATTGTCTTGGGTCAGAAAACTATGTATGCAGGAGAATGCCCTTGCCCTCACAGATGCCTAATGAAGTCTTCAGAGTTTGAAATCAGCCATTTACCTCCAGATGAGTCAGGGGAACTGTGTACTCTTGGTGAACCCAGCAGCACATGTGCGTGCTCACTGTTCTGTTCTTTCAGATCTTCAGACACTGAGACATCTTTCAAAACCAAAAGCTCCAAAGAGTATTGTTCTTCTATATTTTCAACACCAGAAATTCTGCATGTACCGACGAGCCAGAAAATCATGTTTTCTTTATGCGTACTATCCTATACACCTACTTGTAATCAATGTGAAAATAACAGTTGTAAAATTCTAATTTATACAAGACAGACTAGCCAAGCAGATGCTGCGCTGTTGGTGATGATGAGTTTCAGTGCTGCTGTGTCAGAGAAGCCAAAATGTTGTGCCAGGTTTGGGGAATCCCTTGAGTCATAGTGAGGCCATCAATGGGGTCCATAGATCCTACTGAAAAATGTCATTCTCCTGAGCTTCGGGCTCTGGGTTGCTTGTTCTATTTTCATCCAGGAATATTTCTGAGATTATTAAAAGCCATGTTTAGTTAACTGCAGAATGTCATGAGTCCCTGGGGCCTTCTTAGGATAATCACATGTGCCTTTGAATGAAAAAACAGTTATGAATAAGCAAGATGGTTTTAATGCAGAGAGAAACTGATCAAAACGGACTCTAGAATCACATTTAGTTGAGTGTCTACTATATGTCAGCTACCTTGAGGGAACTTTCCCATCCATTCTTCCTTCTTCCTCTAATCTCTCAAGTCTTTCCTTTCTTTCCCTCTTCTTTCCCTCTCTCCAACTCTTTCTTGAAAGAACTTCTAATGCTTTTGAAAAGGGAGAGTGGCTAATGCTCAGCTTTAGAATGTTGGGAGTTCAAGCTCAGGCTTTTTAGGATGAGTAACGTGTGTAGGGTGCAGGCTGCGTGCCAGGTGTTAGAGCTTGTTGAGTGGCTTCTTCATCTAGAAAAGGAGACCTCCAGTCTGGAATCCACATGGAGAAGTAGTCGAGGAAGATAAACAGGAGACTAATACTGCTTGACATTTACTCTAGGAGCATTAGATAAACTTCTTTTTTTTTTTTTTTTTTTTTTTTTTTATGTTTAGGTGAAACAGTTACCTAAGAAATAGAAGAAACAGCCATAGAACAGTCATGGTATGATTGGGAAAGATATTCACTTAAAACTGTCAGCAAGATGGAGCTGGATTGTAGTGGCACCAAACCTATGGTCCAGGCACACAGATTTTTTAAAAATCAAGTTATATAAAACATTAACTCTTATTCTCATAGTTCTTTGACCAATTCACCCCGCATATCTGATGAACGCAGTAAGCAGAGTGTTATCCTGGGATAGTTGCTCAACAGAGCATGTGGATCTGATGGTCATCCTAGGTCTATGAAGTTCAAAGAATTCCTGTTCTGAACATGGTGGAATCGAAGTATGGAGTCAGGGCAATGTTAGGCGGAAAAACTGAAAACAAGCTTCTCTTTAGATGTAAAAGAAAAGAGTAATATCCCCAGTGCAAAAGCTTGGCTCCTGAATGTCCCAAAGGCCCATGTGTTAAGCGTTTGACAAACCGTAGAGCTATCAGGAAGTGACAGAATGTTAAGGACCTCTAAGGGTCCTCTGGTAGAACATTTGCCCATTAAGATGTGCTCTTTCAGAAGACATTGTTAGAATGCTGGACTTTTCACTTCACTTTCACATCCCACCCACTGTGATGTAAGGAACCTTCTCCACCACAGGCTATTGCAATATGCCACAGGCCCCAATGCAGCACCAATAACCACACATAGATAGACTGAGATCCCTAAATATGCCTTCTTGTCTTTAAATAAATTGTTACTCTTTTGTTACAGTGGGGGAAAAGCTAACACACCCAGATCTGTTCTTCCTGAATCAGGTGGACAAAATGGAAACCAATGTAGAAGAAGTATCCTGGATTTAAAATTATTTTAAAGTAAAAGTTATTAAAAAAAATCACATAGTCTCTGGAATTTTCATTGCATTCATTGTACAAATAGTACTAGTTATTGGAAACCAGTTTTCATGTGCTTAAATGAACAGGTTTCCTTTTGAGGCTGTAGGTCTTACGCACTCTCATTCTTCATCAGGCAGTGTTGAGACTTCAACAATAGTGAGAAGTTTGATAAAGGAAGAGACTAAACATGAATTCAAAAGAATGCCTCAGTGATGCACAGCTGTATCCAGTAGCTTTCAAGGACTGGCACTCAGCTGTAATTAATTTCACAACTATTTTTGCCCAATGAGTATACAGCCACTGTACAATTTTAGCCTCATGTACTGTCTTGATATCCTTTATGCCATCTCAAAACTATTTTTAAACCATGTATTATTAAAAAAAAATCCAACATGAGTATTCATTAGGTTAAGATGGATGAGAATAAAGCTTTATCCTCAACAGATGCCCCACTTAGGCATAACAATCTAATTCTATTTAATTTAGTCCCTGGCATCCTCGCCTCCTCCTGTCAGAGCGAATCAACCTGAGTGCTAATTTCTGAAGCAAACCCTCTGCGATCGTTTCACTCGTGATTTAATCCAGATCTAACCTCGGGCCTTTGGAGGTTCAAGGTCAATGACCCAATTTACTCTGCCATGCGCCTCTGTGGCAGTGAGCATTGTTATTCCTCGCAAAGCTTTTACTGTATGTGTGATTTCATTCCTATGTACCTTACCAGATCCAGCAGGAAGTGAGGGGGTGGCTTTAGATTCTGTGTTGGTGAGAGTTGGCAAAAGTTTGGGGTCTATGGCTTTTGGTGGTTTAAGAGAAAGGGTATTGAAGGAACCTTTGACCCTGTTAGCAGAAGCCAGCATGAAGAAATGATTTGATTTGTTCCAAGGAGACTAGTCCTAGTCAATGGTGTCCTGATCAGTTGTAAACACTATTTTACAAATAAATCCTGGACCTTAAACACTCAAGTCAAAATGCATAGAGGAATAAAAGCGCATAGATCATAGGGCATATCCTCAGCGGTGAATGAACACATATGAACTCAACTCTAAGTCTACTTTTTAATTTAAAAAAAAAAAAAATCAGTGTCTTTCTCATCTCCTTCATCCAAAGTGGTTAATACATTTTGTGAATTTTCCTTTATATTTTAAATAATTTTCCCTTCTCCGATGTCCCAGCAGCCCATCTGCCGGGAGCAGAGACTCGTTGAAGAGCCTGTCTTTAAGTAAAGAAGGTATCCCAGCGACACACAGCTGCACTCGGGGATGGCAGCTCCAGAGTGGTGTCCCTCCCACGAGGAGTTAAACTGGGTTTCTGTGTCAAAGATGCTGAATGGAATCGGGGGTGGAATTGTTAAAATTGGAAATGACCTATTTAACTACATGCGCCTTCCCCAGGACTGGTATAAATACGTCCAACTTTAAATTTTTCTCATCAGAATGAACTTGCCATTGGCTTTGATGCGGAAGGGCTCTGTCGCGATGTCTTCCAGGAAACGGAACCTGGGTGATTGATCTCTGTAAATCTCTATAATCTTTATGATATATCAGTGTTCCTCTTGACAACAGCCACACAAAGTTGGCTTAAATCTCCCTGAAGCCTGAGAAAATAAGATAACAGAGTGGAGGACGATCAGAGAGAGGATACACAGTCTCTATAAATTAAAACAATTTGTTTAATAAGCTTTCCTTTTCGGAGGAGAAACAAAGAGCGTTGGTGTATAACTACAATGTGTCTGTTGTATTGGACATTGTTTAGCAAATTTCCCTGATGTGAGCTCAGGATTGGATTTCTTAAAATAAAATTACATAGCATCACCACCTAAAGCACACACACGCACACACGCACACACACACACACACACACACACACACACACCCCTAATATTTATTTGGCCTTCATGAGTCACTCAGTCATCAAGGCTGACTACTAAGCGAAGTCCAGCGCTAACTGCTAAGGAAGTTTACCAGTAGTCCTGACACACAACAGATATGCTTTTAGTCAAGAGATATGTACGTTCTTTATTATTGATTTCTTGATTATCTCAAGGAGTGCACTTTCAAATGCCTTAAGAGCAGAAGTGTGCAGATTGGACAGAGTTTTGATGAACAAAATCAGCTGGGAAGCAGACATTTTAATCAGGGACTAGATGCCATCTCTGAAGACGCCTCAAAAAAGGGCCCTTGGCACATGTTCAAATAAATGGCTTCTGCATTGAGAATTTTAAAACACAGAACCGAAATGTTGCACCGAACTAGAGACCAATGGGCATTTTAGTTAAAATTCTTCAGACTTGGCATGAATTCACATACCCCTCCTTCTTTTTTTTTTTTTTTTAAACAAAAGAATATTTTGTTTTTATAAAATCGTATTACTTCCCCTTCTTGTTGGATGTGTGACCTTTAAGAAAAGGTTGTGCTGTATATTTCAGTCACCAAGCATTGGGAAAATTACATTAACACTAAAATAATATTCTTACTGCCAAATGCCCCAGCCCTCACTAGCAGCAGGCTGACTCTCCGAGGCCCTGAGTAGTGCTTCATCATGCTGACATGGCCGCCTTGACAGACTGCTGCTCTCAAAGCCACCCTCCTCCCCTCCCTGCCATCCACAGCTTTCTGATGCAAACCATCTATGCCCACCCTGGCTGGCTGGCTCCTTGCCCTTAGCCCTGGCCTCTTCAGTTGGCAGGCTCCTGGGGAAGCCTCTTCCCTGGGATCACTGGTGATGCGCTCCCCTGCGCCCACTTTCCTTGATTCCCTTTTAGACCAAAGAGTAAGAAACAGGAAGTTCTTTAAGTTGCTTTATACATAACACGTTTGTTAACATACACACAGATGCGCATGCGCACGACACATCCATTATGTTAACATCTATGTTAATATGTATAACGTATATATAATACATTCATAAATTCACTTATATTTGCATTATTTAGCAGGCTGTAGCTTACACAGTTTTAAAAGACTTAGTATGTGAAGATATCCATTCCATTCTTCCTTTCTCTTAGTCACATTGCAAGAAGATGTTTATGACATTTTTATGACCAAATACTACTCTTTCAAAAGATTGAATTGTTCAAGTAGATTCAATTAGGATTATTTAATTACTCAATAATTCACAAATATTGAATTTCTTAGACACTGGAATCATTCTGTTTAAGTGAGTACTGACTGAAGGGAGGAACAACAATGGTATTTCACATGATTTTAAAGTGGAAACCAACGAATTCAAGGAGACACTTGGAATACAAAGCCCTTCGTGCACCTCATAATATTCAGATTTTTTTCACGTGCTCTGTGGGTAGAGGAGTGTGGTTTTGTGTGTGGCCTCCAGTTTCATTATTCCTGCTGTACTAGCTATGGAGGAATGAATAGATCCACAGAAAGTTCATTTCTGGGCCAGTGCTGCCAAGTTATATGATGTGAATTGATGTCCACTAGCGCTTAGGACAGCATGGCCTGATTTAAGTTGTGAGACTGAACTTGTCTACAACTATTGGGGTGAGAGGCCAGTTCATGCACACTAATTAGTCTAATCCTTCTCACTGCGTTTCGTTTTATACCTTTTCATGGATAAAGATGCTTGAGGTATATTTGGATGCAGTAAAGATGTGAGAATTGAGGAATACAAGGAATGATCCCACACAAAATGATCCCTCCCCAACTGCTCTAGCTTTCCCTCCAAGGTGCAGGATTTCAGGACACTTTGGAGATGAATCATCAGTAGTAGAATAACTTTATCTGAATCAGCAATAGGAAGAGTATTATTCTACGGATACCGAGAAGGCTCAAATCAGTTGCAAGTAATTTTGATAAACAGCATGGTGGCTGGAGTCATGGGAAATAATTTATCTTCCTCAGGGATTTCTCTTCTAAAAGAAAGGTTCCATGCAGGTATTAACTCTCTGAAGAAATGAATTCATGCCCTATCACTTGAAATTTTTATACTCCAGACATTTAAACGCCAGCATTCCATTTAAGAGTAGGAACAGGTTGTGGAGATTTGTTCATTTGAAATTCCATTTGCTAACAGATGCAATAACTTGTCTGGCATTAAAAGCGAGTTTAAGGTAATCACTGCTCTTGTTCTTGGGTTCTAAGTGCTTTGCGATCCTTAATTCACATAAAACATCTGTGAAATTCAGTTAGGAGTGTGGTGAGTAAAATTTAATCCCTGTTTTTATACCAGCATGTTCAGAAACATGCTTACATATATTTCAATCTTCCTCGTGTGAAGTCGATGTGGGACTCCATACGAAGGCATGCTAGTGACATTCTGAACCTTTGGGGCAACTGAAGATTAATGTGCTAACAGCATCAAAACTATGCCAAGCAAATGGCTGCTTCCTCTGTTGAGTTTAACACCAACGGGGAGAAATATTGTAAAACCCAGTGAAATTCTCCATGTTATTTGGTGCCCACTTTAAAAGGGAGGCATTTAGTTTCTTTTTTAGGTCATTCATAGATTAAAGCTAAATACTTTCCCTTGCTGAGAATACCAATGTAATGTGGAAATACTGCAGGTGTGACATGTGTGCCTCTCCTCCCCCTCCCCTGTCTACTGCAGACAGCACTAATTGATCCAGCTCTTCCCCTGAGTTTCCATCCACCTCAGTGTACTCAACATTCTGCTCCTTGCAGACATCACCTGCAGAATAATTCTTTTGAGGCTCTTTTGGTAACTGATAAAGCAAAGACTTTGCAAATATGCTCCAGCATGGATACAGTTATAAGGGTAGTGGGACTAAAGCTACAGAGGAAATTAGCACATAGGTTTTAAATATTTTTTTCCTGTCAGGTATTCGTCAGGAATTGCCTAACTAGCAACTACTGCATGTACCACACTGTACTAGATGCTAAGTAGGTACAAGCATTTGCTTGCACATAGTATGTTTTTATTCTTTTATGTTCTACCTCATTCTAGAAATGACTTGTCGGCAATGATTCTTTCCTTACATTGTATACAAGTTTGCGTTTGTGACTATGGATAATGTGTATGTATGAGGTCAGGTGGCTGGCTAGTTTTATGTCAGCTTGTTACAAACTTGAGTTGTTCTGGAAGAGAGGAACTTAATCAAGAAAATATCTCCATCAGATTGTCTATCTGGAAATTTGTGAAGCAATTTTTTTGAGTACTGAGTGACGTGGGAGGGCCCAGCTCACTGTAGGTAGTGCCAGCCCTGAGGTGATGGTTCTGGTGCTATATAAAGAGACAAGCAAGCTATGGGGAACAAGCCAGTAGGCGGCATTCTTCTGTGGCCCCTGCCTCACTTCCTGTCTCCACATTCCTGCCCTTACTTTCCTTCATGGTGGACTACCATGGACTATGACTATACACTGTAACAAACCCTTCCCTTCTCAAGTAGCCTATGGTCATGCATTTAAAATAGCAGTAGGAGGTAACCTAGGGTACAACCTAAGAATCATAGTCGCTTCCAAAGATTTCTAAGATAATAGGCCATTTAGGAAAAATAATTAGATATTTTCTAGATACTGAAATGAGAGGAGGACTTTCCCATAGATTCTTATGTACCAAATGCTGTGCTTAGCAACATCTGTACAGTTTGATGTGATGCTTCTTTTCCTAGGTAGTAGGTCTCCACTTCATACCTTCTAACATACTGCAAAAGTAATTTTGTGAAGGAAATAGAAGGATAGATTTTTTTTTTTTTTTTTTTTTTTTTTTTTTTTTTTTTTTTTTTTTTTTTTTTTTACGATCTTGCTTGAACCCGTAGTAGAATATAGACAACAGACTTTCAAGCTAAACTCTATGGAGGTCATTCTGGTAGACTAGGTAGTAATTCTTAATGAATTTAACAGGGATGTCCCCATATCCACCATTGATGCAGGAAGCTCCTGCTTTGATTTACATTAAATGTGTGAGTATGGGGAATATCTCATATTGACTTATTGGCTAAGTATAAGAGGACAAAGTACTATTGTGCGACTAATTTATGAGCCTTGCTATAAGTTCCAAACAGAGGCAAAGGGGCATTCATACTTTTATCATAAAGCAGGTGTTTTCTCCTACTCAGCCAGAGGAGGCCAGAATCTTACTTCAAGAAGTGTTCCTAGTCTGTTGCAGATGGAAGAGAGGCCACACAGCACCTCCAGGTCCATCCCATAGGACAGTTATCTTCAGGAAATGCTGTTTCTAAAGGATGATGCTGGTACTGCACAGTCAAGCAAGTGTGGGAGTCAATGAGGAAAACAGGGTTCATCAAGTTGTTTCCTTAAGGTTTTTTTTCCTAACTTTCCTATGGTTACCTAAGATGAACAGCAGCCTTGCTGTAAAGCAGAAGCAATAATGAGTTCTTTCCTCATGAATCCTCTCCCTAAACTGGCTTCTGAGAGCATTTGGTCAGTATCATACTCATCAGTATTTCTTCAAGAACATTTTTCCCACTGTTCACTTCTGAGTAACATCATGAAAGTCTGAGTTCAGGAGTGTAGGAATGTGCACTCTGGACTTGTCTGGATCCTCAGGTACAATCATTGAGAACCCATGCTGCCTATGGGCTCTGTACTTCAGCCACAAATAAACCAAGGCCCAGCTTTGTGCTTCTGGCTGCCTCACTTGCCTCGCTGAATCCCGTCTATATGCCTGTAGTCATAACTGCAGGATGAACATAGCTACTGTGAATCAGAACTAAGGAAGGGACTAAGGTTCTGAGGGGCCCACAGAAGTGCTAGCAAAGCACACAAGAACGTCAGCAAGTGATTTAGAAGAAGGTGGAGCCTCAACTGAACCTTGGCAATTAAGATTTGCTCAGCAATAGAGACGCCATAGAAAGAAAACAGGAGAGTTACCCTTCCCAGGGCTGTGTTCCCTCTAGCAGGGTATAAATAATGGACAAGATACTTGTAATTTCCAGTTCACTGTAAAACCCTGAGTTGTAATTTGTTGGATTTGATGGGTAACACTTTGCTGACACCATTTGACATATACTTTCTAATTAAAATGTAGGTGTATTCTAGAAGGAAAAACCCAACTGTTGTTACTAAACCAGATTGTGGGGTTTTGTTATTGTTGTTTCTTCTCTTTTCTTTCTTTCTTTTTTTGGGGGGGCAGGGTGAGGAGTTTGGCATGAAATAATGTACTGTGACAGGCAGTAACCACATGACACAGTTTGAATTTGTGGCTTGCACAGAGAAAGCTAAGCCAATAGGCTTGCTGCCTAAGGTCTACCCAGGATAAGCAAACCTTGAGATGGAGTGAAGATTCACATAGCACTTTTGTTAGTTTTTCTTTCCCTTCTCAAGCCAGAATTAATTAATTTTAGGAAAGAAAAATAATAAGTACAAGTATTGTCTGGCTGGTATTTCCATTTCATTTCTCTCCACCTCTTATCTTTTGCCAAGCTCAGAAACAGAGGACTGTTTTCTTGGGGTTTTGAGCAGGAAGAGGCCACAGAGATGATAAGGGGACAAAATGAGTGTTCAAGTTGGTGTTTCATGCCTGAAGCATTTCTTATATATACACAGTAGGAAGAAAAAAAAAAAAAAAAAAAAAAAAAAAGGCCTCAGCAGGATATCTACTTCTCCAGAGACCTTATTTCCAGACCCTGTGTCTGACTCTACACTGAAATACAGCAAAGAAGCAAACAATACCCAGAACAGTGGGAGGCTCATGGGGAAGATAGCTGTTATCCCACACCATCTGGGAAATGACACCTACTACTTCAGCCCATTTGCAGCACAGATCTTAGGGCCAGCATTCAAGGTATGTTCCGACCAGGTACCAAGAAAGAGAAAAAGGGGACATGGGTGTATTAAGGTCAGAGAGTGAATATGAAGTCCACAAAATTGAGTCTCTGGGATCTGGGGGTTTATCTTGAGAAAAAAATTTAAAATACCTACTGAAAAGCTAAGCATGTTTTTGTCATGTGCTTAATAAATTAACCCCGGTTAATAGAGATAGAGAGACAGCAAGGTGATACCGTGCTTGTGAAGACTGTTAGGCTCTCCAGGTGGCCTAGAAAAGGGAGCAAAACTCAAAAATTACACGTAATAAACGTGAGTGTTCCATAAAAAAGTCAGAGGACCAGAGGCCTTGGACAGAAAAGGAAGAAAGGCTGATTTGGGCTCACAGTTTTGAAGATTTTAGTCTATGGTCGGGAATACCCATTGAATTGGGAAGGTGAACCGGAAGCTCCTTGTGGTAAAACTTGCTCAGTGATTATGGCCAGGAAGCAGAGGGAAGGGGGAAGAGCCATGGAGGAGGGGAGAGGAAGCAGATGGGGAAGGAGAAGAGGAGAGGGGCTGGGAGGTAAGGTCTCCGCGATACCTTCAAAGGCCAGCCTTAGTAGCCTGTCTTCCTTTCTCTAGCTAGGTTTTACCAGTCAAAGACCTCACCCATCCACAGCACTGCCATGTTGGAGGAGCCAAGCCTTTAAGACAAAGGCTTTCAGTAGACGTTAGGGTCCAAACTACAGTAGCAAA
This sequence comes from Acomys russatus, assembly GCF_903995435.1. Lineage (NCBI taxonomy): Eukaryota > Metazoa > Chordata > Mammalia > Rodentia > Muridae > Acomys > Acomys russatus. The sequence goes on from NC_067143.1 coordinate 26,405,057, forward strand.
TAACTGAAATTCCTGTCCCTTAAACTCAAAAGAAGAAGCAGTGACATTTCTCTCATCACAGAGAGTTTATGAAAGCTTGATGAGAGGACTGCAGAACCCTTGCAGAACCATAAAAGCCATATCATTAATATTAATATTATTTTTCCTCAGTTCAGTCTCTTTGTGAGATCTCTGGTTTCATCCCCGAGACTCATTCTGAGGAAGAGAAGATGGGAGGCAGCTGTCAAATTAGAGTTTGGGATTACTCTCCAAATTTTTCTCTTCCAACAGATCTCCCTTGTAATTGAAAGTTGATGTATGATTCCATTTGTAAAAATGGAAGGGGAAGGGCTGACACTGACGAACTGAGTTTTCAGTAAAGTGAATGCACCCGTGACAGGATTAAGATAATGAGACCTAGGAATCAGGTCAGGTGTGGACGTTTGCGCTTTCCATCCTGCGAGGCTGAAGCTTACTTACAGACATAAAACACTCACAAAAGCACCCATACAGGGCCATGGAGTGCTTCCTTCCTGAAATTTCCTGGGGTTTTGTTTTTGTGCCCTTGTTATCTTTGTTTTCGCCGCCATGTTTCTAAGGTTAGGCCTCATTGGGTACTTTAGTTCTAGTCTTTGACCTGAGGTCCCAGGGAAGGTTTGCTCTTGCCCTTGAAAGTAGAGATATTCAATCCTTCTTTGCCTAATGCCAAGATGTCCAGTAAGAACAAAATAGGAGCTCCCAGAAAGGCCAAAGAAATGCCACTACTCGTAAGCAGTCCTAACGAATGCATAGATTTAGGACCTTATTTACGTTGAGATTTATTTAGTGAGTGCACCCGGAGTCTAAACGCTGGAACAAACTGTGCCTTCTCTGCTTTAATAACTCCAAGGACCTTGCTAGTTGTAAAAGGTAAAGAGTTTTCATTCACTTACAATTCAGAGTCACGTTTCTCAGGCTTGAATAAAGTGGCAATAATAAAACACCTACACAAACACAGGCAGATCTTTGAGTTAAGTGGCTTTTAGCTTTGCCTTCAGCACAGTGAACTTGAAAAATTGTCCCCACTGAAGCCTGGCCAGAACCAAATCTCTTTTCCAGTGACCCATTAGTTGCTTCTTTCACTAATTTAATGCATTCTTAGGACATATACCTTCAGGGAATTTGCATAGCTGGCCAACCTTATTAAGATATTTTATGCAGATGCTGTACCAGCCAACAGATATTATTTCTTTTTCAAGGATGTCCTCAAGTGGACTGATTTTCCAAATCTAGGCATGTGAATTTTCTACATAGTAAATCATTGAAAGGCCAATAAGTCCTTATGCTGTCCAATAGTGGGAAGAGGTCAGCAAATAAAACAAAACAGAAACCTTTCCTCGAATGGCATTCACACTGCATATACTATGTTAGCTTTGGAGAGAAACAGCGACAAAGATGGTTCAGCACCATGATGGCTATTATATCTTCCCTTTACCTTTTAGCATCTTGTGTTGGCTTTATACTTCAGCGAGGGGATTATAGACTTTGTGTACCGTGTGTGACTTGGAGCTTAGAGCCCTTAATATTCTACCGTCTCAAAGGAAACTTTCTTCAGTCTTCAGGGAAAGGAGAACAAAGGATATATAAGGCCAGGTGTCTGCTTTCCTTTGGCAGACAGTAGATTGCATCTTCCCTTCATGCCTTCACCAAGACAAAGAAATGGTCCTTGTTGGAAATCTCTACTTTTATAATCCAAATCATTACTTTCTACAGGGCCATTATACTTATGTCAAAACCTAGAACCAAAATAGCCAAACATCTACTAAGTACACAAAAAAATGTTCTACCTATTATGTCAGAAGCATCTTAGGAATCCAAAGTTACAGATTGAACAAGACAAATAGGACCCAGGATTCCACGGTGTGATGCTGTGTAGATTGGTTTTGTAGGACTTTCATTTCATGGAACGGTCATTGTAGACTTGTGACTGATATGTCCAGGAGTACCTTTGCCGAGTATTTGCAATATATACATATTAAACAGGCTGTTATGATTTATATATTGTATATATGTATATATGCTCTGAATGTGTTCACATCCATATACAGTATATACATATGTGTGTTCTTGTGCATGTGGCAGAGGGAGGCTGCTGTCTAATGTTTTCCTGGATTGTCTTCCACCCTCTGTTACTGAGGTAGGGCCTTTTGCTGAAGCGGGGATATGCTATTGAGGCTAGTCTTGTTAGCCAGTGTGTTCCACGGATCTCTCTTCTCTGCCTCCCGAACACTAGAATTATCGATGGGCTACCTTACAACCCAGCTTACACTGCCTTGTAGCTATCTGGGCTCTGGTCTTCATACCGAGCCATTCACCAACCCCTGCAATTTCTATTTCACTGAGTATCCTGTGTTTCATCTGGCAGTTCTCTGTGGGAAGACGTTGCAAGAGATGAACACATGATGATTGGGCAAAGAAATTATTTTTTTTCTCCTACAACTCCTTTAAGAGAACGTATTAGGAAAAGATGATAAAATAATGATGGCATAATAACTTGTGAGGTAAAATTGTTTTGATTTTTTGTTTGTGAAGACTGAAAATAATAATATATGTGTAGCCAGATTTGGCCAACAAAATGGCAAAAGACACATAAACTTTATTATTTTGCTTCGTTTTTCTAGTTTTGTGGTTTGAGCAACTCAGAATCTTATGCACTGAAAAAAATGCATTACCATTGGGTTATCAGCGAAGGCCCAGAAGGACAGCTTTATTCAATTTATCAAAGACGTTTGTAATTATATACGCAGCCCTACTTTGATTCTGATTATTTTCTTGAGAACACAGTGGTTGTTTACAACACATGAACACATGTGAATGTATGCACTGTGGGACTGTTTTCAGCCCTTCTTCCTACTTATAGGATTTGTTTATGTATCTTTGTATGTTTACACATGTGTGTGCATGTATACATGCATGTATACATATGCATGAATGTGGAGGTTGGGATTTGATGCCTGTGTCTTATTTTGAGATAAGGTTACACTGAACCTGGAGCTCACTGGGTGGGTGAGGCTGGCCAGCAATGGAGCTTTCGGGAGCTGTGTCTTTGCCTCTCCTTGCTTGGGTTACAGACACTCCAAATTGCTTCAAAAAAGGAGCAAAAGTCCAAACTCAGAATCTCATGCTTGCACAATCAGCCCTTCACCAAGGGAAGCTTTTCCACAGCTGAGTTAATTTGTTTCAAGCCATTCACCTCACTCACTGCCAGTTGAATGGGACTGTCCTCTTTCAAAATAGCACATCTCCCAATTGTCTGAGTACTACCCAAAGCCCAATTCTCTCCCATTCTTCCTGCTTTGTCTAGATTGCTCAGAGGATTATTGCAGGTTAACCCCTCCTAGATGTGGTTTCTATGCTTGAGTGTGTTGACCCTTGACCTCTCCATTGGGCTAGTTGGCGTATTTAATTTGGAGGTGGAGCAGAGCAACAAATGATCATGCACAGAGCAGTTTGAGGATACTGAGGCTGGGTCGTTTCTTCATTTTCCCAGTCTATCCATTGTAAGGCATTTTATACACATAAACACAGCCAGCTATAGAAACCACTGTGTAAGGCAGAGGTTCTTAACTTGTGGGTTGCACCCCTTTAAGGTTCAAATGATCTTTCTACAGGGGATGCATTAAACCCATCCTGCATATCAGGTGTTTACATTATAATTCAAATGGCAGGAAAATTACAGATATGAAGAAGCAACAAAGATCATTTTATGGTTGAAGAGGGCCACAACAACATGAAGAACTGTATTAAAGGGTTGCGACATTAGGAAGGTTAAGAACCACTGAGAATCACTCGCCCTCTCTTATTATGTGCACTGGGTAAGTGTTGAGAAAGTATGGGTGGATTTCAGGAGCATTTCTATTATGAAGCACTCAAGTAGCTAAGTTCCGAGTTCCCTTATTAATAAAGTAAAAACAAATATTGGAACTGACTAAACTAAGCACTGTACTCTGCTTCCTGGAAGAAAACAAACTGGGATGGGATGAAGTTGAATCTTGTATATTAAGCATCAAACCATTGATGCCACTGGTGCTTATCACATTGAGACATATAACAAGGGTAATACACACACAAGCCATTTCCCTTGTTCTGTTGCATGCATTGTGCTAAGCCTCTGGGTAGCAGTGAAGTTAAATTATTTATTGCTACACATTCTTAAAACACAATAGCAACAATAGCAGCAAATGAAATTCTGGCCTGGAAGTCAGTATATTTTGTGTTACTAGTTTGTCTGGCCGGCTTCACCTTCTACCGTGTCCTCACAGTTTTAGCTTCACTTCAAGGCCCATGATCTCACAATGGACCTCTCTCTGCTATATTCAAGGAGGAAAGGGGGAGTCAAGAAAAATGGGGGTCCTTTTCAAGAGTTGCATCTTGCTTTTATAAATTCAAATTCAGAGAATGTGTTGCTTTAGTTATGAAAGGAATCATTCATGGATGAAGATTGAGATTTTCCCTTCTCAAACTGGCCCACTAAGATGCTTTCAAAGAAAACAGGCACTTCTATCCAACGAGGTTTTGTTAGTATCCAGTATATTCCGTAAGCTGTGATGCAGTTCCGATTCTTACTTAGCTTCACTAATATTTGCAAAATTTAATATTCCCATTTCTTCCAACTTTAATTTCACCTTTTATAATAGACCTGAGTATCTCAGCATCCATTTTGGCTCACATTGCTTTCAATCTAGCAGTCAATATTCTGTAGTTATCTAGAAAGTTCTACTTCCCTATCTAGAAAGTTCTACAATCCCTTGTAATTGATAAATTACAAATCAATTAAATGAAGTTTAATCTGCTATTATATGTGCCTGTATGTAGACATATGTGCATGGATGCATATATACATATGTACATATGTGTTTGTTAAGAAATCTAAACCCAAACTAGAATGACAGATTAGTTACCTTTTTAAAAAATCTATCACGGTATAAGAAATTATTACAAACTTACCAACTTAAAGTAACCCATGTTTATTAAAGTCACATTTTTTGTGGGTCACAGGTCTGAGAACCTCTCTTAACTAGGTCTTCTACTCCAAAGTGACTCACTAAGCTGCCATAAAAACACCAGCTGGGCCAGGGTGTCCTCTGAGGAAACAAGATCTCTTTCAGTATGCTAGCATAGTCAGCATCCTCCAAGGATTGTTGAGTAGGGATTTGAGCTTCTTCCCACTGGAGCTTTGACAATAAGGCTAAGAACATCATCACAGCATACAAATCTATAAGGCGATGGAAGGAGACTAAAAGCAGATAGAAGGCTGTATCTTTTGTAATGAAATGATAGAAGGAACACCCTGCCAGGCTGCTCTTATTTGATTGGCTGGAAAACTGCTGAGAGACACTGTCTTCTAGATTTAACATAGAAGCTCCACCTGTGAGACCTCACCAATATGGTTGCCTAAGTAAGACCTGAACAAGTTAAAATAAAAAAAAAAAAAAAAAAAGAAGAAGAACAAAGGTGATGTTTCATCTCACTGAAATTGCATGAGTACATGTTGTTTTAAGTTAATCTTATATCATTTTAAAGCGTTTTTTGTTGTTGTTGATGTGGACTACATATGTCTGCGCTTGTGACTACATGTTTGTGTATACGTGATTTGCTTAATCAAAGCGTCGTAGCTAAGTACTAGGCTAAGCATTCTGACCCCTTGTCACATTTTCTCTCCCGCTATGACTATCCATGTGTTCCAGCTCATGGTGCAGCCATAGGAGGGTGGGCACAAGTGATGTATCAGTCTCCTTACTTGGCCATGGGCCTCCTGCCCTTTTCTTCCTTGCAGCACAAGTTAGAAAGAGGGATAGGTGCCTGGCTATTGTTCAAAGGCAAAGCCTGCCTGATCTGCATCAAAATGTGACTCAAGTTAGTAATTAATCTTCATTATGTTAATTTCCTGATGCCTATTCTAATTCTCATTGAGCAAAGAAGCACCTGTAGTGACTGTCCTTTGTCAAGGCCCAACAAAGCAAGTGCTTATATTTCTGTAAAAGACACATTGATATCCAATAGTTATTGAGAACTTGGTCATGTTAGGTTCAATTGCAAGCTTTTGCATTGGCTAAGCCATGTAATACTCACAAAATGTAAGGTCAAAAATAACATTTTATTTGAGACATAGGGAGGAAAATTAAGAAGGAAATTACTGTTGGATGAATGATGCATACATTTGGTCCTTGTTTAAATTTCAGTGAAATCACGAGAAAATTACTGCTCCATTCAATGGAAGAGATGCTTCTAAAGGACAGAGGAGAAAAGCCCAACAAACCAGAAAGCAAAGAAAGGTGAGTGGTCCAGTCCACGCATGCTCATATGTAACCAATGGGTAGTTTGATCTTTATATGGGTCCCCTATTGAGTTGTTTGGGTACTGTCCATGATGTGGACTCTGTTGTCTGCTTTTGACCTTTTTCTTCTAAACAGGCTGCCTTGACTGGCCTCAGTGGACAAGGAGGATCTCAGGCCCAATGCTACTGGTTGTGCTGGGGTGGGTTGATGAGTAGGTGGGTGGCTAGATAGGGGGTGCTCTTCTTTTCTGAGGACAAGGGGAGGGGGTATAGTGGGAAGAGAATGGGAGGGAGGGCCTAGGAGGAGAGGAGGAAGGGGCTATGATTGGGATGTAAATTGAATATATAAATTAAAAAAATAAACAAATCTTAAAAAGGAAAAAAATAAAAAGAAAGGTGAATAGATAGTGACTGAAGAAGCGCTTCTGCTAGGAACAATAAGCTGTAGGATGTCTTCCTTACCTTTTCAAAAAAATTGCTCCTACATTTCTGCCTTTCTCACCTATGGCATCTGTATGGATATGAAATTTGGAAGTGGATTTCTATGCAAGTTTTTAGGAGGGCACTAAAATATCAAAAAAGGAAACATCAAGGTTGGGTTCAAACAATAAATACACCCAAACTAGCTGATCCATTGACAGGCAGCCAGCCATAATGCTGGAGAGCTGGGTTCTAGGGTCCAGACACTGGTCCTTTGGGTTCTACGATGCATCTTCTAAACCAATACACACATTCTCCTGTTCAGTCCTGAGACCAAAGAAAATAAACTAAGAAAAAAATATTTTCTCAGAAAGAGAATTTCAAGACAGAAGTACAAATAAAATAAAACCAAAGGAGGCCAAGAGTGATGATGCATAGACTATGGAGTGAGTCCTAACTCAGAAAAATATGTCATGAAAAACAAAAATAAAATAAAATAAAACCAAACAGAAAAATTAAGAGAGGACCAAATATGGGGCACCAGAGTTCATGTGAAAGTCACCCCCCACTCTCCACTCAACTGTGGAGAATGTTCTGTCCATTGGCTGGATCTGGGTAGGGGTTCGAAGTTTACTGCACATATTGTCCTTGGCTGGTGCATTAGTTTGAGCAGGACTCCCCCTGGGTGGGGAGGCCTGGTGGCACTCAGAGGAAGGATAGCGACTTGATACCCTATGAGCATATACAGGGGAAGCCGGTCCCCCTCAGTCACAGTCATAGGAGAGTGGAGTAGGGGGAAAGTGGGAGGGAGGAATGGGAAGATACAAGGGACGGGATAACAATTGAGATGTAATATGAATAAATTAATAAAACTTATTATAATTATTTTAAAAATTAAGAGAGGAGATATGATTCAATTTTGCAATCAGTACTAAAAGTTGTAATAACCAGAGATTAAAATGTTAAAATGCAAGTAAAATTTAAAAGAGAAAGAACCAAATGATCAATGACGAATCCATGAGTGTCTATATAAGTGTGTGCGTAATGCATACACAATAACATGTTCATGTTCATGTTTTGTATGTGTGTTTGTGTATCTATGCATGTAGTTATGTGTGAATATATATGTGTATGTGTGTTGTGTATGTTGTATATATGCATGTGCATATGGGGTCCATGGAGATACTGTGTGACCATTCTGATCAAATATAGCTTGGGGAGAAAAGAGTGTACTTGGCTTAGTACACATTACAGCTCGTTATCAAGGAATATACATAGAAACTCAAGACAGGAACAGAAGCAAAGCCAGAGCAATACTGCTTACTGGCTTGATTCTCATGGGTTGCTCAGTTGGCTTCCTTATACATGCCTGTACCGCCTGTCCAGGTGTGCTGCTATTCATACTGGGCCAGCCCTTTCACATTAATCACTAAGAAATGCCCGCAGACATGGCTACTGCTAATCTTATGTAAGCTGTTCCTCAGTTAAGGCTCCATCTTCCTAGGTGACTTTAGTTTGTATCAAGTTGAGAAAAAATAGCCATGTAATGTTTTGTACGTCATTTGGCCATTGGAGCTGAGAAGGAAGAGACAAATGATTACGTCCCTTCAGGAACTAATAGCTAATATTATGAGGATCCAGTGCATATAAATGAAGTTGAAAAATAGTAACAATTTACTTAGCTAGAATCAAATGTGGCTAGATCTCTGACCAAGGAAATACCTTTGACACAGTCAAGCGTGTGATCATGAACAGCATGACTCACAGAAAGAGGGAAGGAGCTTGTGTTTGTCTGGTTGAATTTGAGATACTTTGAGAAACATAAAAGGACCTTTCCACTGGGGACAATGCTGCTGTCTTCTATATAAAAGTGTGAGTTAATGCAATGGAAGGATAAGATTGACAAATCCCTCATAAAATATAGACCATATGCTATATCTTTGGATGAAGAACAAAATATTTAGTGTTGTAGTTTCTTCCCTCTCTCTGTTTTTATAAGGTTACATGACTGTGAAAAGCTGAATTATCACAAAGAGGTAGATTAATTTAAGCCCCTTTCACTGATTAGGTTTAGCCATGAAGGAGGTCTCTGAGGTTCTCTGGTGAATAAAACATGTATCTTGACCCATGTCTTAGTCAGGAGAAGGCAATGTCACACTGCATTAAGAACTTTAAATTTTTATGATTCTACACAGAAAACATTCATTTCTTCTTCATGGAAAATCCTTTGTGCAAATCTCTGAGGTGGTGGCCAGTGGAACTCCAAGCAGTAACTCTGTGACCCTAGAAACAGCCTATTTATGTAAAACATTGCTCTCCCTGCTTCTCATGACGAAGGAAGAGGGAGTTGATAATTCCTGCCACGCCAGAGGAGCACCAGTGTTTGGAGTGACATCTAGCACTTGAAACTTCTGTGTAGTTGGTTGGAACTAGTCACATGACCATAGTTAATCTGGAGGGAATGAGAATGATTTATCTGTGTGTACCTGCCCTGAAAAGATACTCAACTATTGGTATAAGCAACAGAAGTTTCCTAGATTATTTGATTTTTCAAACATAAAACAAACCTCTGCACTTGTCTGAAAGAGCCTTTGGTCCAAATGCAGTTTATTGTTCCCTCTGTGACAATTCGTATCCCATCCCCAGATCTCACTCTTTCCCCATGCAGACCATTCAGAGGTATCTTGGAAAGCAAAGCCTCCATAAGAATATGGTATTACATGACACTGTAACCTTTCTCCCTTCCAGAAAACCACCCTTTATGAATAAAACATGGGTGACCTTTAAAAACTTAGCAGTTGTACCAGGTGACTGCATATTAACAAGCTTTTTGAAGGAATAGGACAGGCACTGTATGTTTCAGTTAAGGATAGATAATAGAACTACTCAAATAATTTATTATTTTATTCAATACAAGTAATACAACAATTTTACAGAGCCTGGTTTGTACTTCCTGGGTATAACTGTACATGACTTCTATTCACTGAAATCACGCAGGCACCAAGTTGAAGATTCCACACAATGATAGCTGTTTTTATCTTCTTGAATTTCTTTGATTCAGTTTTGGCTGTTTCTGGTAAAGCAAAATGCAGGATTTGTTTAGATAGAAAGCACAGCAGGGTTGTGTAAGGTGGAACTGAACCTCCCTGCTTCTGAACAAATCCCCAAGCTCTTCAGTACTTGGACCTGCAAAATCATTTCTGCATGAGCAGGGGATTCTGGGGGGTTAGTGAGAAGGGCTTTGCTTGAGGATTCGGCCAGTGTTATGAGGAATATTTAATCCAGTCACATGCATATGCACAGTCCAAAGGCTTTACCTTTGCCTGAATGAGAGAAATGTCAAGAGAGGAAGGGGTAAGGTGAGAAAGATTGATTTTGTTTAAGTGGCACGTAGTTTAGAATTACTACTTTCAAACTACACCTTTCTCCCCAACTTCTGAGCCCTGATAGTCTGCCAAGAGATATTAAAGTAGACATAGAAGCCGAGTATTTGTAAATAGTGATCTCGGTGTAAGTATTTTATGAGATGGCTTTACCACTAAAACCAACTTTAGACAACCATTTGGTCACAATACAAGAGCTCTTTTAGGATAAACAGGATATACCAATACCAAGCAACAAAGAAGTTAGAAGGTCCATACAAGAGCACCTTGTTTTCCCCCAGTTTTGTTTTCCACTTCTTCAAATGTTTGTTTCGTTAGGAGTGGTGGTGTATTAGGAAGCAGGGCCTGGGCTTTTCTGATGTCCAGAGTAGGGGCTTCAGGGGTGGATGGGCATACATGACTTTAAACTTCCCAGTGAGCAAAGGATAGAGCTTTAGCCATGTGGTGGCACTATCAGGTTCACTTGAATTGAGCTGTTCTGCCACGCAAACTGTAAGCAGAGATGTTTCTCCATTGGAATCCCTTTGACACTTGTAGATTTTTCCTTACTTTTTCTTAATAAATCTGCATTCCCTCCACTTAAAAAACAAACAATAACATCAACAACAAAACTTGTAATCAAATGCAATGGGTCTGCCCCTTGATGAGAACAGAGCCAAAGCATACATAGCCAGGAAAGAAAATGATAGAGAACACAGCAAGTACTTCCAAAGCGATGAAATTCTTGATTGGAGGCATCATGGGTATTTTATTTGTGGAATCCTTGTACATGCATAAAGGAAAGTACATGCATGCACTTAAGGGTACACACATTCTTAAATATGCTCAGTTAATGAGTACAAATCCTTGAAGAAACTCATTGGGCTTTGCAGCTCAACCGTCTCTAACACACACACACACACACACACACACACACACACACACACACACACACTGACGTGAATGCAGAAGAGGAGTTAGCTGGAAAGAGGAAAGGGGACTGCCATGAGTGGGAATGACACAAGGAGCATAGTGGGAGTGTGTGTGGAAATGAACAAAATATATTATGTACATGCATGAAAATGTGTTAATGAAATCTATTAGTATATAATCAACATATGCTAATAAAACCTTTATGAATGAGTACATTCCTGAGAAGGATCACATTAAGGTCATAGTTCAAGAAAGATGGTGAACATATTTTAAGGCATGCTTAGCTCAAGGTCATGGAACACATGTTCACAGGTTACACTAGTGGACTGAAACAATCTGGGGCATGCTCAGTGGAGTCCTGGAGATGTCAGACAGAAACTCTGCTGGGTGTTTTCAGCTTTTGTCTAAGTGTAAGAAGAAAAGGAAAGAATACTTTGAAAGCATCTTCACATAGTTTAGCCCTGTGCCTGTTGCCTCACTCAGCGGCTGACAAGTTAGAGGCGAATGGAAAGCTTCCTTGGGAACACTGCCATTCTGACCTGGAGCTGCCCATCTCACCAGTTTCAACTGCTGTCGAAACTCGGTGTACTATTGTAGCCTTAGCGGGACATGGTCAAGCCCCCAGCAGGCTTGGGGCAATCATTCCCAGCCCCATCCTGAAATGAGGAACGCATTCGTACTTGCCTCACCTTTGCAAGAACAACTAAGCCAGTCTCAGAGACACTGTTCTGAATCACAAAATATGTACCACCGACTGTGCTACTGTTTGCTTTTGTTCCTTAAACCTCTGGCATAGAAACGCAGATCAAATGAATTATTTCACATTTTAGGAGGTTTCTTTGTTCCAGGAGGACTTTTAAACTGAATGACCTTCTCTATCAGAAGGCATAAATAATGTGGTTCTTCAGTAGTACAAACAAGTGGTGACTGCCTTAATTCACAGGGGAGGGGTTTGCAAAGAGTCAATGTTGCTTTATTAACGAGGAGACTAGCACTAGGTTGCAGGTAATCACAGACTTTGGCAAAGCCACATGCTTTGTAATTTTCTTTGGGTAATGTCTGTATTTCTAGGTGCATGGCTATGTAGACATCATTAGCCTAGACACAGGAGGATTGTTTCCGGGAAAGGAATGGAGGTGGGACTGTCACTCACATTCACTGGAGGAGGTGTCATTAGACTCCGGCATCGCTGTCAAGTAGCTTCATTTTTGAGGATGTTCTATCTACAGAGTGTTTCTTGTGGCAGATGAACAAGAAGCAACAGAGCTAAGCCTCAGAGGGCAGGAGGGCAAAGGCCCATTCTAAGATGAGAAGATGGTTATCTTCAGACAGTTAAAAGATGCGGCTTGTAGGAGATGCTGTCAGGGCAACAGAGCACCTTGGAAGCACCTTGATATTCCTATATTAAAATATCTTTAAAGATATCCTGATAGATCTCTATTCTCTTCTCCCTAAAAAAAATCTAAACATAAGAAATTGAAAAGTTTTTAGGCTGTAAATTTTCATTTTAAAATATATTAAATATATTTTTCCTTTTCTCTTTTTTTTTACTGAAAACAGTTTTTTTTTTCATGCAATATATTCTAATTAGTTTTCTCCTCCCTCAACTCCTCCCCAATCCTCCCTTTAACACTCATCATCCAAATCCCCACCTTTTTTCTCTCTCATTAGAAAGCAACAATCTAAAAATAATAGAAAAAAAAAACTGGAGTAGAAAAAAAGAAGGAAAAGAGGAAAAAAGCACAAGAATCACAGCTGGATGAGGTGCTGACACCCACACAGTCACACACAGGAATTCCATACAAACACAAGGCCAGAAATTATAACATGTATAAAAGCCCCATAAGGGGGAAATAAAGGCCCAGTAAAGCATTATCAGACAAAGAACCACCACCCCTCAACTACCATTGAGTTCTTTTTCTGTTGCCCTCTTCTGCTTGGCTTGGATCCTGCCCCAAAGGGTAGGTTATATACACAGTGGTTCTGTCTTGGATAAAATGAACTTTTCCTTTGCGAGTGGTTATCACTTAGAGATAGCTTCTGGGTTAGGCATGGGAGCTTGTGTCCACTTCCCCTCCAAGCATAAGGACCCCACATGGTGCATCCCTGTGCATGCACCTTTTGTATACTCTGCTCCCTCTGGTTCTTACTTTCTTCTCACCTCTCACCCACAAAGTTCTCAAACCTTGAGGGGAGGATTTGATAGTCATTTACTTTAGGACTGGGTCTTCTAAGGTTCTTATTTGATGTGAATAGTAATATTTCCTCAGAATTAAAGGCATTTACAGAAAATTTAATTTTTAAAAAATTCCTTAAGGTATTGACTGTTTCTCATAGCTTCAAGGAGGCTGGTTGTAATCCCTCAGTTGTCAAGGCAGCCCACTAGGGATTTGATCATAAGGAAATGTCTGCTGTCATCTAAAATTGAAGGCCTGACTGAAATGGTTCCACCTCCTGTAGAAGGGCTTTAACTCAAGCATATAGGTAGCTTATCCTTTCAGTTCCAGTGAGTAGATTGGGAAATTTTATTTAATCTACAATCATGGATAACAACAACAAAAAAAAAAACAACAAAAAAAAAACAACAAAAAAAAAACAGCCTTCAAAATTATGCTCTGCATTGCTAAGCAGGCAAATACGCAAATGCCTCTAGGTGGCTCAGTGAAGCTTCTTCATTCTGTGGTGTGTGTCTTCTCTCTAAAGAGGTTTGGACAGAGAGGCCCAAGGCCCAATATTGAGAGGACAAAATCACATCCATTTGTCAGTTTGGTCCCTAAGATCGAGATTGTCTAAAGATTCCCAAAACAAAACAAAAAGAGAAAAAAAAAAAAAAGTAGGAAAGAGCTGGGGAGTTTTTGCACAGCTGGCTTCCTAGTATCTGGAACACACGCAGACACAGAGGTGTATTTTGGTGGCCAAGGGTGATGGAGGGGGACTCTGCATGGGGGCCCACCTGAGATGCTGTCTCCTATGTGGCAGTAAGGTGCTTCAGAGCATCTGTGTGGCTGCCGGATGGACGGGATGGGAACACAAAGTCATCAATTTCAGTTGAGAGCACTCATTTATCACCTTGCCATCTCTTATTGCAAGGTAGATTCTTAATCTCTCTCTCTCTTTCCTTTCTCTCTCTCTCTCTCTCTCTCTCTCTCTCTCTCTCTCTCTGACACACACACACACACACACACACACACACACACACACACGCATGCATGCACACACATTTACACATACACCTCCTACCTCTCATGTGCCTTCAAAATGTCATATTCAATCTATCTGTTATCATTCTTTTCATAAAAACAAACAAAACAATATCACACTATAAGGAAAGAAATGCATTATCTTTGTCTATGTTTACTTAGCTTGTGTTTGTGATCATGGAGCAACTTTCCCTCTCATGTACTGGAGAATGTTTCTCATGATCTCTGTTGACTGTAGAATCAGTTCTAGTGGGGTCACAATGTCACCACAAGGGTGGCTTCTGAGTCAGCTATCAGCAAGCAACACAGTTAGGTTCTTGGGCAATTAGAAACCCACAATCTGTGATAAGTGATAAAAACAGCCCAGAACTTGATTCCTAAGGTCAACATGGACACAAGTCAGACATTCAGATCAGAAACTTACAACCTACATGAGCTTTGAAGGAGGCACATGGATGTCAGCGTTCTGGCTGTCAGATTCACGGTGAGAGCACTGTCCCCAAGACATGTGGCCACAAGTCATGCATGTGGGTGGGATCTACGTGACTTGTCTGAGACTTGTCAAATACCAAGGAGAAAAAATCCCAGGGCAGAGAGGGAAGGCATCCGATGAGACAGAACCAGCTCCCAAAACAACATTGCACATGGCTTCAAAAGTCCTCAAGGCTCAAAGCATGCTCTTTCCACTGTTGGGAGTTATGCTTTTGAAGGAGATTGAAAAGGCATCCTGGACATTCTATTTTTTAACTTTTTAAGCCTCATTTAGATTTATTCAGTGTTACTCTCAAAGCCATGTAATTTTTTCTTTAAATCATGGTTTAAGAGCTCTCATTAATTAATGAATCTCTTCAGTGTGTATGTGTGTGTGTGTGTGCATGTAAGTGTGTGTGTGAGTGTGTGTGTGTGTGTGTGTGTGTGTGTGTGTGTGTGTGTGTGTGTGTGAGTGCTAGGAAGCCTGGTATTTTTTTCTGGGCATTATTTATGCTACAATATGCTTGCCCCCAACACACACACACACACACACACACACACACACACACACACACACATACACACACACACATACACACACACACATACACACCACACATCTCCTTTGGCCACTGGTCCCAAGTTCATCTGTCTACCCTCTCTCTCAGAATTCAAGATCTCAGTTGTTTTTTTCATAAAATCTAAAATCCCACCACAAACATTTCCCCCTTTTAACTCCTAATATATTTTTTTAGTAAGCCCTGATGTTCTCTCTTTAACTCCCAATATTTCTCCCTAGACCCCAATTTCCTAACCAAAGCACATTACTGATCTGATGCTTTCAACAGCCTGGTAGCACATCAATAAACTAAAGATTATTGTGCTTTGTCAGGTTTTATTTTGTAGCATTATGGGAAATTCTCCGCTGTCTTGGATGAGTGCATCAACTCTGATTGCTTGACAATTAACAGAGATAGTAATAGAAACGGCAATGTAATTTACCTTCGTACAAGGGATCTCAGTTAACAAAAATTAAACTATTGAACTCTCCTCTCCAAGGAAAGGGATGTCTCCTCATTATGTTAAAAAGGAAAACAGATTCCAGTGGCAAGTGGGCCCTCAGTCTAGCTGGGTGAATTTATTGTCCAGATTATGTTTTTTTCTGACATGCATACAAAATTATGGCTTTTAAACTGGACCAAACTCACTCTTCATTAAATGAGTACTTCCCCTCCTCGGTACTATAACTCAAAGTTAGCATTCCAGATAAATAATGTAGAGCGAGAGTTTCTGTGTGTGCCTGTGGTGTGGCTGGTGAGGCTGCTGAGGGGATCCCTTATCTGTGGGGCTGGAGGGTGACTCGTATCTCTTCCCGTTTCAGGGTCTTCCAGGATGGCAGTACTAAAGACAAAATATACAGTGTAATTAAATACAGAGCCATCACACTAAGAGTGAAGGACTCCCACAGAGGAGAGTGCTGGGTTTTACGGACTCCCACGGAGACCATATGAAGCTTGCATTCAAAGTGGCATCTGCAGTTCTGAGCCGCCTTCTGCCCTTTGTGGGGAGATCTGCCTAGTTCCAAGGGATGTTGTGTTTGAGTGTACACATCTCGGTAACTTCTCCAAACAAGTTCCTGCTATAACCCCGTCTTTGGGAATTTCACCCTTCTATATCTGTTTGATTTTATTTGTTTATTTTTTCCAGCTCTGACATGAGATGTGGAAAGAGTACACCAACACCACTAAGCTGTCCTCTGGCCTCTACACACCTGCTGTGGCATGCATTCCTGTACACACAAATACACATGTCTAAACACTAAGTTGGCCTAGATCTCTACCATGGCAAGATGGGTGAGGAGAAAGTGTTCAGCTCTAGACAAAGGTTGTTACACTTCTAGGTATGATGGAAGACAGGCAAAAGTATAAATTTAAAATGTTTTTTTTTTAAAGGAGGTTATGATCCAGGCCTCACAAAACACATGCCCATGAGCCAAATCTGCTATTTGTTTTTGTGTGGGATGATAACTAAGATTTTTTTTTTTTTACATTTTTCAGTATTTGAAAGAGATTTTAACTGAAGTGTAATATTATTTTCTATAATGTGAAAATTCCATGTTTTGTTTTTGATTCAAATCTCTCTCTCTCTCTCTCTGTGTGTGTGTGTGTGTGTGTGTGTGTGCGTGCTTGTGTGTTGTGTGTGTGTCTGTCTGTGTGTGTGTAGATATAATTTGTGGAGATCAGATGACAACTTGATGGAGCCTGTTTTCTCCTTCAAATATGGGAGTCCTGGGACTCAAACTTGGGTCATTAAACTTGAGGGGTTTTACCCACTAAGCTATCGTGCCTGCCCTGCTTTTAACTAACTAACTTGTTTGTTTGTTTGTTTGTTTATAGAAAGGGTCTTGTGCATCCTAAGCAAAGTTCAAACTTGCTGTGTAGCCTAGAATGATCTTGAACTTTGGATCCTCCTGCTCCTACCTTCAGAGCTTTAGGATTACAGATACGGGCTCCAGTATAGATATGGGCTCCAGTACAGATACGGGCTCCAGCACAGATACGGGCTCCAGCACAGATACGGGCTCCGGTACAGATATGGGCTCCGGTACAGATATGGGCTCCAGGGCACATTCATTAAAGGCTAGGACATGGACCATGTGTTTTCTTCATACTAGACAAATACTTTTAAATAGAGCTACATCCCTATTCCCATAAAATTTAAATTTCAGTGTTTGTAAAGGCTTCATTGGAACGCAGTCATTGCCCTTGATTTACTCATGGAACTTGCCTGCCTCTGCTCCCAACAGACGTCAGTGGTTGAAAACAGAGCCTATCAGGTCTGAAACATCTAAAAATATTTACTATCTGTCCCTCTACGCAAAGAATCAGCAACCCTTGTTATTAGCTAATGGCAGGCCACTACAGTCAACCAAAAAATAATGAATAAACAATGAAATATAGTATATAACTAATTGTTAGCAAAACTTTGTGGGAAACTGCCATAAATAACTCAAGAAGATAAATGTCTTTTGGGATAGTTTTGTTTGGAGAAGCTATAAAGAAGCAACATAAGACAGCAGCCGACTTCAGAGAACACATCTGCATGACTATGAAGGTACAAGAATATGGGTAAGGCAGGAGAACCGGAGATGCTACCTTCACCTGGCAAGAGTCAGGCTCCCAGGAAAAGAGGATTGTTGTTGATAGGGAAAGGATAAGGCCTGGGTCATTTCAAATACCATGGGGAAATGAATTGTCTTTTCTGATTTCAATATTTAGGAAAGGAGAATCATTGAGAAAGACAAATGTGAAATAACAATGAAAATTAAATTCAAGGAAAAAAATGAGCTAGGAAGGAACGGTTTGTGTTTAATGTCATAGAAATAGTTAATGCTTTTTCAAAAGATCTGAAATGACTGTTTACAAAAAAAAAAGGAGTATTACAACCAAGAAGGGTCTTATTTATTGATGAAAGTACGGTAAAGTGAGAAACCGTGCTCATGATGTTTCGTGGCGGACATTTTTCTGTAACCATTCTTTAATAAGATAGGTGCCTGCTATGATTTTAATTACATGATTAATCCCAAACAATTATCTAATAAAATCAGTGTGCATGAGAAAAAATGTGATGTGCACTTTAATGCATGGTCATTTTAACTTTAAAATAAAACCCAGGAAGTAAGGCATTGTGGGTTGTTTGCTCACACAGGCATTCAGACTGAGGAATGCTGGTGGAGGTTTATTTTAAAATGTGATTAGCTCTGGGATTTAATTAGAAAGTAATGCAAAAGAAAATATTTAATTATAACATCATTATGTAGTTGCATTCAATTTGACCTGTCACTCCACTCAAACCTATTTGTCTTGTTTTCCTTCTCTTCTGGGTCTCAAGACAACTTCTGTTTCTACCTTGCTTTTTACTTCCTGTGTTATCCACAGAATGCTACTTGACTCTGTTACGGGTTTTGGGGTCAATTACACACTAGTTTCCTCTTTGGGTTATGGTGATGGAGGGAAAGAAGCCCGTAACTATTTTCTTGTCTGCTTTTTGAGATGTCTGACAGAATTTAAGATAAGCAGAAGGGATGGGAAGAAAGCAGGCTGCTACCACTCTGCCATGTGACCATTAAAAGACCAGCAGAGCTGTGCCTAAACAATGACACTAAATAAATATGTGAAGCTGAGCTGTGTGTGGACCCCGGGTGATGTGTATTTCTAACTACGTACTAGGATGAAAGGTGATGGTTTTGTGTAGTCCCATCCAGTAGGCATGTCTTGGGTGCTCATTTTTTCCCCTTGTGAAACACATAGGCTTGTGTATCCAAGCCTAAAGATGCAGAACTGGTTGGATACAGAGTCCATATTCATGTCAGCCACCGTCCAGAGAAGAAATCAGAAAAAGGAAGCAGATGATTAAATTCTGAATGAAACGAACAAAACCAAAAACACAGCATTAAAAACTGGCATTTCAGGAAATAACTCCTAACTAAAATTTGAAGACAATGGTGCAGGCTGACATAAAAGCTTGGGAATTTAGGAAAGTGACAATCTCCCAGGCTTTTCTCCAGAATTCAGTCAGGTTCTGGGGCAGAAGGGTCTTTTTGGATGCTTGCAGTTCTCAGTGTTAAGTGTTGAGATTACCATACAGGGGTTAACTGTCCTCATTCTTTATAATTTTGCTCATACTTTCTTCTAAAATGTATTGTGAACAATAATGTGTTTGTGTCAGGTAGACCCTTGTAAAAGTACATAAAGCTGAAATCCACTCCACAATTAAATACATAAAGAATGATCAATCATCTATGCAAATGTGATTAAGGTCATTGAAGACTTTTATTTTTATAGGAGAACAAGTAAAGATATCACTTAAATATGTGAGAATACTCTTATGTGGCTTTCAATTATTTAGCCGCGGTAATTTCTCAAAAGAAAATAAAAATGAGAAAGAATCCTTATGTTTTGCAATCCATTAAAGGCATCCTGCAAGAGCAGGGGGGAGCTAATGGGAGGCCATGTGTTTGAACAGTGTGCTTTGCAGCGGTAGAAGGGTTTCCAAAGATAGATAATAAATGTTATAGATTTGTGCCTTGGGGTTTAAATTTGCCCTATCCTGCCCCAAGCCTCCTTATACATACAAATAGGACAAAGAGGAGGCATGAGGCCCAATGCATGAGAGCTTTCCTCTTCTTGAGAAGAACAAACCCCTATCAGATGTGTTGAAATCTCCTACTTGACCCTTGTCTAACCTTCAGCCAAAAATGCACAAAGTAAGATAGAGTTAATCCCAGAAAGCGAGTTTAAACAAACAAGCCGAACGTCCACTCTGCCATTGAGAAGCCTGGCTTCCCTACTTTCCTCTAATACATGCGGTGTGGGAAACCAGAAGCTGACGAGTCTGATGTAGGTTGCAAGTTCTTGCCTGCATGTTATAGGTCTCTACAGCTGCTTAGGCAGTGGTAGCACACGACTCGTAGTTCCGTTAACATCACTTTTCTATTTTGTACAACTGTAATTTCTACAGGTCTCCAATAGGTATTAGAATTTGCAATGCCCTGACAATTATGCCCTTACAATAGATCTTCCTTTACGTGCACGGTTTGGATCTGTTCATGGTTTAGCACATATTTTTAAAGTTAATGTCTGCCACTTATTATAAAGCCAGCCAATGACTGTTCTGATGGTAAGTTCCTTTTCTTTCAGTATTCTAGATTCAAAAATGAAATGAAATGAAAAAAATATGAATGGTTGGTTTCTTTCTCATGGTGAATTCTTCAGCCATTCTGAAATTTGGATGGCACTGAAATCTGCTCTTTAAAAAAATAGTATTCAGGGAACTGAGTCTTTTGATAATAAATTGACATCATGAAAATAAAAGTTGAAAAATATCATTAGGTATACAAATATCAGTATTTCAGTTATTAAATTTATTTATGTGAAACCAATATATTGCATTGACTGGCTGGTTCCACCTGAACGCTTTTGACAGAAATAAGTACCCATCCACACTTCTGTCAAGCTTTGCACATACTGCAGTCGGTTTTAGTTTAAAGTGAGTAACTAACTGCATGCATTTTCTTTGCTGTGTGCGGTGGCCAGTGATTTCCATTAAAAGAACCCAAAACACCAAATTCTGTATACACGAGAGCAGGTACCTCCTGGTCTGTGAATAATCTTTCAATTTCCTTTCTTGCAAGACAATGAAATGCCAACTCTTTGGAAACAGCTTGAAGACCAACACCAGTCCTAAATCCTAACATGCTCCACTGCTCTTCAGCTGTGGCCCAGACAGGCACAAAGGTGCAGCAGAGGGGGAGGCACCTTCAGGGTCTCTTTGTCACATGGAAGATAAAGATAAAATGCGGATGCTAGACTGCCAAGGCACAGTCGAGGAAAGCAGAAGGCTGCATGTGTGGCTTGAGCAAAATGTTCCTTCAGGAAATTACCGTAGTCTCCCACTCTTGTTCTCCAGGGCCTAAACAAAGAAAGGGTGCTCTGAGTTTGGCATCTCAATTAGAGATAAAGCTGAACCTGTACCACGGAATTTCTAGTTGTGAATCTAAGCCCAGCGAATGTTCCTGATTTCTTTCTTTTTCACTTGATAGTCAGTGGTGGTGACCTCTAATCACAACCAGCAATGAGTCTCAAAACTCGGTCTGATAGTCATGTCTCATGGACTTTGTATGCATCTTGAGATGCTATGGTATCCACTCAAAAAACCTGAGTGTGGACTTAAACTAATCCTAGTTTGTGATTTGTAGGACCTTTGATTCCTTCACTTCTTGCCCTTTTCTGCTTTTAATATTTCTCATCTTTGATACTCCTCACCTTTGAATACAGACTTTCCACCATTCACCTTCATTTTTGCCTCTATGGCTCCTTTCACAAGCACATTAGTGGCCTGTCGCTATCTTCAAATGTGTTACCCAGATATTTTTGTCACTTCAGATCTGTGTGACATCTTTCTACTGCCTATTTCCCTGATTTTCTTTTATATGGTTTCTAATCTACTATTTCAACCATGTTTTGAGGATTTTAAATTTTCACCAAGCAGGACTTCTTTTATATACATGATTCTCCTTAATTTACCATATAGTCAATTACTTTATTTTATAATCCATTATTCCTTTTCTAATAGATGTTAGCTCTCCCATTATATGTTTAAACACTTAGAAACATAATTAAAACTTTATGGTTGCCATTTCCAGCTCTTTTGATCCTATGGTTTTATTTACTTATTGGAGTATCTGTCAACTATTTTATAAGACATTAGACCTTGACAAGTTTTATAATTCTGAAAACACATGGGTCAGTTCATCTTCAGCTAGCTGTTCATGCAAATCTGTGGGGATTTCCTGTTCTTTCCTTTGAAGATGCCTCTATTTTATCTCTACAGCATTGCCAATTCCAACTTAATTTTAAGTTATCCTCTTATTTCAGGACATCCATAACTCAGCAACAGTTTGCATTTGGAATGCGTGCAATCCTGAGGCTCATTGCTACATTCTCATTTCTAAAGCCTAATCCCCCATTTTTATCCCAGGAATCCTTTCTACCAGTCTGAAATATACAGTTGATATATACAGTTGGTATCCAAGCTAAACCTCTGGTCTGACAGGTGGAATACTGAGGTTCACTACCACAGACCATGCACCTGGTTTATGACCTAAACTCTAACTTCCCAGAAAAAAAAGGAGAAGAATCCTAAAATCCTCTTTTTCCTAATCTTGGAGCTTACCACTTCAAATCTAATATTTTTAACAAACATTGGAATCCCAGCATGATAGCCTGTAGACAAATAGAACTAACTATGCAGTTTTCCTCGTGTGGATGTACCCTGCTTACGGCACTTCACGCGTGTGTTTCTTTTGGTTCTAGATCCCAGTGATTCACCTTCACTGAAGTTCAGCTCTGTTGAGGGTGCCCATGACATATGTTAGAATATTTTTATCTAGCGTTTCTATCTCCTTCAAGTGGAAAAGTGATTTAGGCCATGTTCCTCCTGCCATTTTGGCATAGCATGCCATTTTGTTCACACACATTGGTAGTCTGCATATTTGGTATGGGCAAGAACATGTGTTTGATACCAGAACTCTCCACCCCCAATACACATAAGTACATGCACACACATGTATACACACACACACACACACACACACACACACACACACACATCTTTCATGAGTGTGTGCTTGCCTACAGGCTAACACCTTAGTAGGCCTATGCTCTGAGATTTCTTTTCACCTCCATATGCCCTTCTTGCCTATTCTCTTCCCACAGTGACTGATACAATCTTTCTGTACACAACTTGCTTATTTCCAATTCTAATTCACGACATAATTTTGAACTGTTACAGCCACATGTGTATGCCAAAAAATGCTGAACTTGAAAAAAAGAAGTGTTATTCTTCTGAGGAGAAGTGAATTGCAACTGCCCTGTGACTGTACTCTCCCTGACCTCTTCTCCCTTTGTAACTGCAGGAGGCAGCCATGCTATGTCTTCACCCATCTCTCTCAGCCTTTGCATCATGCTGATCTTGAGTCCAGTTTATAAATATGCTGTTTGTGTGAGAAAAAGACAAATTCAACAAACCAATCACTTCATCACCATCTTCTTCTTCCTCTCCTCCTTCTCTTCCTCCTCCTTTCTTTGTAGGTGAAGATACCATGTCTCCAAATACTTAGGTGACTCACTCAAATACAAGCTGGCAGAGGGCTGACAAATAAATGACTACAACATTGCCTGTGGCTTTCAGCACTCCTTCTTGCCAATAAGCTGCTGTCTTTCCTGCATATGATATCCAAGTGTTACAGATCTACTTCAAGTCTTCTGTGTATATGAGGGATAATGCCAGAGGAATTCCTGACTTAACTATGTACCTTTGTAAGTTACTAAGGGACTAAACACTAGAAATAGCCCCATAGCACAGAAATTTACTTCTAGTAATTATAGACAGTATGTCAAATAGTTTTAAAATGGAATAATTTTCCCTTTGTATGTAAAAAGTTTAAACTGGCAAAAAGTATTTAAGAAGTTGTGTCCTTGACATTTTGATGCTAAAAGGATCTTCTTAATTCAGTATGTAACTCAACTTTCTATAGCTATGAAAAAGAAGAGTCAGAGATTATTATTTAAAAGGAGGAAAGATTTACTTTGGCTCTTGGCTTTGTAGATTCTAGCCCATTATCTCTTGTCTCATTTGCTCTGGGTCATACAGTAAGGCAGTAAGCTATGGAGGCCATGAGGTGAGGGGGACGTACTCATCTCATGGTAGCCATGCAAGAGGGGGCAGGGCTCACCAGATCCCCTTCAAAGACATGTCCCAATGACACAATTTCCTTTTCTTAGGCCCCACCTGCTGAAAATTCCATGCTTTCCAACAGCACCATAGACACCAAACCAAGCTTTCATCCCATTAGCTTTGGAGTGTAATTAATGCATTAACCACAAAACAGATATTAATTGCACAGCTACAATGCCCTAGTTATTGTCTGTCTGTATTAGCTTGGGTATAGCATGAATAAAAACATTAAACAGTAAATTCCATATTCTTCCTTAAGTGGTACAATGTCCAAAATACCAGAATGAGAAGGGTGAAATGAGGAGCCTATTTGAACAAGAGGGATTTTCCTAAGCTCTCTGGTATGTGTAGGACTCTTAATTTGCGGGTATGAAATTGACAAGACTTTGTCTTAGGACAGTTCAGGCTGGAGGAGGGATATAAACCATTAATATTACCCCCCT
The DNA here is from genome assembly GCF_903995435.1 of Acomys russatus. Classification (NCBI taxonomy): domain Eukaryota; kingdom Metazoa; phylum Chordata; class Mammalia; order Rodentia; family Muridae; genus Acomys; species Acomys russatus. The sequence goes on from NC_067143.1 coordinate 26,429,478, forward strand.
CTTCCTTAGATGCCAGATATTTGCTTTGGCCTTGAAGTCCTCTAAGGATTGGTCATTCCAGTATAGGCAGAGATGGACATAAATAGTTGAAGGGCCCTGACCAGGTGAGTGTGAAGGAATCTTTTGATCCTGCTCACTTCCACAATGGTGCATTTCTCCCTTCATAGAAATGTGATACAACATGACTAACAACTGAAGTCAACAGATAAGAGAGTTCTACAACAGTCACACTTTCTAACTGCACACAAGATCAAATGACAGTAGACTAGCCAAGCCAAGGAAGGCCTGGATATGGTTTATTGTTGTGGAGTCCTAGCCTCCAAGAATAACAACTGTTACCCCCACCAGAGCAGCTGTGACCAGATGCCAGAGCCTCTCAAGCCTGTTGAACTTAGGAGTTTCCTCATAGCAGGTGATCTTGAGGTGGGTCACTGAAATCTCATTAACATATTCCAACCACCCTCTCCTGGATTTTCTAGCTAGCTCTATGTGACTCTGGCCTGATTGCAAGTGGCCTTTTAGTCTTTAGATAGAATAGAATATATAGAGGGTGGGAAGCTAACTTAAAGAGGGCCTCCATTTATGCATCTATGGGAATAGGTTTATCCATGCTGCAGAAAGACTTTGTGGTGTGGCTGTTGGTAACTCCTGTACTTTACACCTCAATCATGCTTTGTAAGTAAGATCAATAAATCCACTGATTCTCTAAAGTTAATCTTTGGTAGAATTGCTCTTTGGTTTGTCATTGATGCCTTATAAGGAGAGAGCAATGTTTCTTTTGGTCTCCCCAGGAGAACGTTCCAGCGACAGTTGTCTGAACCAAATGTAGAAAGATAAAGCATAAAAGGAAAATGTTCTAGGGTGAGTGAGCAGAATACACACAATTACTGGCAAAAGGATTGACCATTTTCAGGAGTATAAAGGGCACAATATTGCCCTATTACTGTCTGTCTGTCTTCGGTTGGGTGTCTAATGGTCTTCTTATGAAGACCGCAGCTTCTGTGTTCTTCCTTAGTTAGTACAATCCCCAAACTGCCAAAGTCAGGCAAACCAGAATGAGAAGGGGAAAATGAGAAACTCATCCTAAGTCTGTATGCAGTAAGGAAAATTTCTGCACATGTAAACAAATTCATTCATTTCAAAAAGAGGTATGCTGGACCTATTTTGTGAAGACAACTTCTATGGGAGAAAGAAAGCAGCTGTATTTGAAGGAGAGAAAGAATACAGCTCTCTGCCTAACCATCCAGTCCCCAGCAAATATTCTTATTATACCGTAATAACAATAATTAATAAAGATGATGGACAGCCATTTGTATTTATAATAAAAGAGTAATTGTTGCTCATTTTCATTTATGAGCCACTATTGAGTTATGCCACTATTGAGTTAATCACGCCCTTGATGAATTACTGAAACACACTGTTAGGCTATTGTGGTGTCCTCATTCTTTCCGGTTGTTTTCATTGTGAAGTGTCATAGACCTGTAATGGTGTAAAATTAAAGAACCGATAATAGATGGGGAGAAGATAATTTTATGGCCATTTCTTGAAAGACGCATCTTTCTGTTAAGCTGTCCCTGTGACTGTACGCAAGCCGCCACCTGCGTCACCTGTGCTCCTGCAAGCAACCTTAATGAAACTCCATTTCTCCATCTCCCTCCCTCCCTCTCCCCCCTCACAAAAAAATAGAAGGGGGACTAGTTAGGGAGAAGTAGGATTGGTAATCACAGAAGGGAATTTGTTCTGTAGCATTAGCTTAGCAGGTGGGAAGACTGGGAACAAACAAGAGAGGCAAAAATTATGGATGAACATGGTGAAAGCACATTCTATGCATGTGTGGAAATGCCGTCATAAAGCCCATTATTATGAACAATTAATAAATGTTGATAAAGAAAGTGCCTGTCTGTGTGCATGAGTGTTTAAAATATACACAGATGGGTCATTGCTTCTCACACAGGGAATAGTGAATCTTTAGGAAATCACTAAGCAACACAGAATAAAGACTAGAATTTCTTCTTTCCATTTTGGTGGCTAGAAGCCAGGAGCAGAATGGCACTTGACTGGGCATCATCACTTCATTTAGCAGTATAAAACCCACTCATGTGGGGGGAGGAGGACTCTCTGCTGGAAGGCTAGAGGACTGGGAAATGAACCTTTCTTAGTCCTTGTGATTTCGTGGTTGGATTGGGTGCTGGCTACTTAGCATAGAAATTCTGTGCAAAGACTCCAGACACTTTGGAAATCTGGTTTAAGTGCCCTACTCTAGAAGGGATTTGCTCAGACCATTTATCCCTGCATTGCTGCTAAACTAATTCTACAAACAAGTTTCTTTCAGTGATTCCCAATTCTCTAAATGACCCCACATTCCTTTTAATGATGACCACAACATAATGCTGTGAAAGGCACATGACATTTCTAAGGGGGTGACATACTGTATCATGGAAAAAAAAATCTTAAGTACCAATGTCATGCTGCACCCAGTCAACTTTGGTGACAGTCTCAAAATAGTGGTTACTTTTTCATGGTTGATTATGAATTTGGAAGAGAAACTCAATCTTTTGTTCAGCCTCTGGGTATTTATGCACAGCAAACAGCATAATTATATTAGTGGAAATTCCATCAGCGCTTGTATATCATTTTCCAACAGTGAAAACACTGTGGCCATTATGGCCTGAATGGTCAGAGATTCCTTGGCTGACGCTAGCGTAATGTCTGATGACATCAAGGGCTTTTTGCAATCCTGTTGTTATAAACTGACAGCATTTTAATGGCATGCAAGAACAGGAAAGCTCTACCCAGCAGCATTTACTTGCATTCAGAACAACTGAATGTTAACACGGCTCATGGTCACATGGATTTAGATGGAAAATGAATCCTATCTGGTCCTTTTGAAGTATAATTACGTGAAAATACTGTAGTGTGCCTTAGGGCTTCCATAGCAAGTTTTAGAAAGATGTTGGAGTCCATTGGCTAAAATAGTCATCTTGTGTTCAGTGCCTCCAAAGCCCAAGTTGCTCCTACAATCATTGGTGGGATTTTCCAGGGTCAATTGTGGGCTAATTTGGAAAAATAAAAATTTTATAGCTAGAGAATAGTATGTTGCTGAGATACAGCCTGAATTGTAGAGTGTTGCTTTAATTGAAATGCCAAGTTTTTTTCCCCTATAATTCAGTTAACAGTCACTAGCTTGTGGCAAATACCATTGGAAACCAATGATTTTCTGCTCAGGGCATGGCCTTCTCTGCTGGACCAACTGTGAAATTAAGACACTGGGCATGCTTTACAAGGACATGGAAAAGCACCAGAGCCAGGTGCTCTCAATTCCTCTTGCCAAATATTCATCAGGTGAGTCAGCCCAGTCCTCGGAGTGGAGAGAGGGTGTGAGAAGACTAAAGAGTTTGGACAATTGGCATCTTTCCACAGGAAAGCATTAAGCCAGGATCAAGATCCCTCGAGTGACTATGAAGCCTAGTGAGGCTAGTTTCAAGACATGAACCATGTCACAACAAACAAATATGATGCAGGGCAAGAAACATGTGGCTTCCCCCCGCCCCCGGAAGAGAGTCATTTCTAGCACTATGTTCTGGATTCTACATGTTCATAGAGACCACGTTTTCCTTCATTCAACTGGAAGTACCCTCAATTCTTCAGGATAAAGGTCAAATCTACTGATATTAGAATCAATGCCTCTGGCATCTGGATTGCATAATTTCTCATTTTCTCCTGTTGCCACCTGTGGGTTATCATAGGAATGAGTGTGCATATTTAGGAAGGTTTTGCACACTTTCAAGTTCAAATGAAATTGATGGCTTTGTTATGCCAGAGAGCCTGGCATCTGGTGTGCTTCTTACCTACCATTACAGGGCCAAAGGGGGAACTGAGAACCGAACCCACTTTTGTACCACTCCAGAGGATGTATTTAAGTTCTGAGAACAGCACATCTGGAGCAGTGGGCACTTAGGAATTATTTATCTCCCAATCTTTAAAATCGAAAACATGAGAATTTTAATTTTTCACAAATGTAGAAATGATCAGGCAAATCCCAAGTCTTATTTTACATTTGGTATATTATCTATATCTATATTATCTCTATCTCTGTATCTCTAACATTTATATCATTTCATCTATCTCTGTCTCATCTCTATTTCTATCTCTATCATCTCTCCATATATATAATGTGCTTCAATTTCTACTTAAAGAATTTGGCAAGCTGGGCGTGGTGGTGCACGTCTTTAATCCCACCACTCGGCAGGTGGATCGCTGTGAGTTAAAGGTCAGCATGGTCTACAGAGTGAGTCTAGGACAGCCACGGCTACAATGAGAAACCCTGTCTTGAAAAACCAAAACCAAACCAAACAAAAACAAAAAACAAAGAACAAAGAATTTGGTGTTAAACTGCTCATCTAGAGTCTTTGAATCTTATTAGCTGTTATTGAATCACACCACAGAGCCTCCTAATTAAATTCTATGTTTGAGAAACTGTCAATAGGTTGAAACTTACAAGTTTTGAATAGCAATTTGCATGCTTTTACTTTCTAAGGAAAAAAAAATGGTTTTAAACAAACCACTTGAGTAGTACCCAAGAATGCTCCTCCATTCATACAGTAATTTATGGAATAAAACTGCCATGAAATTTCAGACTGATAAAGCTGAATAGAACTATACAATTTCATTGAGATTTTAGAACAAAATTTATCCAATTCACTTTTAATGTATAGTCATTTTATTGTGAAAATACTAAAAACATTATTTTTAATCATATCGCCTAAAGATAACTTCTCCTGACATTTTGATGTGTTTATCTTTTAGGTTTACATGTATTTATTTAACCTTTGCTTTATTATGAAAATGGGCTTGACATTATATTCTGTTTTTTTTTTTTTTCTATTAGAATTTTATCATTTCCTGTCCTTATCACTACAAACCATTCAAAGATTGAAACCTAAGGGTTAGGTATCGGCTTATCATTTACTGTCTGTAAAAGGATATTTTTCATAGTCAAGTTATGAAACTATAGATAATAATCATGATAGGGGTCTCTGTAGTAAAACTTCATTACTATTTTTTCTTGTATTTTAAAATCGCTGAATTGACAGATCAGTCAGTGGACATTTAGAGGTATTTAATGTGTGTGTGTGTGTATGTATGTGTGAGTGTGTGTGTGTATGTGTGTGAGTGTGTATGTGTGTGTGTATGAGTGTGTGTGTGTGTGTGTGTGTGTGCACACTGTGCATGTGTCAGAGTGTAGAGATCCAAACCTGTAATCTCATCATTTAGCAGGCTTAGCCAGATAATCTTCAGTTTGAGGTCAGCCTGGCTGGACACCCAAAGCTATTTCAAAAGAAACAAACAAACAGACAAAGGAAAAGCATGAGCCAACTCACAGAAAATGATAACAATTGCATGTTTTTTCTGTCAAATGTGTAACTATAAACAAAAACAAACTGACAGTCTTCCTAGAGGTCTGTGCCATCTTGAAGATGACAAGAAATAAAGACCAATTTCTCTGGAAGACCTGTAGTCCAGGCATGGCTGTGTCCTTTTCATCATCTAGTTCCTAGGGAGGGGAGCAGGCCAGTTCTCGGCAGGAATCTTTCTGTGGTCGTGTACCTTAGGAGGACACAGCCTCTGCTGGCATACCGAGAAGCCACCAAGAACACAAGGAAAGAAAAAGAGCTATTTGGGCACATGTCTCCACCACCACCACCACGACACCACCACCATCATCACCACCACCACCATCACCACCATCATCACCATTTACCAGCAGTGGGCCTACTTTCAATACCAAAGAGTAAAATGTAATTCATCAGGGAAAAAAAAAGAATATAAAAAGATATGCCTTTTCCTTTGTGCAATAGAGTATGTGAGTACATGAATGTGAACGTGAGGTGAGTGTGTGTGTGTGTGTGTGTGTGTGTGTGTGTGTGTGTGTGTGTGTGTAGGATTGGGAATAGGAAAGGTAGGAAGAAAAAAAAGAAAAAAGTGTAATTTAAACTAATCATTTGGAAGCCATTCTAATGTAACATGTTGAGATACTTCTACACCAAGGAGTCAAGAATTCTGATATGTTTTCATTTGGACTCGAATTAGTGTTGTACAATCTGACCAGCCTCTTCATAGAATCTTTTCTCCAGCTAGGGTAAAGTTTGAGAGAGCTCACTTGCAACATTATCTGAGGAGGAAAAGAAGAAGGGATGGCTAGTAAAAAGTTGGTCAGAAAAGTGATAAGTGTCCACTTAATAATGTGTGACTGTTTCATTTTGTAGTGAAAAAAAATATGTATCCATCGCTTAGACCATCCCTGAGTCTGTTACCCTCCCACACAGAAGCAGCTGGAGTTCCTCCTTGAATTTAGTATGTCAAAGGTCAGTTAGCTTTTTGCTGCTTGGACATATGACTTTCGCCTGGGTCTTTTTGTTCGACAGAGAGTTCTTATCGTGACACCACTAGCAGCCATGATTGTACTCTAAATATGTCTTTACATTTCCCAACCGCCAAACAAACTCAAGCAGGAGAAACTCACTAAGAACAGTTATTGCACTTAGTTCTTCCTTATTATAATATCTCACAACTTCAGAACTGGCACAATAGTAACTAACAGATAAATGTAGAGTAAACGAATGACTTTGGGTCCACCATAGCATCTCTGGAAGATGCTCTGGAAGATGCTAATATCACTAGTTTTATTACGTTTCATGTGAGTAATGATGTTACCTAGAAGTCTATCATATTAGCAGTTATGATATACATTCCAGGGGAACCTGTGCTTTTATTTATGTGTTTATGTATGTGTCTATAAATTAGAGTTTCTCTTTTTCTTTTTTCTTTATCTTTATTTTATGTCTGTGGGTGTATTCCTTTCATGTATGTCTATGTGAGAGTATCGGCTCTTGTGAGATGTCATGCGGGTACTGGGATTTGAGCCCAGATCCTCTGGAAGAGCAGTCATTGCCCTTAACCACTGAACCAGTTCTCTAGCCCTGAGCCTGGTCTTGTATTAATAATTTTTTTTCCATAGAAGGTAAGAGAAATCAACTACGGAGTTGAAAATTACAGTGATGACACAGAAGCAAGGGCCGCCTTCAGTCAGCTGTGGGACTCAAGTTAGAAAGGTGCGAAAATGAGGTGACCATGTGGATTGAGGTGAAAACTGAGGGGAAAAATGGTAACTCAGTTGAAAAAACTGGGTGCAAGTCTACTGGTTAAAGCTTCAAGCATCTTTATTATTCTTTATTATCTTTAGAAAAAATGTTGGTGGTACTTCATACCGAATTTCCAAGCCTTGTATTCTCCTTTCACTGTGATGTTATCAGTTGGAAGAGAAAGCTGGCCACGAAAGCTATTATGATAAGCTTCTTTCCACAGAAACTTGTTGCTTTAATAATTTGGGAAAAGGTTCTTAAGGAGAAAAAAAAATATCATTCACAATTCTTTTTCCCCAAATTTATTTAACTTTCTTTTATGTGTAGTGGTGTCTTTCCTGCATGTACGTTTATGTGAGAATGTCAGATCTTAGAGTTACAGACAGTGGTGAGCTGCCATGTGGGTGTTGGGATTTGAATCAGGTCCTCCGACAGAGCACTCAGAGCAGTCAGTGCCCTTAACCACAGAGCCATTGCTCCAGCCCCCGAAAAAACATCCCATAAGCTACTCATACTTGGCCCTTGAAAACTTCACAGAGGCCAGGTAGTCAGCTGCTCATAACTGGACAGAGAATCTCATGGTCTCAGAGACAGGACACAGATGACAGCGAGCACACAAGACAGTTGTTCCTAAAGTCCAGCAGACTGGGAATCCCAAGAAAAATAGCATTTCATGCAAGTAAGCACTCTAGAAATACTTTTTAAAATGGTGGATGAAGGAATTGAAGTGCTTCCTAGTGGACCCATGTTCCTGAGTGACTGTGATGCTCCCAGGTTCAGTCAAAGCCTCATCTCATATGACTAAGGAGAAGCATTAATAACTGAAAATCAATTTACACCTAAGAACTTTTCCACCAGCACAGTATCAGCAGAACCCCACGGTTCTTTAATTCTAATCCTCCCACAGCTTTGGCCAATTCTGGAAACCTGCAGACACTACAGGGAAGTCATTTTCTGGTCTCACACAACACAGGTGAGAGTCTTTTGTCTAGCTGTTTACTGCCCCTCACCCTGGATAGTTTTGTTGATTGAGAACTTAGAAAACAAACACATGTGATTTTTTTTTTTGAATGACCAAAGGGAAAAGAAAAGCTTATGATGAGTCATGTGGGGAGCAGTGGAAAGAACAGATTCACTTTCCCAACACTGAGCTGTGCTTTCGACTTCCTGCTTTCTCAGCTCCTCCCTCCCTTGCCCTGAAAAATCCCAGCAAAACTCTCTCTCTCTCTCTCTCTCTCTCTCTCTCTCTCTCTCTCTCTCTCTCTCTCCCTCCCTCCCTCCCTCCCTCCCTCCCTTCCTCCCTCCGTCTCTCTCTCTCTCTCTCTCTCTCTCTCTCTCTCTCTCTCTCTCTCTCTCTCTTAAAAATTTAACCTCCACTCTTCCCTAAAGCATAGGAATTTTGGCATAATTCAGTAGGAGAGTTTAAACTTTCAGTTGGGAATGGAAAAAACAAACAAACAAATAAACAAATGACAACCTTCCCCCAAACCAGGCACACAGGCTCTCTGCAACAAGATTACGTTGGCAAATAAAGTTAATCATATTTTTCAGTTGAAAGCCATCATACACCTAGCCCGCAGTTTCTCTGGATGATTGAAAACCGCTTAAGTAAGTATATCTGGGTTTAAAGAGCCACTCAGAGCAAGTGAAAAGCAGGTTGTCCTCAGAGAAGCCATGTCAGGCTATTGACAAATAAACATGGGCTGTGCTGGCCAGGAGCTTTCCCTGGGGCCCCTTGGTAAGGGAAAGCAAGTCCTGTGTGGGGGGGATAATAACGCAGCCTTCTCCCCATTCCTACGATTACATAAATGTTATATTTGTTAGCCGAGCTCCCTCTCCGACCACCTCCCAAGCCGCTCATAGGCAATAAAACACCAGGAATCCCTGAAGAAGGGTAAAATGCTGACATGATTTAAGAAGGAGGCCTCTGATAAGAAGATAAAAATCTAATAAACAGAGTCTAGAGAACCTCGGCTTGTCTCAGGCCCTTGCCAGTGTAAGCAAAACCCTCCCAAGGAAAACAAAAGAAGCCCTAATCGAGAGGACATTCCGCTAGCAACCTTCTGAAGGAGAGTTAGGGCCGTGACCTCTGCAGCCTGCAGTTATGAGCGCGCTGACAAGAAAATATTTGATTTGGTTCAAGAGGCAAAATCAGTCATTGGCTTTTTTTAATGTCGTTTTTCCTTCCATAAAAAAAATAAAATAATGTATTTTCTATGTGCTTGAGAGAGTGAGAGAAGTTCCGTATACACGGTGAATGCCTCTCCCATCCATGTTGCTTTTTCCGTTCAGTCTTTAATTTCGTCTTGGATTTTAATCAACCGTAGGAAAAGGTGGATTCACAGGCCCATTGATTTCTCCTTTTTAATTAACACAGGGTTCCTGAAGGCTAAGCTCAAGTTTCACTTGTGAATGTGCACCCATGGGAAGATGTACATTCTCAAAGAGTACTGGAACTGTGAATGTTCACCACTGAAGACACATGGAGTACACCGTGAATACACACTTGTCTGGGATCCAGAACAAGGGATATATATAAAAATGTTTAGATGCAGAAGGAGCTCCCAAGAGAACTCAGAAACAAGCCCATCTGTGAAATGGGCAAAATTCTCAACAATTCTCTTGCGACACGCTAAACATGGATGGTAGCAAATTTTTTCACAGTAATTTATGCTTCTGGCATTTGAGGAAAACACGGTGAATCAGAGAAGAAACAGGGGAGGTTTTGTTGAGATTTAGGGGGGGCTTTTCTCACTGTTCTTGTAAAAGCTTAAATGCTTGCCCACGCTGTTTTCATTATGAGTTTAATTTTTAAATTTATAGTTTTCTTTTCCTTGATGCTGATGAGGACTGCATTTATACTAATTAGAACATAATTATTATTTTTAAAGACTTCTTGTTTTTCTTCCCAATAACCAAAGGGGAGAGGGTACAAATTTGCAAGATCTAGAAGAAAATGAAGACAAAATGAGGGTGGACATGAGAACAAAATACTGTAGAGTGCAAAGAAATGAGTTGTGAGGAGTGAAGGTAGGTCAAAGAAGCAGGCTAGGTCACTGTGTCTTTCAGAAGTTCAAGACAGTAGTCAAGGATGTCAAATAGCATGCTGTGATAGTTATCCAGTGTGCTTAGGACTCAACAGGATGGACCCAAAAGTAGTATCAACAAGAAAAGGAGCTGGCAATTGGTATGGTTTACAGTCTCTGTCTCTCTGTCTCTCTCTGTCTCTCTCTGTCTCTCTCTGTCTCTCTCTCTCTCTCTCTCTCTCTCTCTCTCTCTCTCTCTCTCTCTCTCTCTCTCTCTCACACACACACACACACACACACACACACACACACACACACACTTCACCATGGAGATTGATTCCATGACATAAAGACGCCCAGAATAGGAAAACCAATAGATGCCCAATCCATTGTATAAAGCAGCACAGTGTTTGCATATAACCCACATGTATATTGCTGCTGCACACTTGAAATGATCTCTAGTCTACTCATAATAACCAATGCAGCAGAAAATACCATGTCAGGAGGTGTTATAACGGATGGCACTGCAATTGATGAAAGGGAAAAATCATTCGTGGCCACTGTAGGCAGAAGTTCCCATCCCTCTGCAACGCTTTTAATCCATGGTTGGGTGAGTCTAGGCACAAGAAACTCACTCACATGGAAAACCAGCCATTCTCCAAGGCGTCTTCGAAGGGAACCTCGGCCGGTGGAATTATGTAACTTCCTCTCTGAAAAGCTGCACTTTTCCTCTTTGTTCAAAGCTATACCAGAGTATCAAAGTCTTTAAAGTCTTTAAAGCATGTATCGCTTTCTATAGTGTCTATAAATACTTCAAAATTAAGTATGTTGTCAATTTCACACGTACTCTGGTGCTTCACATTTGACCACGTCCCCTGGATGGGGAGACCTGGTGGCACTCAGAGGAAGGATAGCAGACTACCAAGAAGAGACTTGATACCCTATGAGCATATACAGGGGGAGGAGGTCCCCCTCAGTCACAATCATAGGGGAAGGGAGTAGGGGGAAAGCAGGAGGGAGGGAGGAAGGGGAGGATACAGGGATGGGATAATAATTTAGATACAATATGAATAAATTAATAAAATATATTTTAAAAAAGTATGTTGCCAATAATGTTGTGATGAATTCTTTGGGGCACTTGGACTAATCTATCCACCCTGATCTGATGACCCTTCACCCAGTACTTTACTTGGTACTACAGAGACAGAGTTTCAAGAGTGCAGTCTTTTAACAGCATGGCCTGTTTGACTGTGAAAACAAGAGGCCAAAATTGTCCATCATAAATTTGTTAGCCAAACCTACTGTTGGAATGAAGACAAATAAGTTTTGTCAAATTAGACATCTCTGAATCTTCATATCAGAAACCTGCCCATGTGCTTGATCCTGTTCATATTTAGGTATCTGAATCTTCAGCTGATGAAACAACATCCAACATAAAAGTCTATATGCTTACAAGTCTGTGGCGGAGACAACCCATGCTGTTCATAAAGTATCCTAAAAGCTCATTGTAGTGAGGCAACCCGAGTTCAAATCTTGGTTCTGTCACTCATCAACTATATGCTCTTGAGCCAGTTATTCAACCTGCATTGCACTCTACTTCCTTATGTCTAGAAAAAGCAAAAACACTATTTATTCCAGATTGTATATGTTATTTTATATAAAATACTGAAATCAGTGCCTAGCACAAAGCAATAATTATTTTCTTCATTATGAAAATAAAATGCACATGTCAAAAATTGTCTAGCTATAGACATATACTTTTTAAGTGATATCTTAATTCTAACAGCTTGAAATCATCACTCTTTCTGAATTCCTGTACTCTATGGATCTTTTTTATTTTACAAAGTTGGAATTAAAGTATATCTATATTTATTTATATATCTTACCTTAAGTTTCACATATAAATCCTATCCATGTATGTGTGTGTGTGACAAAACTCAGTGAATCAAAATCTTTGCTGCAGCAAGGCATGGTGGGTCGTGACTACTCCCAGCATTGGGGAGGGAGAGACAGGAAGATCTCTCCGAGTTCAAGGCCAGCCTGGTCAACATAGTGAATTCCAGAACAGCTAGTGCTGTTACATAAAGAAACCCTGTCTTGAAAATCCAACAAAATAAAACAAAACACCCCCAAAAAGCCAGCAAGCAAACAAACAAACAAAACTTCTGCTTTTTACAAATGTACACCATTATGATTAAAATCCTCTTAATACTACCATGTGCTTGGATAATTCAAAGTACGTGTTGCACTAGGGGCTACAGGGATGGCCTAGCCTTTAAGAACACTGGCTCTTCTTCCAGAAGACCAAGGTTCAATTCCTGGCACCTACAAGGCAGGCACCTACTAATTGTCTGTTAGTGCAGTCTAAAAAGATCCAACACCCTTTTCTGGTCTTTGTGGGCACTTCACATACTTGGTGTGCGGATATACACACAAGCAAAACACACATACACATAGATTCAATAAATAAATACCATGTTTTTAAAAAGGAAATAAATATTGCACTAGTGTATGAAAAAGAATTTTAAAAAAAGGAACATTAAGCATTTTCAAATTTAAGAGTTTCATTGAGCCTCAGGGCATCCATGTTAGCTACTTAATCATTTTGGTCTCCAACTCAAAAATCACTCCTTTGAAATTTTCAAAACTAACAAGATAAATGACTGGAGACCTAAGTTAGAGAGATTTGTGTTTATTTGCAGATTTGAGCTTAATTTGGAGCCAGTTGTAAGTGGTTTTAGATAACCACAAGATAAAAAGGAACTGACATCTCAACGGATGGAGCAGTATGGGGCAATTGGGAACTCCCATAATACCCTTGGAAAGCAAGGGAATGACATGGAGAGGCTATGCCCCTCACAATTCTTGAGTGTCTAGGGATCTGAGCACTTCCTGCCACACTTCACTGAGATGTATGGGTAAAGGGAGCTCTGGGCTTCTCAGTTGGCAAGCATCATGGGTCATAAGCAGTCCTGCCATCTGTACTTAAAATTTTCACCACTTGAATATTTTCAGTATTTTGTTTTGTTTTGTTTTTAAGGCAAATAGCCGAGGCTGACCTTCAACTGATGTGCAGGTGAAGTTGTCCTTGAACTTCCAAAATGTGATTTCCTCCTTGTTTAAGTGTCCAACATTCCATCTCTTTGAAAGTAACACTAGTTAAATGTTGACCAGTTATTTCTTCAGATTGTAGTAAACAGGATCCTGTGTGTATTAGTGGACATATAGCTATATGCAGTACATGATCTTATATTTAATTATGTCCAGCTTTTAAATATAATACACCATCTACATAGTTTTGTAATTTTTGTCTTCAAAATTAAGTTTAGTAAAAGTATCCTCTCCTTTTTAATAACCACAGATTGAATGTCTTATGAATAGTTTTATTGGCAAATAAATGGAAACTTGGGTTTTGTATCTCACGATTGTAGGTAGTTGGAAAGGAAAAATATTAATAACAATAATTTAGGAGTTTTAAAAGAGAAGCTGGATTATAATGGAACCCTAGCTCACTGCCTGTATTAGACTACTATTTCTCTCTTAGCAGAGGTAGACCAGTGTTTTGTCAAAGTAAACAATTTGTGAAAACAATTTCACAGAGACCTGTAATGACGAACCATTGTCTCTGTGTGATTCCAAAACTGCTTTGCTAAAACTCAGACAAAATACATTATATTATCACGGAGAATTTCCAGAGGCTAGTCCTGAAGAGGAGGTCTTGGGAAACCAAGTTGGACAGACTTTGTACAGAATCTGACTCCTCTGTTATGAGCCCTTCCACCGAGAATTGCCTGCCTGCATTTCTTAGGCTGCTGTCCAAGTGATCTGTGATCTGCAGTGTGGATGAAATGGCTCAAAGGTAATAACCCTTAGTCACACAGTAGGTGAAGACCCATCTCCCTTTTCCTGGATCCCTACTGCAGAGAACACTAGCCTTCTGTAGTTAGACGATCATCCTGTGTACCATTAGCATCCCATGTTCCACCACCATCTGCGGTGTAAGCAAGCGTGTGGGGGCAGGACTTGAAGACTTGTCACCATGTTCCCCTTCTAAAGTGGCAATGCTTGGCTTCTGTTGATATACACTCAAAATTCATCCATCTTTCCTTTTCTGACCAAAAGGATTTTAAAAATATGACTTGTTTAAAAGGGAAAAAAAAAATCAAAACTGAACTATGCATGTGGTTAGAGCCACTGAGAAAACAGTCCTTCATGCAAAGCTATGGAACTAAACAAAATTTCACTGCTCAAAGAAAAATGCAGGTGGAGGAGAGAAATGACAAGAGTTAAAAATAAGACTGAAAGTGGAATCTGCTTCAATCTAGGTAAATAACCAAATTGACATAGCAGAACATTTAGCCAGATCCTCACACTGTGAAAGCAGCCTTACATCAGAGCACCAAGGACAGGATTGCCACTAAGCCCCCTGAACCTCCAAGTGACATATTTTGAATTCTATAGACCAATTCATTGCCCTTCTGCTTTGTCTTCTCCCCCAAGTCCTAAACGTGTATTCCTAGCCGAGAAAGAAGTCATGCCCAGTTATTATACACAAATCATCCCCCGGCTGAAGTTTTTGGTGGCAGCCAAGAGAGGAGAAGGAAAAAAAATTAGAAAAATTTCAATTTCAGGACTATTATTATTTTCATTAATCATAAGAGGCGCTGTCACCCCTGTCCTTACTCTTTAGAAGGAGATCTATTATACGGTCCATTTAGTCCAAGCCATATTACCTCATATGTTTTCCTGGCTGACCAAATAAGACTTAAGAGATAAAACAATTTACTGTTCATTATGATCCGTGTCACTGGAATCAATCTATTAACCTACATTAACTGGCTATGTGACGATATCTCACACACATGCTTCCCCAGTTTGAAAAAAAAAAAAAAAAGACTAAGGAATGAGATGGAGAGAGAGAGAGAGAGAGAGAGAGAGAGAGAGAGAGAGAGAGAGAGAGAGAGAGAGAAATCAGTGCCCATAAAGTGCAGCAGACGGATAATTTGCCAAGCGAATACAACTTCATTTTCCAGTGCCCACTGCTGCGCCCTCCACATCCTCACACAGCCCCTGACCTGTAAAGAAGTCTAACAAATTGGCTTCTATTGTGGAGCCAAAAGGTGCCATCAAAGAAGGGACGGTTCGCTGGTCCTAAAGTATGATGGGAAATCTCCGGCGGGAATAAAGAGCTGTGGTTTTTATGAAGTTAACCCATTAAGGTTAAAAGCACTCAGAGAGTTCCAGCTGACAGGGCACTAGAGAATCTCCTTTGCCTTCCAATTCCAACACCTTGTGAAGGCGGCCTCAGGGAAAGCAAGAACCACACGAAGTTAAAATAATTACCTTTCTGTCTTATGAAATGCACCCACTCTTTGAAATTTATTTGGACAATCTCAGTCCTGTCTTTCTGTCTCTCGTTCTCTGTCTCTGTCTCTCTCTGTCTCTCTGTCTCTGTCTGTCTGTCTGTCTGTCTGTCTGTCTCTCTCTCTCTCTCTCTCTCTCTCTCTCTCTCTCTCTCTGTGTGTGTGTGTGTGTGTGTGTGTGTGTGTGTGTGTGTGTGTGTGTCCTTCTCTCTTTCTCTCAATGAAAGATCACAAATAATTTGATGGAAGAGTCTTTGAATTCCCAAAGGGAAATCTTAAGGTTCTCCTGGTGTCCATCACTAAAATGTCACTCACTTACCCTGTGCTTGAAATTGGTATGAAAACCTCATCTGGGACTTGTTAATTTTCCTCCTGGTGTTGTGAAAAGCTCAGTCAGTGGCCACCCGTCATCTCTGGACACACGGGCAGATCTCTTCATTCTTGGTGCACTGTTCCACAGAATCCCAGCTGCAGAGGAGTTGAGCATTCACAACACAGAGCCACAGCAGATTATGGCAAATGTGAGCGTGGCTCCCGCCTCCATCCTGAGATGGAAGAGGAACAGCTGCAGATTGCGGTCACTCCTATTTCATAGGAGCTTTGCTTTACTAAGCCCATAGGAATCTGAGGAATAAAAATATATATAACTTTGTCATTTACTCAACCTTTTCAGTCTTAGGAAGAGTTTAAAAAAACAAAACAAACAAAAAAACACCTGTTGGATTAATGAATGCTCTCTAGCACAGGCTGAAATTGGAGTGGAAAAACTTCTATGGGTGTGGATCTGTGAGTACTGGTCAAATGGCAAGGGGTATATATGTGCACTCCTGGGCAGCATGGAGTCATTGCATATTGACAAATTCCCCTTCTGGAGAATTGGAAGACACTGGACCTTATTGGGACTGCCACTCCTAACTAGTGAAAGTGTAGGCTCACGCAGATATTATTCGCAAACATGACTATTGTTGAAGAGTTGTAGAGCCTTTTTCCAGGCTGTTTACATCATTATCATCATGTGTTCTCATGCATGTTGGCTCTGTGCCAAGCCAGTGCAATCATTATTTTAGTTTAATTTTTTTTCCCATTGGAAGATCCATGTGCAGTCAGCTCCTGTGAACCCTGTAAGCACCAAAAGAAACATGATAAATAAAGCTAACTTGGTTGTTGATGCAATGGGGGAAAGATACTTTGACTTATTCCTTGCAAATGTCTTATCCGTTTTATTTATTTTATTAACAGTTTGTTTTCAATGTGAACAATTTTCTCCATTCCTTTCATTTTCTCCATCTCTTCCTTATTCTTGAACTAAAGGTAGGGGAGAGTATATATTTTCATCATACTGTGCCTGAACGTGTAGAATAAAGAGGTATCAACATTCACTTCAATAAGGACACCAGACGGAAGCTGCAAGCATTCTTATTATCTAGCCCTGAAGGTCACGAGGTGTCAGTCCTTCCAGGTTCTGTTGGTCAAAATCAAGTCAAAGTGACAGAGTGCATATGCAAAGATGCAGCTCCATAAGCTCTTGGATACTGGATACCATGGGGCATATGTAAAGGGATGGCCTCACTGAGAAGATGACCTAGAAGAGCCCAGAGGAATTAAAGAACAAGTCATGTGACTCTCTCAAGGGTGTGATTTCCTGGCAGGGTAATCGGTGTTCACAATTTTCTGAACGAGAATTATTCTTGTTTTTTGTTTTGTTTTGTTTTGTTTTGTTTTTTGTTTTTTTCAGAAAACAAAAGAGCCAAAGAGGCTGGAATAAAGTAAGACTGCGGTGGAGAAAAAGAAAGAAGTCAGAAAAGTCAGAAATGAGCTACCTGGAAGACCGTGTGGATTTTAATTTTAGAGACATGAAAAGCCAATCAAAATTTCAAAAAGCGTAACTTCTAAGGAAGCCTAAAAAAACTATCGCTATGGAATCATAAAACAGAAAGAAAGAGATAAGAAACAAGCTATTACAACCATCAGGGCCACTGAAAATGTAGACCAGAGTAGTATCCATAGTAACTCTATTCAGCTATTTCTTGGACCAGCTAGAGCTGATTATGGACTATGGTTTATGATAGAGTGACTTACTGTATTAAAGATGAGATCAAGTTCCTTCTTCCCACCTATCTCTCCATCCTTCTCTGTCTCTCTCCCTGTCTCTCTATCCTCCATGCTTTCTTTCAGTCTTTTCCAGAGCTACTGAAAGAATGGAGCTGCCATGTTTGAAGCTGGAGAAAATGAAGTTGGAGCTGTCATCCGCAGTTTGGAAAGGCCTATTAATTATTCCAGTGGAAATAAAAATAAATAAATAGTTGACTTCACACACATGTAGCCCATTGAGCTGGTGGGAGAACTCAGTTATAAGTGCTTGCAGTGCAAACAGGAAGTCCTGAGCTTGGCCAGAGAAGCCACATAAGTTGTTGGTGTGGTGATGCATACTTATGATCCTTGTGTTGGGGAGGTGGAGACAGGAGAAGACCTGGAATTTGCTGGCCAGAAAATGCAGCCTGATTAATTTTCTATGATTCCCCCTGAGAGACGCTATACCCCAAATCAAAGTGGATGGCTTCTGATGAACAACACTTGAGGTGGTTGTGGTCTCCACATGTGTATTCACACATGCTTATTTATGTATTTACACACACACACACACAAGTTTCTTCTTCCAAGGAGAAATTTACATTTAGGGATTATCAAGTATTAATAGATTTTTTTGATTAGCAATAATTAGTGTAGATTGAGGAAAAAATGTTTGAAAACTGATTCTGAAGGCACAGTAATGTCAACAGCTGGAGAAACAACAAAGAAGCGTGATTGAAGGAGCATAAAAATTACCAACGAAACAAAACAAACAAACAATCAAACAAACCTAGGAAAGAATGAGGTTCTGGAAGACAACCAACAGGGAAGTCTCAAATGGATTTGTTAATTCAGTTCCACTAAATAACGAAGTGCATGCTGGGATTGGTTGTATGAAACCCATAGGTGATGTTGATGAAAGATTAGCTTGTGTTCCAGTGGGAATGAAGGAAAGAAGTGGTAAATAGTAAGCATAGTGTATTCCTTCTGGTGTTTTGTCATAAAGGGCGATAAAGAAAACTGTTGGAACGTTTGAGCAATGTGAGCTTACCAGAAGAATCATTTTGACTCTGTGCAAATATGCTCTGGAAACAGGAATGGAAGCTACTAGGTTCCTTTCTTCTCTGTTGCCATGCTACTGGCAAGTATGTTTTGTTATAACCATTGGTTTTCTACTGTCCTTGGCTAACCTTTTTGTTGTTTTATAAACCCAGAAATGGTCTTGAGCTTGCAAATAAGATTCTTTATGACAAAGAGGCCAAGGACAGCCTTCTCACCCAGCCCTCCAGCTAAGCCCTAGAAAAGTAAGAGGGAGGAGGCTGCTACCTCTACTCAGAGAAGTGCAACTTCTGCCTGAAGGTATTAGCTGATTGATTCTCCAGACCCAATGGTACTGCAGAAGGGAGAGGTGTTATCTCCTGTATTATATGCTCGCACTTCTAATCAAAACTGTAGGGTAATTGGTTGTCAGCTCAGTAAGTTCTAGAAAAATCTAGAGACAAACCCTCCTCTGGGCACTCCTGTAAGGAACTGTAGGCATTGGCTTAATTAAAATGGGCTAAATTGCCCAAAATGTGGGCAGTGCCATCTCATGGGCTGGAGTTCAGCACTACAGGAAAAAAAAAAAAAAAGGCAGGCGGGAGGGAGGGAGGATGGAAGGGAGAAAGAGAGATGGAGGAAGGGAAAGTGAGGAGAGGAGGAAGAAAGAAAAGGGAGGGAGAAAGAGGAGAAAGAGGATGGAGGGACAGAGAGAGAGAGAGAGAGAGAGAGAGAGAGAGAGAGAGAGAGAGAGAGAGAGAGAGAGAGAGAGAGCTTCCTGGCTGCTATTGCAATGCAACTAGCCACCTGAAGTTCCTGCCACCATGACTTCTGCACCACGCTATTCTGTGCCCTCTTACTGTGAGCCAAATAAACTTTTCCTTTCTTAAGTCATTTCAGGTATTATGTCTCATCAGCAGGAAAAGAACCTAATGCAAAGGTAATATCAATATCATCTCAGAAGTTATAAAGCACAGTTTGGGGTTACTTTTTTAATCATAAAGTTAGTAGGAACCCATCCTTTAGAAGCAGGTGATCAAAACCATTGACTTTGTCTTTGACTCAAAACATCTTTTTGAATCTATGTTGACTCTTGAGTAAAACAGGAACCATACATCTACCTTCTCATCTTGTAGTAATAGAGACAGAGCTAATTTCTGCAAATCAATTTACATAGTAAATGACATAGAGACTGGCTTCCACAAAATAAAAGATTTGATATATTTAAGAAAAGGAATAACTTTTCATTGAGTTCAAATATATGACCAGACTTAAATGGCTCTCAAAGTAATTTGTATCTGAAGGCAAGACTATCAAGTCAAGATTGTATTTCTATGTTAAGCTGCAGCTAATACCACCTACACATTCCCCTGCAGCCTGAAAGCATTTTCCTGTTGGTTGAAGTACAGGAAACCACTGTTAGAAACACGCAGCTCAATGGGAAGGGAAGGCTTGTCAGCACTTTCCATCAACAGCTGTATAGCTATGGACCTGCCCATTAGCAGCATGAGCACCTGATCCAAAGCACTGTGGGTAAGGGAAAAAAAAAAAAAAAAAAAAAAAGGCAGCAAGTCTAACCAACTGCCCTGAGAAAATCTGTTTTAGGCTTATCAACAAATGTGTCTTCTGGAAGTGCTTTCACCTCTCTTGGCCTTAGATTCCCAATGTGTAAATGAGAGGTTGGACTACTGTCATGACTTCAGGTTCGGGTCAGTCATCTGTGCTGAGGAGTGTGAACATAGTCATCATATCCTGCTTGTTCCAACCATGGAAACAGTTGGCTTTGTTCAAACAGGATTTTGTTATTATAATATGTTTGAAAATCCACTGGGTTAGAAGTACTCTGAGTTTCTTGCAGCTTGAAACTTCTGTGATTCTGTTACTAAGCATGCAGGATAAAGGGGCGGGGAGGCATGTGATGACTCCCCAAATGTGGTGGAGATGGACTCCCATCCACAGGAGGAAACAATTAAGTTTCTTCTGGGAGGCCCAAGGCTGCCAGGCCACACCTCTATCCCCACCCTCATACTCCTCCCCTCCCCCAACACCCCCAACACCCCCACCCACCCCCCCTCCAGTGCTTCTTCAGTTCTCATTTGGGAACTGGAGAGTTTGGTCCTGGGTCTCAGTGGAGAGTGAATAGCTGGTTAGTGGGAGATGAAAGATAGAATGTATACACAAGACCAAGCCTTCATTTTTGGAAGCTATGAAAATTGTACCCCAGGGGCTTTTGAGAAGTTTATGCCTTCAGGGTGGAGAGTGGAATTTGTCTCGATAGGACTTCTGTTTTTCATGGAAAGAGCTTCTTGGATAAGCCCTTCTCATTAATCTTTTGTTCTTGGAGAAACGTCAGTTCTTTGAAGCGAGATGCTATGAATGGTGATTACCCATGAATCTGGAAGTTTGCGTTAGGCGGCCTTCTTGCAAAAGAGCATCGAACCACCATTTCCAGGTTTCTAGGGTGTACTGAATGCTCCTTTCCATATCCAGCCTTCAAATAAAGAGCTTGTAAATGTCTGGTTAAGTCTAAAAAGTGAGTAAGCAGCCACTCATGGGCCTTCCCAGAGTGCAGACAGAGGGTGCTCGTGACCATGGAACATTGATCTCCGAAGGACCCTTCAAAGCATCACTTCTTAACAGAAGTAGCCATACCGCTTACTGTTACATTGCCAGCTCTGGCCACTGTCAGAGGGCCCAGCTATGTGTCTGCAGGCTGCAACCCATGCAAGTCCTGGCCAAAGGCCTAACAGGGAGTTGACACCTCATGCTGCACATATGGTGGCCGTCACCCCTCTGCAGGAGCTGCAGCCTTTTTGGAATTTAAAACAGGGCTCAAAAGGAAATGCAATGTTTTTCTGTATGCAAAGGCTGAAAAGTCTGAGGATATATACATTTGTAGCAGGTTAACTCCTGGAAAAGATTCAGCCATGGATACAAACTTACACAGGGAGCCAAACAGCAGAATTCCACATGGACGCTCCGGTTACCATTGGATGCTAGCACTCCATAACACAGTCTAGTCTGAGAAAGAGGGAACAAATTCCAGACGGAGCATTTTACTGCTTTATCTCCTTTGTCATCTGACAGTTTCTTTACATTCTAGCAATGATGCTTTTGTTTTAATGCCAGCCCGATTCTTCAAAGGGATTATTCAGTTGCTAGAGAAAACAACACTGCTTATTCCGGCTTCCTCAGCCCGACTTAAATCCTTATTTATTCCAAGACAACAATTAGATCATAATTTGGAAGACTGTTGGGGAAAAAAAGGAGGGCGGATGAGTGTCTTAGCTCACAAAAACCATTTAATTCCTACCTATTGTTATTTCAGAAACCAGAGCTTGCGTTATGACTGTGATAGCTAACACTAGCACTCACACCATTTTACCCAGCTTCCCAACCTCTTCTCAACCTGGGGGTCACAACCCTTTTGGAGCTCAAATGACCATTTTACAGAGGTCATCTAAGACCATTGGCATATTCATAACATCACATTTATGAAGTAACAACAAAGAATAATGTTATGCTTGGGGTTTACCGCAACCTGAGGAACTATATTAAAGGGTTGCTTTAATCCAAAGTTTATTTCAGAGTGGTTCAGTAGGGCTTACTGGGATGATAGAAATGACCTTTGTCAATGTTGTCCTATCTGTCGTCACACATCATGGATGGTTATTGAGTATTAAATGGTGGCTACTTCAATGAATTGGTTTAATTTGGTTTAAAGGGACACACATGAAAGCAGCTACAGGACACTGCAGGTATAAGTCCCATTTGAGAAGAAGAGGAGGTTGAGCTGGATGTATTATTTAATCTGTAATTATGGGACTTGTATGAAAGTCACCTTGAGGACCTCATGCAGCACAGGTTGTTGGGCCCAATCCTGGGAGTTCTGGTTTAACAAATCCAGAGCGTGGCTTGAGAATCTACATTTTCCCAACTGAGGCTTGTATTAGCAAACTGAGCACTGGCCTTGTTTACCACTGTCTGAAATTCTCAGTTCCAACTTTCCTGGGGCGGGGTGGGGGGGGGGGGGGGGGGAATCACAGAAGGAACCAGAAGCATGATGAATTAGAAGAGCACTTCCCGAACGAACCACAGTGTGTTTGTGTGCTTCCTGGAGTTCTGGAAAAGAAGAAGGTGTGAGGTTAAAGCCAGGAGTCAATATTTCTAACAGCCTCTTAAATTTACAATGACCATGTTGATCCAAGCACCACAGTTTGAATAACAAGGGATGAGATGATGTTTGGGATGCTTTTGAACATTAGATTTTTTGACTCTAACACCAGCAAGACACCCAAGACCCAGCATGCCCAAAGGAGTCTAGGGAGGCTGCAGGAGAAGAAGGAAGAAGTGGGCGGGGTGAAGAAAAGTCGGCTATTTCATGTGATAGAAGAAAGAAAGGCAAAAGGCAGACAGGTCCTGACCGAGGGTGTCAAAGGTCAATTATGTTATTGAGCTTCTAACTATCAGTAGAAGAGGCCAAGTAGAATCAGCTCTGTTGCTCCCGGTTCCTCTAAGTCTCCATGTAGAGTTCAAAGCCCACGAAACCCATCCACTATTCCCATCCTTAGGAAAGCAAGCTGTGATCTGAGGATCTACCAGAAGTACGTAAATCACTCAATACAAAGCAGCCCTTTGCAATTGTAAGGACAGTCAATGAGGCCGCACTGGAAGCTTTGTAAATGAGTATCCGGTAAGGGGAGATGCAGGTGAGGGGAGATGAATTTCCCTAACTGCCTAAATGTCTCCCTCACCATCTTTCATTTAAAGTGCACATGCGTGCGCACGCGCGAGCACGCACGCGCGCGCGCGCGCACACACACACACACACACACACACAGTGTTATTGAATTAAAGTTAATCTTATAATAATCCAGGATTCCAACTACAGGGGACACGATGGAGCAGAGAGTGTTTCAAAGAGGGAACTTAGACCCATTCTTCCACAACCTTGTTTCCCGCTGAATTTGGACTTTCAGGTGAAATATTTCTCTTGTCTGGCAGTAAAAACGACTCTACTTGGTTTATTTTTTCAAGCCCCCCCCAACCCCCACAAGGGTCCTGTCCCAGAACCAAATGAATAATGAAGCTTAGTTTTTCCACAGTGCCTTTCCTCATGAAGGTTGCGCTGCTGTAGAAGTGATCCTATAAATCTCCAGGACAGCCTGGAGAGGCAGGAATCTGCAGCTGCACCCCCATTGCACAGGAAAGAAGCTGAGGTGCACCTAGTGAAGGACTTTAGATTATAAACCTCAAGATGGAGCTGGAGAGGTGACTCAGTGAGTGAAGCTTGCTGCTTCGTAAACGGCCCTGATCCCTTTCCTGGCTCATAAAGATCTATAACTCCAATTCCAGGGGACATGATGAGGCCCCAGTTTTGCCTTTAAGGATACTGCACGCAAGTGGTACATATACACACATTTAGGCAAAACACTAATACCCAGAAAATATGATAAAATTTACAAAGCTTGAGACAACGCATGTCTTCTCTTCCCTTAGTCAATGACGCAAAGCGCTTGTACCTCTTAGTATAATATATATATATATATATATATATCAATACCACAGGAAAATGATATTCATTTCAATAATTCTGGAAGATGGCTCACCCTTTAAATGCATTATAGTACCTACAGCTAAAATGTCTAAATGATGAGTTAGTATGTAGATGACATTAAATATGTACGTATGGATAATATAATGTACAACACATTCGTGGTGGCTGCCTATGAGTTATGAACATCGCTTGTGGTTGTAGAGTTGACCTGAGTTGCTTTAGACCAAGCTGGACAATGATGTAGCCAAGAGTGAGGCCCATTGACTGTTTAGCGGCCTGGCCTGCTGTAGCTGCCTTTGCTCCTCCCTCACTCCAACACCTGCAGCATTCAGATGTGCATTAGAAAGGGGTGAAGCTCCCACAGGCAACAGAGTCCTGAACAGCAAAATCAAGCATTCCTGACATGGTTTGCCTTCTTCCCTTGATGCCAGCTCTTAAAAGCATAAAGAATTTGACAGCCAAACATGGGCTTTCCATAGCTAGGTTGATAGCCCAGTGATTGTCTTCAACACCATTGAAACTGCTAAATAGGACTCACTATCCAAGGATCCCACAGGTCCAGATCTCAGGGCATTGTAATTAGAGGTGCTCTTCTCAATGCTGAGAAATGAGGTCAAGCAGAGGACTTGCCAGCTCCAGGAGTTTATGGTGTCTTAGACCTACACACCAAAAAGCAGGGGATTGGGGGCAGAAACACAGATGAACTTACCTAGTAGGCATTTTCCAGATGATTATGCAATTAAAGGTTCCTCTTTCTCTGTGTCTGTTACTAAAGTAGGGTAAGACTCTCACCTCATCAGCTAGGTAAGTATATTTAATCCTTCACATATTTGTTTTCCTCTTTGATGCTAAGTCAAAAATATCAATCCGGCTGTGATCATATGGTTGGGGAGGAGGTCCCCTTCTGTCACAGGCCTAGGGGAAGGAAATAGGGTGAAAGAGGGAGGGAGAGGGGAACAGGAAGATACAAGTGATGGAAAAACAATTGGGATGTAAACTGAATACATTATTTTTTAAGAAAGAAAAAAAATCAACCCAATTTTTACACAGCTTGGTAGAGATAAATCCTCAGCTTGCATAAGACAGGAAATCGCGAGACCACTCCCCCTCAGTTTGAGGGTGGATCCCTAACTTGGAGATTAGCACTCATAGTTCTGAACCTCCCAGACTCTTCCTATATAGAGCCTCATTTCTTTTGTTGTCACTTCCAGTCATTTTTTTCCTCCAGTTCAGCCCACTGGCATGATGTGCACACCTTCAGCTGTTTATTTAAAACCAGCAATAAGCCTTCTCTCTTTTACTCATCTCTCATCAAGTGACCCATCCACCATCCTTTTGCTAGTTTTTTTTCCTAAAAAAGAAAAGAAAAGAAAAAGTCAAATGCTAAACATTTACATGAAGAAAAATAAAAGGCAGAGCTTTTAACTTAAATGTTATGTTAGCTTATTAGACTCACGTACTTTTCCAGAAGAATACCACAGAGGACTGCTGGCAGAAGACCCCTGGGTTCTTGATAGCTAAGGGAGATTAAAAAAAAAAAAAAAGTTCCCAGAAAGGTAGAGCCTTGCGATGCCTCCGATTTAAAAGGACACAAGTAAGAGTGAGTTTAAACAAAACAAAACAAAACAAAATTGGAGAATAAAACAACTGGGGAGGAAAAAAAAAAGATAATTATGTCTTACAACTATTACTCAGGCTATGGAGCAAAATTAGCATAGTCCTTTCTAATTTAAATCTTTTAGAAGTGGCTGAGCATGGCAGCAGAAAATTACAAGTTAACGACAGGCTTTGCTTAAAGTGATGGCGGTTGGGTTAGCATGGCTTTTCTGTTGATAGAGATGATTGTAACGTTACCTATAAAAAGTGTTTGCTGATAGGTGGAGCTTTGTTTTGCTGGCAAGTAGAGTTATTCCGTACTTGAATTGGGTTCTGTGTATTTTGTTTTATTTTAAATTAGCTTTGTTTTAATTTATTATTCATAGGTTAGATGGGCTTGGGGTAATAGAAGATTGGTTTTCTTCCCTTCCTGTTCCACTTTCTTTCCCTCCTGTTCCCTCCCCTCCCCTCCCTTCATATCCCCTTCACTTTCCTCTCCTTCCCTTCCCTTCCTTACTTTTCCCTTCCCTTTCCTTCCCTTCCCAATTTCATCTACTCTATAGCTCCCCATCCAATCAGAATTTTTTCCAATTTGCATTAACACCTTTTGCTTATTCAGGAGCATATTTTTTTCTTTTTTTCCCTCTTGTGTCTGAGAGGCTGCCCCATGAAAATGACTCCGGACAGTCTTCCTTTTCCTTTTATTTTATGTTATGTTATAGAACTCATTTGTATACTTTTGTGCATTGTTGTCCTCCACACTATTAAACTACATAAATTAAAGCATGCTTTATTTATCTCATAATTTGAGGGAAATGACCGTGTTTTATGTAGGAAAAATCAAAAGATAAGCTCACATTAAAAAAACTGTGAAGAGTTAATGTTTAGGTGACTTAGGATCTCCAAGAGTTAACACAATCGGCACACAGGAATTGGGTTCAGATAATGCTTTGTTGCTGGATTTTGTCCTTTGCCTTGTAAGGTATCAGTAGCATGCTTAGGTCCCTTGTCTGTCATTTCAAAGTCCTTTTCCTAAGTTGGTGTTGTCTTCAGACAATGCCAGGTCTGAATGGGAGTCAGAGTAATCATTTTCAACTAGGAGTCACTAATTTAACCCAACCAGAAAAGACCTTTAGCCTTTGGGAAATAACACACTGGTCTGAACAAGCCTGCTTCATCTGCTCCCTTATGTGTAATTATTGACACGAGACCTTGCAATACTGAGAAGCCATTGGAAAAGTTGTAATGATCTATGAGTAACAGAGACAGAAAACAATATGAGTTTTAAAAAGATTTTTCTCTAATTCTAAGGAAATCTGGCACACTTCCTTTCCTGGTAGTCAACAGTGCAGTGGCCCTTGGGGGACCTGGGTTCCATCTGTGTTTCTTTGTCTTCTCTTTAGCCTGGTGTCTATGATCAGCTACCAGGTGGCACTGGAGTCCTGGCTGGGCTGCCCATGCTCTGAACCAAGTACAAGATCTAGAACTGGGAAGGTACAAAAGAACCTAGGGGAGGTTTCAAGAAGCCCCATTACTAACAAGAAACTAGAAAACAAGGTAGGGGTGGGTGTATTTTGTGGTGACTTTTTATCTAGTGTTCGCTTAAGAACCAAATTAGGAAAGTAGAATGTCTATTATAGTCACAACTAGCAAAGATTCATTCGTTGATTTTCCTTTTGGTTCAGGTAAGTAGGTCTTAAATATGTATTAGCTATGTACCAGACACTCTGTCAGGCACTGCATACTTTGGAGAACATACTCTAAATCAGTGGTTCTCAACCTTCCTAATGCTGTGACCCTTTAACGTGGCTCCTCATGATGTGGTGACCTCCAACCATATGATTATTTTCATTGCTACTTTATAAGTGTAATTTTGCTACTGTTACAAATCATAATGTAAATATCTATGTTTTGTGATGGTCTTAGGTGATCCCTGTGAAAGGGTCATTTGACCACCCCCAAAGGAGAGGGTCACAGCCCACAGGTTGAGAAGCACTGCTTTATTTGCTGCAATGCTCCAGTATGGCATGATTCATACAATAACAACAGTAAGTTTTAGCTGTAATCAGGACTACAAAGACACAGGCTTCTCGTGCCAAAACGTACCTATGTTACCCACCTACAGCGGTGGCTTGTTTAAAGTATATATTCACATCTGAATACACCGAACCAGAACATCATGTGCCTCAAATACTTACTATGAATTAATATGAATTAGTTTTAATCTGATTTACCAAATCAAAATTCTAGCATCACCATGCCATTCAAAGCCAGCCAGTCCAATTCAAATGTAGTTTTATTATGATTTTAAATTCAGGTTACAAAAAAATATTATGTGGAGTAAAGTCCCCACATAACTTCTAATCTTATGCTAAATGAATTTAACTCCACTAATAGATAGTTGGACCAGAAGATTCAACAGCTAAATGTATTTATTTATTAAATTGTGTGGGTAGAGAATAGCTATGAGTTTTACTCACAATTTTACAAGGTGGAAACAAGGAAACTTGAAATTGATCTCAGTCGTCCATCCCAATTCTTATTTCTACAATCATTTTTTTTTTCATTGTTGTATAGGTAAGTTCTCTGTGGGCGGCTGAACAATTTAAGGCTATTTTACTGAAACCCTTGATCAGTGCAACCAAAGAAGAAACAAAATCTTTTTGACCATATTAACCTCAACTGCAGCTTTATTTGCACAACCTCCTTGCTTACCCGCCCTCATGGACACATTTGTTCAGAGGCACATAAATAAGCTACTGTCAAAAGATCTGGTTATTATCCGGTATCGCTGCTCAGCTCAGGAGACAATAACAACTGAAATATGTCGGCGCTGGAAGACACCTTTCTTTTATTGCCTGAAGAGATATTTCTCTGTGGTTTTCCTTTGCTACATTCAGGAATGTTCTGTTTCTTTTGTGGAACTGAATGTCCAGCTTAGTTTGTCATCATGACGCAAGTCAGCTTCCTCTCCGAGGTTTTGATTTTCTACTTCTGTTCAAACATCACCAAGGGTCTTAAAGACTACAGGGCTTCTAATGCCATTGCAATTGCACACTTTAATGCCAGGGTGCTCAGTTGGTAATAATGCTCACACTTTGACTACCCTGAAACTTCAATATAGCCATATCTTTCTTTAGTGCTCCCAAAAGGAGAAAAATAACTATGGAATCTAGTAAGTACCTCAAGTGACAAGCATGTTTGTGTTATGAACCTTAAAACTCTTTATATTTAAGCATTCTTAGCAAATAAAGATATTTTAAAAATCACTTGTATTATTAATCAAAATACACATACTTACCTTCTTTAGGTCTATGAATTGTAGTATGGCTATCCTGTAGTATATACCATGTGTCTTTCTGGGTCTGGGTTACCTCAATTAGCATGATCTTGTCTAGTTCCATACATTTGCCTGCAAATTTCATGATTTCCTTGCTTTTAATGGCTGAGTAATACTCCATTGTATAAATGTACCACATTTTCTTTATCCATTCTTCAGTAGAGGGACATCTAGGTTGTTTCCAGTTTCTGACTATTACAAATAAGGCTGCTATGAACATAGCTGAGCAAGTGTCCTTGTTGTATGGTGGAGCAGTTTTTAGGTATATGCTCAGGAGAAGTATAGCTGGATCTTGAGGTAGAGCTATTCCCAACTTTCTGAGAAAGTGCCGGATTGATTTCCAAAGTGGTTGTACAAGTTTGCAGTCCCAGCAGCAATAAAGGAGTGTTCCCCTTTCTCCACATCCTCATCAGTATGTGCTGTCACTTGAGTTTTTGATCTTAGCCATTGCTACTGGTATAAGATGAAATCTCATAGTCTTTTTGATTTGTACTTCCCTGATGACTAAGGACACTGGGCATTTCTATTAGTCCTTCCCAGCCAATAGAGATTCCTCTGTTGAGAATTCTCTGTACCCTGTTTTTAATTGGATCATTTGGTTTGTTGGTGCTTAATTTCTTGAGTTCTTTATATATTTTAGATATTATCCCTTTGTCAGATGTAAGGTTAATGAAAATCTTTTCCCAGTCTCTAGGCTGCCATTTTGTTCTATTGACAATTCATAGACCCCAAAAGCTAATTAACAATGAGGGCCCAAGGGAGGATACTTAAATCTCACTCAGAAGGGATATAGAATAGACACAGTAGTAAATGGATGAAAAGAAAGAACAGGGTAGGAGAGGGAGTGGAGGTAGAAATGAGGGTGGGGATCAGATGTGGGGAGAGCTGGAGAAGGAGGCCAAAGGACTTTGAGAGAAAAGAGAAATTGAGGGGGACATCTCTGAGACAAATTGGAGATCTACAACAGGGCTCCTCAGAGGATATAGGGGTGACTCTAGCTGAGACTCCCAGTAGAATGTGTCAGGGAGACTAAAGAGGCCACCTTCCAGCCAGACAGGACTTCTAGTGGAAAGAGGGGAACACCAACCCACCCACAAAAACTTTGATCTTAAATTTACTCTGCCTATGAAAAGCAGAGATTGAGGTAATGTCTAAACAATGCCTGGCCCAACCTGAGACCCAGCCATTGGGGGAGAGCCAACCTCTGACACTATTAAAGATACTCTGCTATGCTTGCAGATTGGAGCCTAGCATAGCTGCCCTTTGAGAGGTTCCACCAAGCAGCAGATCAAAACAGATGCTGAGACTCAAGGCTGAACACTAGATGGAACACACAGAGCCTTATGGAAGAGTGGGGGGAAGAATAGAAGGACTCAGAGAAGATAAGAACTCCATAAGAAGACCAACAGAGTCAAATAACTTGGGCCCAGGAGGGCTTACTGAGACTAAAACACCAAACAAGGACCATGTGTAGACTGGACCTAGGTCCCATACTGATATGTAATCCATGGGCATCTTAGTCTTCATGTCAGTCCCCTAATAAGCGGAGCAGGAGCTGTCTCTGACATGGACTCTGTTCCTTGGTTTTTGGTCATTTCCTCCTGGTGGAGCTGCCTTACCTGGACTCAGTGGAAGAGGATGAACTCAGTCCTGACGCTTTGTCATGAGCTAGGGTGGGTTGGTAGGGGGGCCCTACCATTTTCTGAGGAGGGGAGGGGGTATAGGGGTAAGAGGGAGGGAGGATGGGACCAGGCTATGATCAGGATATAAAGTAAATAAATAATAATTTTTTAAAAAAGCTGTAACCACAAAAAAATACACATACTTGGGGATTAAGAGAGTATAGCAATTAGAAGCATATCTTATTTTAAAATGAGATATAATTGGTTGAAAGTTGATGGGAAGGTCATATGAACCTATGAAGAGATCAAATATTGCAACAGGTCTGTATCCTTTGTGCCCAATAAGCTTTCCTTTGCACTAGTGGTCCAGTCAAATGCTTCATGTACTATTACCATGATTTCAATGATCTCATAATATTTTGTACTATTAATGTGGGCCTGAAATAGCTGCACTTAACAAGTCATGTTTATAGCATATTAGCTTCTTCTGCTGTTAATATTGAAGGCCCATTGTAGCCAAGCTTCAGGTTGAAGCCCTTCTGCTTAAACCAACACCTCTTCCTGTGAATGTCCTTTGATTTGAGTGAACAGGAAGGCAGTTCATAAGCCCAGGGCATGACTAGACACCAGGGTCTGAGGAATTCTTTATGAAAAAAAAAATGCATCTTTGCATTTAAGTTTATGACAAAATTTTAACATGATTCAAGTTCTTTTGTAAGTTTCTGTGAAATCTTCCTTACTTAGATACTAGATAGCTTTTTTAACCTTCCAATTTTTAAAAAACACCCCAACAAGGTGTTTCATTCCAATACATTCTTAAATATTTAAATACTTTGAAATCATTAGTATAATTTCAGTTTATTTCTCAAAAATGTAGCTTGTTACTAAAGAGTGGGAGACTAGGTTTGGACTTACGGAATGATTTTGAAGTGGTACAGAGCCCCAACAGCCAAACCTCGATTCCACTTCTGCCGCCATCTTGTTCTCTAGCTTCATGGTACTCTCTTCCCCATCAAAGGACAATGCAGATAAATTACTATCATAGTTCATTCTGTTCTCAGGGTCCTTGGCTCTTCTCATCATGTCCTTGCTCTGTCTCAAGGCCCAGCCCAGGTTGCCACTTCAAGTTGGTCACCGTATTTCTTAGGTTCGCTGTGGTATCTAGGCGGTTCTAGATTTTGATGACCTTGAAAGCTTTGAGGATGACTGAGAAGTTTTCAGAATGTTATTCCCCCCTGCTATTTGTCTAAATAGATAGGAGTTGTGCATTTGTGGGTGGAGCACACCTATCTCTTCATGTACAGTGTGAATCATCACCACTGATGGGTTTTGAGCTTGTTTGTCTGGCTGAGATGGTGTTTCTGGCTTATCAGATGTAGGGTTGGTGAAGATCTTTTCCCAGTCTGTAGGCTGTCACTTTGTTCTGTTGACAGTGTCTCCTGCCTTCTAGAAGCTTCTCAGCCTCATGAGGTCCCATTTATTAATTGTTGACCTTAAGGCCTGGGCTGTTGGTGTTCTGTTCAGGAAGTTGTCTCCTGTGCCAATGTGTTCCAGGCTCTTCCCCACATTTTCTTCTAACTGAGTTAGTGTCTCTGGCTTTATGTTGAGGTCTTTGTGCATGGTGACAAATATGGGTCCAATTGCATTTTTTTTTTTTTACACATAGGCATCCATGAAAGTCTTCACTTACCAGGAAAGTGGGACAGAGGGGAGAGCATCCTATTGGAACTCTAGGTGAGAGAAGCATAGGAGTATGGGGAAATAGAAGGATTCAGAGTGTTCTAGAAACCTACAAGGAGAACATTATGATGGACAGATCTGGGCCCATGGGTCCTGCTCAAACTATGGCACCAGCCAAAGACAATAAGTGCAGTAAACTTCGAACCCCTACCCAGATCTAGCCAATGGACAGGGCATTCTCCACAGTTGAGTGGAGAGTGGGGTCTGACTTTAACATGAACTCCGGTGCCCCATATTTGACTACATCCCCTAGATGGGGAGGCCTGGTGGCACTCAAAGGAAGGATAGAAGACTACCAAGAAGAGACTTGATACCCTATGAGCATATACACTGGGAGGAGGTCCCCCTCAGTCACTGTCATAGGGGAGGAGAGTAAGGGGGAAATAGGAGGGAGGGAGGAATGGGAGGATACAAGGGATGGTATAACAATTGAGATGTAATATGAATAAATTAATAAAATATATTTAAAGAAGAAAAAGTATTATCTAAATATTTCTGAATTCTTTATGGAATTTTGCCTTCTCCCTCCACTCATTTACTTATATGCACATATAGCAGATATATTTATATATATGTTATGACACTCACTTTGTATTTTGAGATATGGTCCACAGTCACCTTACTTTGTCACAGGCACTGTGTCAGCTCTGACCATTGAATTTTCTTTAAAATTTCCTTGCATACTTTGGACACTGGTTTGTGGGACACCTGCTTTTGAGTACTCCCTTGCCTTTCAGATTACAGGGTCATCTTCTCCCTGACTTAGGGCTTGAATCATCACTTTCTTCAAGGGACCTTGCTGTTCTTGTGGCATATGTCCATAAAAGGCCAGATGTGTATTCCAGATCCAAGAATTAATGTGACTTAACCATAGCAGAGCCTTCACAGGCACACATCCTTTTTACTGACTGTCTTTATCTGAGAGCTGGTTAAAGCAGCCATGGCACGCATATTCACAGTAAATTGTGAGAGAGAAAAAATTTTTCATTTTGTCTATTAATGCTTGCTTCCCATTTAAAACATCTTTGTCTCATGAAAACAGAGGTGGGATGCAAGAAAAGATGAGGTAAAACATTATAGGACGGAATCTGAATTGCAGAAGAGGTTCACACCAGCAGCAGCAACATGGGTTTCCTCCAATGTCCCCATTTAGCCTTTCAACAAACTCTTCCAAGCATCTAAGTCCTTGTGTCCCTTGTCAATTGCATTCTGAAATGTGGGAATTACTACAGTTTATAAGCCACATGGAAATGGCACCACAGATTTCTCTGAAATGCACACTTTGTTCCATAACATAGAGAGAAAAAAAAAACAGTCAGCAAATACAGGTGTGCCATTGTTGACAACTTAAAGAGCATGTGCTTGTGTGAGGACTCGCACACAGGACATGCGCACACACCTGAAGAGGCAAGGCTCCATATCATTACTGCCCTCCCTGCTCAGTTCACCCCTGATTTGTATGCACATGTTCATTCATGTTGCTCAGGGAAGAAAAAGCTGTACATAAAAACAGATTATGGCTTAGAGCACCCCAGGGTTATTCCCATCCTCACTTCTCTCTCTTTCTGAAGAAAATGATAGGAAGCAAACCCAGCACCCTTAAAGAAGAAAATGCATGAAATGAAACAAGTGAGCCTTTAAAAAAATATATATATATATATACGCAAAACACACCAGGCAGACCTCCAGCCTAGCAGGAGGGCTGAGGGTAAAATATGCTCCGAGGACGTGTGCCCTGGATATCATCAGCACTTAAAACAAGATAAAAGTGGTCTTGAAAGTGAATGAAGTTGACTCTCACAAACTGGGTTTTAGATGTTGAATATTTAATTCACTGATAAAAGGGCCCTGATATCCTGCAGACGGCTGTTATAAATAAAAAAGAGAGAGAGAGAGAGAGAACGAGGGAGAAAAGGAAAGGGATGGGGGAAGAAGCACATCTTAAAAGGGAAGCAATGAGCAGAAACTGACCTTTCTGTGAACAAGCAGATGAGAGAAGGTATTTGGTTAATCCCAGCTGCCTCTGATTGGCCAGACAGCACCGTGTTGAAAATGTCTCCATCTGGGCTAATCTGCTCTCAGTTGGATGAGCTGAGGCCTTCAGAGTTAACCTGACATTTAACAATAATTACCCTTTCGAATGACCCCGGCCCAATCGCCTGCTCGCTTAGAAATCTCTTTTTTTGTATGTGCTCCCAAACCCCTTGACTTTTGTGTTAGAGATAGGGGGGGGGGGGGAGATGAGACGATACGACTGTGTGTGCAAACACACAGAAGTGTGTAGTTGGATGTGTGGTTGTGTGTGCAAACACTGACATGAAATAATAACGAGGCCCCAAATGTTAATGGGGCCAGATTAGATGGCTCCAACTGTCTAGACTTCGTGGTTTATCACCCTGCTATAGTATAAGAAATCATTTGTATAGGGAGAGGAATACTATCACCAATTAAAGCGGGGTACAATTTGTTTGCTGGCTGTTCTCTCTGAAAGTCAAAGTTCCTATCTGGCCTTGCTCAAGTGCTTGAGTATCTCTTATCAGTCATTGTGAGAAACGATGCATGAGAAGAGGTTGAGATAGAAAAACCAAGTTCAGAGGTCACGGAGGCTAACCGTAGAAGAAATGTGGCCATTTCTTTTTACCTGAGGCTGGCTTCATCTTCGCTTAGAAAGGTCATTGTGATAAAACAAAAACACATCTTGGAAAGAAAATCTATTCTAGGGTTTTATTTACTGAGAAAAATAATAAAAAAGCTTTTCCCAGTTTGGACAGGCATTTTCCCAGAGCTTGCCTGTCAGGTGTCTTTGTGGGACCCTATGGTTTCTAATGCCGTTATTTAGTAAGGAGACATAGTTGATGGTTTAATGTGGATAGGGACCTGGAAGCTTGAGGTATTTCATTTTTGCCCAGCATATCAGGCTTAACTATCTGGGCCGAGTCATGAAATCCCCACAAGCGTCATTTATTCAGCTTCTTTTGAATTTTGTTGTATTTGTCATCCTCTGTCCACTTTGAAATACCAAGAAAATCATCATGTACTTCTACTCTTCTATAACTAATATAGAAAATTTTAAAAAGGAAATAGAAGTGGGCATCCCACGCCCACCTTAAAAGAGGATGTCCTTGGACACAAATATAGATATTTTAGTTTTATTATTGTTACTTCTCATCACATTCATCAGTAATTAATAATAAGCATGGATACAAAAGTATGTATATTAATCTGCCTGTCAGTTCATTTCTCTACCTGACCTCCTTAGATTTACTACACATTTCAAATTGATTCATGCTTATCATTTTTAGGAATTTATTTACTCATATTTTATGTTATAAGTGTTTGTCTACATGTGTGTATGTGCATCATATGTGTGCTTTGGGCACTCAGAGGCCAGACGAATGTGTTAGGTCTTCTGGAACTGGAGTTACAGACAGTTGTGAGGTATCATGTGGGTTCTCAGAACGAAATGCACATCTTTTGTAAGAGCAGACAATATTCTTAACCTCTAAGCCATATCTCTTACCCCACACATCTTTTTTATCCCACACTAATTTGGCATTCCTTACAATCCTTTGTCCTTACTAGTTAGTGGGTAGAGGTGATGGTAAATGATATATGTTAGCATAAAACTTTGCAAAAATATTATTTATGTTTCTCTAAAGATAGAAATATGTAGTCTCTCATGGTATAATTTCTATCGTCTTTGTCTGGACCACATTGTTGTCAGGGTGTGAGTGCATCTGATGGGTGTTTCTTTAAAGATCTACTTATATTAAATGAGTCTCAGTATTTAATATTATAATGTGTTAGCCCTTTGTTTGTTTGTGATACCCTTAACTGGCATAATATTAAGCAAATAAAGGGCCTAGTATATGCCCGCTTTGTTAGCCAAGGATACAAAAGTAAACAAGACAGGATTTATGACTCTTACTTTTAATACAAATGAGAGGGTATATGTCTAATATTAATTATATAACAATAATAGTTCTATAACAAATAATGAAAATAAAGGAACAACTGTTACTATATTAAACATAGATTAAAAATATATGAAGAGACCTTAGGGGCTAGAGAGATGGCCCAGAGATTTCCTTAGGGTGGGTCTTCCAACTTCAAACAATTCAATCAAGAACAATCCCTCACTGGTGAACTCAACTACTTGGGTTTTAATTTATTTCAGATGTATTCTTGTCGACAACCAAAAATAGCCATCATACACAGTGTCATCAACTGCCAGTATACTGGAGACAAATCAAGGGCTGACCATTGGGTTTGATGGTCCTCCCTTGACTTTTGTTTTGTGCTTCAAAGCATGCCAAGGAGGCAGATACCAGTCCATAAGCATTAAAAATTGGAAGAGAACGAAATGGTAGCTTCAGGAGATCAGTGAAGGGTTGAAAAGATGGAAGACTTCTCTCTCTTAATATATTTGTTCCCTGTATAATGGTCACAAGGATAAGAGATAACATCATGAAGAGATACAATAAAATTGTGAACTTATTTATGTGGTTGTGAAGAAAGGAAAGCTGTCTGTGGAGAAATGCCTTGAATGGATATAGCAGTTGTCAATAAAGTGCTGTTTAGCCAATCAGCTAGACAGAAGGACAGGGAGTGGAAGGGAGGGCTTCCAGAGAGGTTGGGAGAGCCCATTGCTGGACAGTTGAGAGTTGGGGAGAGAAGCCGCCCGAGGAGGATCAGATTGGCAAGTGATTGGGATATATGTAAGTTTTTAGGTCATAGGATTAGAGTAGTTAATTTAGCTTACTAGTAGATTAGTAGTAATTTAGATTCTGCCCAGCGTAATGCATGCAGCTTTAAAACACATTACAGTCAATTGTACACTAGGCCAAAAAGGATGTCCCATGAAAGTCTTCACCTACCAGGATATTGGGATAGATATGAAGACTTCCTATTGAGACTCTAGGTGAGAGAAATATGGGAGAATGGGGAAGTAGAAGGACCCAGAGGGTGCTAGAAACCTCTAAGAACATCATGAGGTCTTCCAGGGGAGTCTACTCAAACTACTGCACCAACCAAGGACAATACATGCAGTAAACATAAAAACCCCTACTCCAATCTAGCCAATGGACAGAACATTCTCCACAGTTGTGTTTGAGACCAGAGACTGACTCTGACATGAACTCTGGTGCCCCATATTTGACCACTTCCCCTCAGTGGGGAGACCTGGTGGCATTCAGAGAAAGGATAAGCAATCTACCAAGATGAGACTTGAAAGGCTGTGACCATATGGTGGGGGAGGAGGTCCCCTTCTGCCACAGACCTAGGGGATGGGAATAGGGTGAGAGAGGGAGGGAGGGAGAGATGGGAGGATACAAGTGAGGGAAAACAATTGAGGGAAAACAATGTGAATAAATTAATTAAATAGTAATTAAAAAAGGAAAAGAAAAATACACTACAGTCTCACTGTGTCAGTTATTGGCTTCCTAGGCCATACAGATAAGATAATTGCAACATCTGTCTTGCCTAAAAGAAGTGTAGAGGTAAAGATGGAACAAAAATTGAGGGAATGGTAAACCAACGACTGGCCCAACTTGAGACCCACCCCATAGGAGAGAGCCAAAGCCTGACACTATAATGATACTTTGCTATGTTTGCAGACAGGAGCGTAGCATAACTGTCTTCTGAGAGATTTCATCCAGCAGCTGATGGAAATAGATGCAGATACCCACAGCCAAAGAATAGACCAGCTCTGGTAGTTCT
Source organism: Acomys russatus (assembly GCF_903995435.1). NCBI lineage: Eukaryota > Metazoa > Chordata > Mammalia > Rodentia > Muridae > Acomys > Acomys russatus. The sequence goes on from NC_067143.1 coordinate 26,467,690, forward strand.
GAGAAAGAGTGAGAGGGAGGATAGGGGCAGCAGGAGAAGATAAGGACACCACAAATAGACCTACAGAGTCAACTATCCTGGGCCCATGGAGGCTCACAGAGTCTGAACCACCAACCAAAAAGCATACATAGACTGTGCCTAGACACCCACACTTACGTAGCAAATATGCGAGGTGGTCAACATGTATGTCCCCCTAACAGGGGAGTAGGGGCTGTCTCTGACTCCGCTGCCTGACACTGGATTCCTTTCCCCTAACTGGGCTGCCTTGTCAGGCTCCAGTAAGAGAGGATGTGCTTAGTCTTGCAATGACTTTAGGTGCCAGGGTAGGTTGGTAACCGTAGAGGACCTCCCCTTCTCTGAGAAAGAAAGGAGGGAATGGGAGGAAGTGGGTGTGAGAGTGGGATTCAGAGGAGAGGTGGGAGGGCTCTGGGATCCCGCTGTAACGTGATTAAATAAAAAAAAAAAATGGGAAATAGAGCATCATTGTGTTTGAAACCAATCTTTAATTCTCTACACAATCTTATTCGATGAGTATCATTGTTTTCAACTTTACATTAGAAACATGCTAACTTAGAGAAGTGATAGATTTGCTTAAGGCATTTTCTGAGACTCAGTTCTGTGGAGGCTTGGGGCTTGATGATTCTGTACTAAGTAAGGCATCCTTGTGCATCTCACGGTTCTTAACAGCTCTGCTAGCCTGACCCTTGCCAGCAGCCCACCCCCACTCCCAGATGTGAGCACCAAGGTTATCTCTGGGCATCATCCAACATGCCCCCACAAGTCAGAACCACTGGCTTTAGGTTACACACTTTGGAAGTGCACAAAGCAGAAATAGAAGCTGACTCCTTTTCCCTTTGTGGTTGTACAACTTATCTAGAAACATGTTTTGCACTTTTTAATTTTACTTGTACTTGGATTACCTAAATCCCTTTTTTAAAATTAGGTTTTCCTCTTTCCAGTTAACATAAATAATGATCGAATGGTTATATGACTTGTTTTCTTCCATATTTACGATTTTCCTTATGTTGTGTAGGAGACTGAAATTCCTGGGTCACAGCATGTGACATTTATAAGGCTTGTGGTACTAGGTATTAGGTGAACAATCTTCTCAAGTAGCATTCTGTGCGAGTGTTTTCTATGTGTCTTTGTCCTGGCAAAGTTTGGCTTTGATCTGTAATTAGTGATCAGTGGCCCTTAAACATCCAGATGTGTTAAAAGTCCTCCTTAAGGAATGCTTACCCTACTGGTAGCAGGGTTCCTGCTTCCCTGAATCCCACAGTCACCTCCAGTCTCCTTCAGCAGAAAACCTCTAGCTTTGTGTTGAAACCACCAGTATGGCTACTGGCCAGCCCATGAGCCCTTTTATAGTAAACCCATAGTTGCGTTATGACAGAATCTGCTCACACAGGCCTCCTTTTCTCTCCAAGAGCGAGAGATATGCATTTCAACCTAGCACAGTAAAAAAGGAATGCTTTTGTCACACACTTGCCAGCCCATGTTACAATGATTTACTAAGTGCCACCTGATTCTTGCAATCAAGGATGCTAAAATTTAATAATCATAATTGCTTATTCGAGTTTACAGGCTACAAGGTGGCCATACTGACATTTTCAACCAAGTCTGTGTTGTTTAGAACTATATAGGCTGCAAGGATATGGTACTTCACAATGTCATGAAACTAATAGATAACACAAATCACAGCATTAATCACCCTGTGAATTCTCAAGTTCTCTCTCTCTCTCCTACTCTTTCTCTTTTTTCTCTTTTTTTCTCACTCCCTCTTGGGGTTACTTTTATATCAGAATCTCTGAAAGTGGAGTGGCTGTCCCTTGAGAAGTAAGTTAATTCCTCACATCCTTATGTGTATACAATTGTCATTGATCTTCCCCTCCTCCTCCTCTCTCCTCATCTATAAATCTGTATTTTTGTAATGTGCTCGAACTTTGCTTCATATGAAAAACCCTGCAACTCTGACACCAGAGCTCTGCAATCTCCTCAGTAGGTCCTCCAAGCTATTCTGATATTATGCTGCAGATTGTGAATTACTGGGCTCCCCTGAAAAAAAGCTCTTCCCACCCCACCCCCTTTACAACATGCCTTTACAATATATATGTTTTACTAGTTTTCTTGTCTTTTCTTTCCCTCCCAATTCGGACATTCATTTCTGACGTTTTACTGATGTTTTTACATTTCTCTCTGTTGATAAGCTTTAGTGCAGAAAGACTTTTGCCTGAGGAAAAGTGAAAAGACCGTTGTGTCAGGGCCGGGCCCTGATTCTAGTGGCCGGGCACAGTGCTTACAGTGATATTGCAGAGGTTGATTTGGTGACCAGTCACACGCCTTCCTGTTACTTCAGAACTGCCCAGGTGTCAGCACTGCCATGCCTGCTCTGTTTCAGTTGACCTTGTTTCCCAAACTTTATTGGAGTTTCCACAAAAGAGATGTTTTTCACCCTTCACATTTTCTACTGTTGTAGGCCTTAAATAATGGTTACCAGTGTTGGGCAGGGCAAAGAACTTCTGCCCTTCTCGGAAGAAAATGCCATGGTGAGCATTTGCCCATGCTACATGCACAGCAAAGGCAATATGACAAGGTGGAAACTTTCATTAGGCAAACACGTATATTCAAAGATAGGGGAAATGCTTAGGCATACATGTCTTTATTGTGACTCTTAGCAACTGGACTAAAGAAGAGGAAATAAACAATCCAATCTGGAAACATTTTGCGAGTCCCACATTAATTTAGCCCAGACCCATAGAGCCAGTCTTTGTAGGCCACTTTTTAACTTCATCAAACATTTCAATCAGCATCTCCTAATCTCGTACCGAAAACCACCTAGAAGGTTCATTGGTAGGTCAGCAATGTGGCTTTCCTTTTGGAGTACTGTGGGGATCTCACACATCCTTAGGGTTCACTTGGTGGACCCATAAACAGTTCCTTCTGCATAACACCCCGCTACAGTCTGTATAACCAAAACGAGTCCTGCGCGACACTATTTTCTTCGTGGTGCCATAGAAGTGGGTAATTAGATCATAGCACAACGCCTGTCAGCAAACAGAACAAACAGAAATGGCTCCTTCAAAAGCCCCAGCCCAGGGAATGGGCTCCGTGTGAAATTCTGCAATAGAACTTAAGAACTGGGAGGAAACTTGAGCGTCATTACCCGTATGTCCCTCCCCTTAGCTTTACTTCTTAAGTCACTCAGTCCTCGCCTTCCCGTAATGTCACAATCAGCAAGCTGAAAGCAAGGTTGCTGATAATTGTTCTTTATGTTGCTCCTTGTTTCGTATCTGATTCGATACATCTGCGAGGATACCATTTCATCACCTTCTTAGTAACTGAGGTGAAAAAAATCAATGGCAATCAGATTACCTTGTTAACAGAAAGGCTAGAGGGTCTGTGTGTTAGGTGCAGAGGGCATCACCTTTCATTTAAAACATCTCACTTTTTTTATTATTTATCTTTATTATTATTTATAGAACAGAACCCAGAGTGTTTCCTAACTCAACCACCTTACAGCATCCCCACAGGAATCAACCGTCATTGCCACGTCACAGAAGACTAGGTCATGCATCCTGGATGCAGTCCCCATTAAAAACCCACAGAGAGCCCCCTCAGCCATTTCTCACAAAAATGTTCTGACTCAATCCCAAAGGACTCGGGTTGCAAGGTCGATTTTATGATCTGAGCTACTGTGTGCTATGGTATCTATTGTGTTAGTTATTTACTGTTGGCCCTTATTACCAGCATTATTATTATCCACAGAAGTAAGATCCAGGGCTACTTAAAGTGCATTTTAACATACTCCTTGAGCAAATGCATTCATCAGGGAACTCCAGACGAAGGACATGAAGGAAGGCTGCATGGGCCCCAACAGAAGGGATGGAGCCAGAGTGGTCCCTCATGCACAGTTATGCTTCCTGAAGTAGAAAGTAAATGCTCCACCGAACAAGTATGGAGAGGTTTTGGGAAGTGGTGAAGGATGTTATGCATTTCACACATGTTCTTATTTCAGCTCTGCTCTTGTTTGAGCTTAATGGGTGACTCAGAGGCACATAGAAGGCACAACTGAGCTTTAAACATTTAAGTGAATTGAAAGACACAAAAGCAAAAGGATAGCTTCATTCCATTATTTAAAAAACAATTTTAAAAACTGTCTTGATCTCACTAAGTGGGGAAGGACAGCATGCCTCCTGTCTCCTCCCAAGTGGTGTCATGTGCCACCACACCTGGGTTATACAGCGATAGACAGAACATACAGATGTGTTCTGCTACATGAGCCCTCTACCAATGTAGCACTGTTCCCAGTCCTTCAAAAACAAACAACACCAGAGTGGTGACTGCTTTATCTTTCTGTAATAAATGCTAATGCCTTGTGCACCATTATTTTCCTCCGCCTGTTGACGTAGGCTCCTTCAGCTTGAGCTGCTGCCTATGTATCTTTGTGGCTTTGGAGGTACTCTAAGAAACCCTCCCAAATTATGTAGGTTCTGGGAACCTGTAAGAGCAGTAAGTGTTCATAACTGCTGAGCCATTTCTCGAGCCCATTATCTGCTTTTATACACACAATTTGAGATCTCCAATAGCACAGAAAATAATTTGCAGAATATAGATGTGAGTTCAGATTCATTAGATTTAGAACTGTGGCTGTTGTATGCCCACTGCTGATGTTAGAGTACAGTCCCTGGCTGCTAGCTTTGATACCCCCTGAGAACTTGGTAGACACTCAGACTTTACAGGTAAGGCTGGAAAGGGGTGTGTGCTAATGATTAGCCTTGTCTTTGAAAGAACTGCTGTCTCCCCATCATGCATGCATTCCTATACAGCATGGATCTACAAGGTCAGGTTCTCTGGACATAGGATCCAGATGTTTGAGTTTCATAACACTTGTAATTGATTCTGTTTACACTACTTAGAAAACTGCTGCTATTCAGGCCATTCCTGAAAGTCCTTCCATCAACAAGAGCACACTGGGACTTTGATTTGTGAACAAGCAGGACAGCATAGGAAAAAGACTCTACAAGCTTTTAGTTGTAGGGCTGTTCCTGTTTCTAGTGCCAGACAGAGGCATGTGCTTAAAACATTGAATTGGATAGTGCCTGTGTATAAATTAAAATATGTCGAAAGCAAAAAGGAGTTATAAAAACAAAACTAAACATAACAAAATGAGATTCAATGGAGTGTCATACAACCATTTAAATATGTAATTATGAAAACAATTATGCATCTTAAAAAAGCACTTATCATATAATTAATTGTGAAAAGGCACATCATAAAACTGTATCTACATTATGATTTCAATTATAAAATACATATGCCTATGATGAAAATATCTCAGTACTGAGCACAGACGAGTAAGTGTAACATTGGTTGTACAGTGACAAGATAGTAGATCGTATTTATTTCTGAAAATTCCTTATGTTGCTTTCATAGTTTCAACTAAAAGTATTTCCATCATTCAAAACTGACTCTAGATTAGAATAACTGAAATACACTGGTTATAACCTTTTCATGCTTGTTCATCACTGTATTCTGAATAGTCCATGGATGTTATCTGAATTAGGGTGGAGAGGGCAAGGCCAGGGTCCTTCCCTACAGGTGTTAAGCAGGTGCTCTTCCTCTCTGCTAGCCCCCAGTTTATAGTTTCCCTGGTTCTGAAAAGGCCACCCACTCCTCAGCACTGTTGCTGCCTGCCATGTATGTCTTGCTTCAAGGTCATTTAATTTAGAAGTTGTGGAGTTAGGTTGTCCTACAAGCATAAGAATCTATTCAGTTGCCTTAGTACAGCTGCATCATAGAACCTGAATAAAAATGAAACATGACTACACTTTTCACTAGTCATTACTAATTGTGTATGTATTAGATACACATGTGCATATAACAGTGACCAAGACATCCAACCTTTGCACTCACCAGTCAAAGTAAACAAACCTGCATCCAAAAACGAAGTCAATCTGTAGAAATTCAGTGAAATAAAGATGAACACTAAGTCTCAAGTCATCCCTATTTTGTATTTCAGAGAAGGGTTGTGTTGGTAGCAAAGTATCAGCAGTAAGACAAATTCACCATTGTTGCTGCCTGACTGGGTCTCTCTAGTTACCACCTCTGATACAAGAGGGGCTTAAAATATCTGGCTTGGTAGTAGGAAGACCTGAGTGTCAAGTATGGCCTGATAACCATGACAAAGAGCTAAGGATCGTGATCAAGTCTTTGCCTCCATATGTCTTCATAGAAAGATATTGGGATCATAAAGCTTTGTGTGTTTTGCCTATTCAGATCTTAGTGAGAAATATTTTGAAAAAAAGGAAAGGAAAGAAAAAATGCTTGAGAGAAGTGGAAAGTTGATATTTCTGCACCTCATTGCTTTTCATTTTCTGCCATTTATCTGGCTTCCACGTTCCTCCTTAGCTGGGTTTACAACTATCTCTATCATCTCAGAGCTGAGCAGAAAAGAGGGATTCTCAAGGATTCCAGGACCCCACATTACCCTAAGACTCAGCAAAATATCGACAGCTGGAAGAACACAACAAGACAGTGAACTACTTGTGCATGAGTTTGCAAGCTGTGACATCTCCTGCGTGCATGGCAAGACACCTGCCTTCCTGGCTCAGGGCATATACTCGTTTCCTACTTGTTATAAGTACTTTTGATGGTCAAGCAGGATGATGAATGGCTCTGTTTGTGCGCCCATTGCCAAATCTGATTCATACATCTTTCCTGGGATGGGAGACTATATGGCTACTTCACTCCGAGAACTTTGCATCCTGCACTGAAACAATGGACTGATTTACCTTCCTGTCACTTTAAGTTCCTTGAAGGCAAGGACTTTTTGTTTTTCAAATATACAATTGCTAGATCCAGCATAGCTTCCAGATGGCCTTATGCAGTTGAGGAATATTTATACAAAGCCTTTTGAGGAGATAGCTCACTAAATTGTTTGGAATAAGAATTATTGCATAGAAGTTAAAGATGGGAAAAGATGAAGACAGTTAAAAGTCTTTATCCTAAAGTAGTAAGAATTTCTTGGGGGTGGTGTGAAAGCATTGCAGGAAGATTAAATAGGGAAAAAGCTGTACATGCTATATTTAGGGCCTCAAATATCCCCAGAGGCCCAGGGCTAAAGGCTTGGTCCCCAAGCCTTCTACTTTGAGATGTGTTGTAAGATTTAGGGCTCAGGTGAAAGAAATTTGGAAATGTCACATTGAAGAAAAATTTAGACCCTGTTCACTCCTCTCTCTTTCTTTGCTTCCTGGACACCATCATGTGGCCAGCTTTGCTGTCATCTGTGCTGACTGCCATAACTGTTCATGCATATGTGTGTGTGTGTGTGTGTGTGTGTGTGTGTGTGCGCGCGTACATGCATCTGTCTTTGTGTGTATGCTATGTATGTGTTTGTGTGCTGTGTGTGTACATGTGTACTATGTTTTGTGTGTGTTGTGTATGTGTTTGTGTGTGTATATGTGCTGGGAATATGTATGTGAGTGTGTGTATATACATGACTCATACGTATGCATATGAGTGGATACAATCATCAATGGCACATGTCTTCCTCAATCACTATCCACTTTATACCTTTACACAATGGTCTCCCATTAAACCTACAGCTCAATAATTTAGCCTAACTGGCTGTCCAGGAAGCTCCAGTGATCTTCCTTTCCTGGCTCTACCTCAGTACATAGTGAGCTGGGCTGGGCACTCCCACATTAAAAAAAAAAAAGCTCTACAGATTTTTCTATAGATAAATCTTATAGCGGCATTTTCTCAATTTAGGTTTCTATGACTAGATAGCTCTCGCTTGTGTCAAGCTGAAAATAAAACAAAACAAAACACCAGTATACCAACCTTAAGAGGTGTAGTTGAGCAAGGTTAGCCAAGGACACTAAAACCTCATAAAATATGAGAAGTTAAAAAATAGAAATTGTGTAATCGGCCCTATGATATTTTGAAATCAGATTAAGAAAACTGGGCAGGATGATAATAAAGACATTTCAAGAATAAAACTATGTTTTCATCTAATTTTCATTGTAGTTTATTGATTTGTGCATCTGTGTATGGAGGTCAGGTGACAACTCGCAGGAGTGAGATCAGTCCTTCTACCAGGTTCGTACAAGATATGCAGCATAGGCCAGCAGGCTTGGAGGTAAGTGTGTTCATTCAGCCACCTCAGTAGCTCCAGGTCTTTTCCAAGGCTTCTTCCTTGCTTATTGGAGAAGCAAGAATAGACTAGCAATTTTGAGGTGTTACTGATGATGTTTTTCTGCTGTTATGAAGTACACTATCGATGTCCTGTGGTGGCAGTAGCAGGTGAAGTGAATCCATTATATCATAAACCGATATGAACTGATGAGTTAAGAAAATATCTGTGAAGATATCTGAGTGGCACTGCAAGTGAGAACCATAAGGCTTCAAACTCAGAACATCATAGGAGAAGGCACCAAGGGAGGATGGCTCCTATCTCTGAGGGCCAAAGGGCTGACTGATATGAGGTAGGCTCCTGAAGAAAGCAATAATGTGTATCTATTTTTTTTTTTTATGAAACAGAGAATAGAAAATGTCCATTTCTACAAAGAATTGTACACTCTGCAGTTAAAAGGCAAGGAGCACAATCAGATCAGGTTCCAAGGCAATGGCAAGTTCAGAAACACAATGTGGATTCCATCATAGCAAAGGGGAAAAGCAAACATCTCCCAGTGCTCTGTCCACATTCTGAAGAGGTGGCCGAGGCCATCACAAGGTTGGGGTGTGCATGGCATCTGAGGTGATGCCCCCTTGGTGGTAAGCTTTAGTGTCAAGCCAGTGTTAACTGGCATGAAGAATTTGGATCATCCTCCTGTTAAAAGATGTGGGTTCCAGTGTCTCCCATGCTGGAGGAAACAATGTCTCACTTGAAAGGCTTGTTCCTTCAAGGTGCAAACCAATGAAAACCAGTTAAGTAACAGATCGAAGTGAAAAGAGTAGTGCGTAACTGTAATTGATAGGATTTTTCTTCCCCCCCCCCCTTTTTTTTATGAAAATCTAGGTTCAAATTCATCCTGTATCAAGTAAGCAGCTGCTGCTTGATGTGTGGACACCGCCCCCCCCCCCCCCGAGCGATAAATTTCCTGAAAAGTATACCTTTGATTTTCCCAAAGCCCTAATGAGTCAAGGTAAGCTTAAGTGTCCATAAAAAGGTGTTAAGGTCTAGAGAAGCATACAGGCTCCTTCTGTGTGTGTGGGAAAGGGGGGTGTTTTAAAAGGCGTTCTAGCCGTGCTCTCAACAGAACTGGCTACCTGGGACCTATTAGGACATAAGAGCATTCTACTCAATGCTTCTTCCCAATGGGTGGTATCATGTCTTTTTAAAAAATTAAAATGGATGTCCTGATTATTGTTTATGCCATTTACAATACTAAGGGAATAAGAATTGTCCTGGAAAAAAAACTTAACCATGGCCTACCTTGGATTGTGTAGACAGAAGTGGTATTGACTTATAGCTTGGGTATCAATGAAGCCGGAAGTTCCCAGAAATTTTTACTCAAAAGAGATAATTGTTGTGGAATGGCTTAGAAGCTTATAGTAACTTTAGAGAGGAGACTGCATGCTGGCCCATGTTAAACATGTTAACATGGCCCTCCCATATTGAAACTGACTGCTTGGAGTTTGACCAAGTATGTTAATCTTTCAGTTCTCCTCTTTGTTAGGGACCTTTGATGGAGTGACAGCTGACTACCATACTGAGCTCTCTTTGTATAATGGTCAGCTGTGTCATGTATATAGACTATAATACATACTGTTGCATTTTACTCAATTCCTCCATCATGGCCCCCTGATTAGCCAAGGGCTGTGTGATTAGATGCCTTCCTCTAGCACCATGCCACCTGGATTGGGTCAGAGGACAGGGAAGCTCCTCTCTTCTACACGTGGATTACACAAGACAGCTCAGGCCTTGTCCTAAGGAACAAAGAAGAAGAAAATAAAGAAGCAAGGCTGAGCTTGTGAGACACTGTTTTCATGACATGAAACTGGATGGGCAGCTGGAGGTTATGGTCACATACCTGCCAGTCACCAGAGCCACTCTCTCCAATGATCTCAGGATGTAACCAGAAATTCTCATTCAAATGATATAAGGGTAAAGGACTAATATGTTATAGGAAATGCCTTTGGTCTTCATAAGTAGTAGAGAATTCAATAGATGTGGAGAGACATGAGAAAGAAGAGACTAGAACCCATGGGATCTTGAGTTACAGAAATATTTCTTAGGCATTATACTAGATGTATTACTTTGAAAGAAAAGAAACTTGATAATTGAACTCCATTACACTTAAAACTGAAGTCCTTCAGAAAGCATTATCCTCCAAATGAAAAGTTAAACCTGAGTCCAGGAGGGAAATACTTGCCAAACATATGAACTTTATCTACGATGCATTAAAAACTTCAAACATCACAACTGAAAAGAAATAACTGGCTTAAAAAATGAGCAAAACAGCTGATGAAATACTTCAAAGAAAGTACACATATTGTACATAAACCTAGGAAAATGTTTGATATACTTGGTCATTAAATTTAAATCACTATGAATCAGCACCACATATTCAGTCCTGTGTCTACAAGCAGAGAAAGACATCTGGCCATCTGATAGAACTATGGGGCTGTAAAGGAGAGGGCATTCTTGTAAGTTCTCTGAGAATGACCACTGTGGAAGACAGCTTGTTTTTCTCTGAAAAAGTTAGGGTCAGTTATTCAACTACTAGGTATTTATGTCTATGTATCTATATATGCATACCTGACTATGAATCTATCTATGCATATGTATCTACATACATATATCCACGGTAGATTTCTGAATAAATGCTTATAGAAAATCTATTTGTCTTAGAAACAACTCATATCCTATCAATCTGGGATCATATCCATACATTCTGTTATGTCCATGAAGTGAATTTGTACTGAGCAGTGGAAAATAGGGAACGGTTGGGACATGCAACAGCAGAGATAGTCATTCAGTTGAGTGAAATGACACAGGAAAGATGTGTTGTATATTCAATGAGTTTATTTATCTAAATCCTGAAAAATTCAAATTAAAAACTACAGCTTGGACAAGGCTGATGAAAGAGATTCAAAGGAAGAAGTGAACCTTGGGGGTGATGGTGTTAATTGATGGTGAGGGTATATAGTAGATTAACATACATGCTAAAGTACATCAAGATGTGTGCTTTAAACTTTAATGAAGCATTTTTATTTTAAAATGCATATGTAAAGCAATATTTATAATGGTGGCAAAATAGAATCCATAGCCTGATAATATTGGTGTTAAACTTATTTTTATAAAATTTTGTTTGTTTCTGTTTCTCTCTTAACCTGGCTGTTAATCAAATAACTGAGAGTCTTTTACATTTGCTTAATAATAAACTCCACAACACAATAACTAAGCAGTTTTTACTCTATTCTTTACCCTCTAAGCTAATCTGGTTCCCTTCCATTGTACATCCCACATCCCAGAGACACTTGCACTTTGCAGGTTTTCCTGATCCAGCTCTTCTCCTGGTGTCACCTGCATCTCTCATGTGGTTGAATCTCTTTACTTCCTCCTCTAACTCCTCTTCCCCTGGCTGGCCGGAAGTCCAGTCCTATTCTCTCCCCTGCTTAGAGACTGGCTCTAAGTCACTTTACTGGCACATCAGAGGACAATTGGAGAACAGTGTCTATACAACATTGAGACAGGAGAGTCTCAGAATAAAGATTGCAACCATATATGGGGGCGGTAACAGAAATTAAATTTTGAATTATACAATAACCTTATGCCTACAAGAGGGAGAAGGAAATGAAAGAGGGAGAGAGAAAGGACAGGGGAAAAAAAGATGAAAAAAAAAGAAGAGGGGGAGAAAATATCTAGGACATTTTACTAGAATATTTTAAATGTTGAGAAAAAACTATGTTGCTTACAAAGGGAGATAAATAGATGATACATAGTTGATAGGGCTAGCTAAATATAATAGGTGACAGATAATAGACAAATCAAAGATACAGAGATGTATTATTGGTAAATTTATAATATAGTATAGAAATAAATATAATTTGATAGATAAATAGATGGGAAAATATATATATAATTGATAGATAAAGAGATATGTAGATAGATAGCAGGTAAACAGATATACAGACAGATAAAGAGATGATAAAAAATATGGAGAAATGATGAGGAGAGATGATGGATAGATAGATAGATAGATAGATAGATAGATAGATAGATAGATAGATAACAGATCGTACATACATACATACACACATTCATAGCTAAATAGGACAGAAAAGGGATAGCTAAAACAAAGGATCTGTCTTCTTCCTCGATGACTGTCAGCTTTTATAATAAACTCAAAGATCAAGGAGAGTTCTCTTTCTCAAAGTGGGCTAAGCCAAGGTAGAGGGTAAGGCCTTGCCTGAGGTTGTAAAGCTCCAGGTAAGTTGAGGCCCTTTCCTATTATTTCTTCAGCCTGTGGTACACTTACAAAGGGATGAAAAGTAATTCCTTCTGATTTTTTATGCCTAGAACTTTGTCATTCCCCAAAGGCACATAATAACAACCCGATATTTCTCACTTAACCCCTAAAGACTTAACTATGGCTACTCAGGATTGTGACATGAATTTGTCAAAAGTTCAGAATGTTCTGGGCATACGATCTAGCAACTCTGCAGGGAGATTTTAGTTCATTCAGTGGCACTTCTGCAGCTCTAACAAGATATACAATGGCTCTGAGCTACTCATCAGATGATTTCCAGAAACAAAGCACTTTGCAGATCTATTAGGAAGCCACAGGGTCAATGCCACAAGCTTCTGCAGCTGGACCTTGGGCCCTGCAGTTTCCCGTGCTGCCTAGGCTCTAAGGGGAAGAATACGGCTTTTAGTATGGGGGAGGTAATACTTATACAATTTCATAAGGGCAAAGGGCCTTCATCTTATGTTATGAAGCCTGCAGATCTCTTGTCACTGAATCACATACTTGCCTCTGAAAGGCAAGGGCAAGTGGATAGTTTATTCCTTTAAAAGTCAAATTAACCCAAAAATGAGAACAGAAGCTCAGAGGACAGAGAAAGTTTGCTACCTTTCTATTGCTGCAATGCAACACCTTGGAGGCAGAAGAGTTTGGCTCACAGTTTGGGAGGTTTCTGTGTACCATCTGTGGCTTGATTGCCTGTGGGTGTGTGGTGGGCTAAACATCATGACCTGCATAAGTGGTGGGGCTAACTGCTTCCTTCAACAGCTACAAAGGAAAAAGAATGGCAAGGCCAGGATGCCACAATTCCCTCCACAGGCACATCACATATAATGCAATTTTCTCCCACGGACCAGGCAGATTCTGCTCTTTAGAGGTTTGGTGACTTCCTATTAGGTCCACAGACTGCTTACTAAGCTTTTAACAAATGGGCCTTTGGAGCGTTTTAAGGTCCAAACCAGTAGAGGCTCCAAAAATGCCAACCATCCAAAATTGTAAGGTACTTGGAAAAGACAGGAATGTGAGTTAATGGTGCATATTGGAAGTTTGAAGACTATATATACACATACACATGTATATAGTGTACATTTATATATACATATATGTATATAGACACATATGTACAAATATAATTTGTGTTATGCAATCATATTGCATATATCATAAATATATAATATATGATTATAAATGCTATCATTATATATTATATAAATATATAATATAATTAGGTATGCTATAATTTATATTATAAAATATAAATATGTTTATATTGTATAGCAAATGTATACATTTATATACACATATACAAATATATACACAATATAGTTATTTTGTGTATGAGTTTTTAGCCTACATGAATGTCTATGCACTATTTCTGTGCCTGGTACCTGAGGAGGCAAGAAAAGAAAGTCCAATCCCCTGGAACTGGAGTTATAGATGGTTGTGAGCTGCCATGCAGGTGCTGAGAATCTGATTCATATTCCCTGGAGAAGCTGATAGTGCTCTTAACCTCCAAGCTATCACCCCAACTTCCAGAGTGTATTTACTTATAAGAAGTGCCAACGACATGTAAGAATTTTGTTTTGTCTGTTTCCACTTTCTCTGCCTAAGTCCCTAAATAAAACAATAGCTTTCCATAGAATTCTGGATGACTCTGATGTATAAGAACGAGCAATTCAAGTTGTATCTGACTATTAACTATCAAGAACTCATCTACAGAGTGTTGGGTGACTGTTCAGGCACTAAACTGTCTCAGTCATTTCTTCCTTTAGGAAGCTGCTAACTTACACTTCTGGTTCACTCAGGTACTTAAGTTTTATTCCTTCTCAAGTCTCTGATTGGGTTGAAGACCAGATAGTTTAGTCTTACAATTAAGCTTCGTTGGCTAGGGGTTAAGATGTTTTTAGATCAAGATAGATGTTTTAAGTTAATAGGAATGAGATATGATAGTTATTGATTTTCATTCAGAAATTTAGACCCAACAAGATAGGAAAGATATTTACTTCAAATTTGCCAAATACAAATAGCCAAATCACTATGACTGTAACATTTATATAATTTCTGATTGCCTCATGGTTCTTCCTACTGTATGTAGTTTATTTCATTCATGTGTAATAATATAAATGTATACGTTAAAAAAAGAAACATGATAAAAATGGAAAAAATACGCCACCTATAATGTCACAAATTGAAGATACCATACATTTTAATGCCATGTCTCTTAAGACTGTTGAATTACCAAGTTAAAAGTCAGACAGAAGCAGATTTGGAGTCATGCTAAAAATTAAGTACAGACGTAGGAATTGTGATTGATAGTTTTGAAATTTCATTTTCATTTCTTTTTTTTAAAGTTACAGCCTGTATTAAGCATATGCCCCTTCACAGCCCCCCACCACTGTTCCCTTTCACCTGAGTCCCCTGAGTCACCTAGATGGCTATACTTCAATTTCAAGTCATCTATCTACCCATTGTTTTAAGTATCTATGTAAAGTCTAGTAATCATAAACAAAGGAAAATGCACCATTTGTCTTGCCGAGAATATGATCATCTCCAGTGGCTTCCATTGTCCCCCAAGAACATGACTCCATTCTCTTTTATGACAAAGAAACAAAATGGATATATTCAGCTGGACAAGTAATCCCAGCACTCAGGAGGCAGAGGCAGGCAGATCTCTGTGAGTTCGAGGCCAGCCTGGTCTACAAAGCAAGTCTAGGACAGCCAAGGCTACAAAGAGAAACCCTGTCTCAGAAAACAAACAAACAAACAAGCAAACAAACAAACAAAAAACCCAGCCAAACAAACAACAAACAAAAACCCAGCCAAACAAACAAAACCAACCAAACAAACAAAAAGATAAACCACCAACAACCCCCCAAAATGTATATATACATCCAGCGTGTTTCTATGTAACTAGGGCAGGTCTGGTTGTCTCATGACTAGACACTCAAGTTCACTGTTTGCTTTGGGATACAACACTTTAAGGAATTTTTCTCAGGGATTCCAGTAACTTCTGTGATGAGATCATTAAAAAGCTACAAATCCATGCCACAGACCTTTGATTTTATTATAGCCAAAAATCTAGAACTACTATTATCTATGACTTTACTTCAATCCACTCAGATATTTATATATTCATTATCTTCTACCATTAGTGTGATTCTTAAGGCTTCAAATATGAACTTGCTCATGAATAATTAAGATAATGAGGTGAGTTCTTTAATTTAGGATCTCATTTAATTTTTACAATAACTCTGTGTGGTAGGTGCTACCACTGCTTGCTTTGTACAGGTAAACCTCAGACACTGATAAGGTAAGTCAATGCCCTGGCTTAAACTGCGAGTTGGCACTGGGATTTCAGCTTGAACTTTAAGATACTGGTTTTCATAGCCTGCAGATTTCCTCATGATCTGGCATTTAAGAGATAATCACTCTGAAAAGTAAGAAAGAAAGAAAGAAAGAAAGAAAGAAAGAAAGAAAGAAAGAAAGAAAGAAAGAATCACTCTGAAAAGTTTTTTTTTTTTTTTTAAAGAAGAATCACTCTGTACAGACATTTTTAAATCCAAGAAAATTTGTGTGTGGATCCTGTGCATCTATTATCATTATTTTATTAACAAAAAGATCCTTACTAAAAATAGTCAAAAATGGCTCAGGCGGCTCATCAGCCGTTAAAACCACTTGCAGAACAATCATGAAGTTTGAAGTTCAGATGATATAACTCACACAAGGAGCCAGGAGCCCTGCAAATGCTTGTAGCTCCCACTCCAAGGGATCCAACTCCCTCTTCTGGCCTCTGAGCAGACACAGATGAACATACTTCCAAACACACACACACACACACACACACACACACACACACACACACACACACACACATTTTTAAAATGAATAAGGAGTTGCTTTTACTACTAAACAATTTGTTTCTAGATGTAACTCTAACTTTTGAAAACTAAAGCTATTTTTCCTATTTCAGGTACACATAAGCACCATAAGAATCTCTAAAGATTCTGTTCTTGTAACTGTCACACCTACTCCTTGTCTCCTGGCTTTACTTTCCCCTGTTACCCTGTGACACCCCGACCTTGAGCAGACTTCAGATCAGCAAGTCTCTGTGTGTGGCTCAATGGCTCTCCGAACTGTTTACAGAATGTAGCAAAAATTTTCACTGTGCATTGTAAGTGCAGACCTGAAGTGCATGTAGTACCAGTGCATTTAATTGGAAGATTTAGTCAGGCAGGCAAGAAAATCCCCTAACCAGAAATAGCGACATGTGGGCTGGTATTCTAGCCACCAGTAATTGCTTAATGGTACAGAGAATCCCACTGGAAGGCACTGGAGATGCTCTTACTATTAGTGTAAACCAAATTCAAAGCTTTGGTTTCTTGCTGGAGTATTACATGCACTTATGAGATTAAATTAATAATAGTTCAAATAGATTCTGTTATGGCAAGTACAGTTTTAGTGTCTCGTGGCTTTAACCATATTATTTCATTGAGTCCTGGGTCTTAAATGAATCTCATTATTACAACTTAAGTGACTTTGAATGACTTCAAACCCATAACAAAATATGTCTGTCTCCACTTCCATTTCCTCCATTTCTGTCCTTGATTCTGTATAACCCTACCCCCAACTCAGAACTTTGAAGTATGTGGTTCTTTTTCTAAAGGTCTGGGGAATGCTATCCTAGGTACTTTTGGTTCAGGTAAACACTTTGCCATCACCACTCACATCTGTGGATCTGTTTTAAGTTTGGTTGACAGAGATTAGAAGCTAGCTGTTAGGCATGTGAGATACCAGAGTCCTGAAATTCTATAGTCTTCTCATCAAATGGAGTGAACAGATTTTTCTTTGTTGGTCATAAAATGCCTTAGTGATTTAATAGTTCCTCACTTCCAATTGTAACCTATCAGATCATCTAAATAGGCAATGACTTCAGGTTCAACCATTACATGCTTAATCAGCACCCCCCCACCAGATATGCATTCTCACCTACTGTGATCCTGTAATATCTGCCTGAAGTAGTGCCCCATTCATCCTCTTGGCCCTTTTCTTCATGCCCCATGATCTGAGAGCATCCTGTGCATCAGGGAGACCCACCTGGCGCCCTTCTCATCTTCCTTGCTGCATGCACACCTGCTCTGCTCATCTGACTTCAAGATGCACCACAGTCCACACAGATCTCTATGTGATGGCTTTTCACACCTATTTCCTTTTTGTTTGTCTATTGTCACAAATTCGGTCTTCCTAAAACAAGCAAACAGAAAGCTTCTCTTAAGCATTAAGGTTTTGTTGCAATTTCTAAAATTAGTTTTATGTATTTTTATAACTTTATTCTCTTTGTCTCTATCTGCCTGTCTCTCTCTCTCATTCTCTCTCTCTCTCTCTCTCTCTCTCTCTCTCTCTCTCTCTCTCTCTCTCTCTCTCTCTCTCTGTGTGTGTGTGTGTGTGTGTGTGTGTGTCTGTATTGTGACTGCACCCACATATATGCAAGCACATGAAGCACAGATCCATACACTTATGTATACATGCCAAGAGGCATATGGAGGTCAGAAAATGACTCTCAACAATCAGCTCTCCTCATCTGCCTTGTGAACTCCAGAAATAGAATTCAAGTTGTCAGTCTTGGTGGCAGGATTCAGTATCCAGTAAGTCCTGTCATGCACCCTCCCATTAGTGTTAGAATGCAGGCCTTCTCTACTGACAGCGTGTGGCTGAGAGACCCAGTGCTCATCCTAAAGCTGGGCTGTTAGGAAAGAAAAGGATACTATGAAGATCAAAACGAGCCACCTTCTTTCTATGTTTCTGTTCTCAGAAACGGCACAAGCTCATTAACAAGGTGATATACAGGCCAGATGCTTACAAATGTGTCCCCTGCATATGGAAAAAAAAATAAAGCTCAACATACTTGTCCAGCAACTATAAACTTACTGAAGTAAGTAATTGTCCATCAATGAGTCAGCACTCTGAGCCACAGAAGACAACTTACTGCCATGACGGAATTTTCATACACACACGCGCGCGCGCGCACACACACACACACACACACACACACACACACACACACACACCGGCTTAAAAATGGAACTCAGTGCAAATTGGAGTTTACACTCAATGATACCTGAGAGCTTTAGAACTTCCCCTACAGTCTTTTTCTAAATGGCCAGACTAAGCTACATGGAAAACCACCCAAAGCTGGGAATTTTAGACTTGTTGGCCATTTTTGTAAGCTTAATGAATAAGTACAGACTTAATATTTCAGAAAATATATTATTTTTAAAAAGCTAAATAGTAATTCAAACCCAAACATGAGTAGGCATCTCATTTATTCTTGTCACTGTAATCTTTCAAGTGCCCTTAAAGGACCATGAATCACTGTTATTAACATTTGCCCACTTCACTAGAGTATAAGCCCTGTATTAAAATGTGAGCTTCTCAGGGGAAAAGGTGAGTTTTGTGTTTTAACACAACACTGACCATGATAAGCCTTCACAGCACATCTCTGGTAAGGACAAATTATTGCAGGCTATCATGAGAGGAAAAGAAAGCATCTTTTAAATTTCTACAATGACTCTATAACCCCACTGGCAGTCAGGGAAAAAAAAAATCTACTTTGTAATAAAAAATAATTTTCTTTGTGTCCAGTATCAACTATGAAAAGGAGCTGCCTTGTGTTTCCATAAGCAAAGTACTCTCAGTGATGATGGTGATATTTAACTGAAGGAATACAGAGGTGTAACTGGAAAACCCAGAATGTCTAATGGAAAACATGAAAGGGTTTCCATCAGCAAAGGCCAACAGATGTCAAATGCAACCTGCAAGCATCATTTCTTAGGACTTTGTTCAAGAGCTCTGTACATTCATGAAGGCATTACCTCACGTAATCCAAAATGATAGGTATGTATCACTGTGTGCCTCTGTGGAAAAAAAGTAAGTGTAAATCTGTATGTATACTCAAGGAAAAGTGCCATGCACACATTAGAAGAAGAAATCATGTTATACATGCCATTGGGTGATTAATGCCCCCCACCCCGTAACATGCCAAAGAATCAATTTTGTTTAGCTCATCCTAATTTGTTTATCCAGGTGCTGTAGTTCAAAGCTAGGTTTTTGTGCATGCTAAGAAACACTTTAAAATTGAGCTGCTCCCTTGCCCTTTTTATTTACCGAGGCAGGGGCTCATTATATAGCCCAGGTTAGCCTCACACTCATCCTCCTGCCTCATCCTCCCAAACCTGGTGTTATAGGTGTGTGCCGCCTAGCCCAGCTAAGTTCATTGTAACGATCATTCCTATATTCATAGATACTCTATTGCCAATAATATTTCAATTTTTTGTAAAAAAAAAAAAAAGGTATGGGAAACATATACATATATAAATATATATAAATGCTGTTTGTCTCTGTGTGGAGCTATAGAAGTAGTGACTGAGTCACTTTGAGCTAGGAACACATCAGTCACTTGCTCTCCAGAACCTTTGAGTAGGCGACAGGCCACTTTCCCCTGTCTTTGCCTCTGAAGAAAAATCTACCTTGGCATTTATTTGGTCAGAGATGAAAAATGGGAACTTGCTGTTTTTCATTTGCACGTTTTAAAAATTGTGAGCAAAGCTCAGAAACTAAATGTATTTATTGGTCATTTTTATTTATGTCTTTGAAAAGTGCTAGTGTCCTTTTTTTATTGATTTGTCAGAATTTTTATTAACTGAAAAATAGACATTTGTCAAATGTGGAGCTATTTTCCCCTAGGTTAGCTTATGTTTACATTTCTAAAAACTGTTTGTACTTGTGGTTATCAAGAATATTTTCAACCAAATACATATAAAATATTCTTATTCTATGTTAACTTCATATTTCAGAGAACCCTTGCCCATTCCAAGATGATAAAAGGGTGCAATCACTCTTTCTTCCAAATACTTTATTTATTAACACATCTGGATTTTCTTTCATGGTTTTCCATTGAATTAATCAGTCTTCAGTGCCCATATAACACAAGCTCCCTTGAGCTTACAGTTGGAAGGATGATTTTTTTGGGTTTGTTTTTTTTTTTTTTTTTTTTTTTTTTGGTTTTTTGTTGTTGTTGTTGTTTTGTTTTGTTTGTAGGCTATGGATTGGATAAGGAATTTTCACATGGTCTGGGTGGTTATTTTCAGGATCTGTCCTCTTTTGTTTGTTGTTTGATGACAAGGTTGGCTTCCTGGGGACATGCCTTACTCCTGTTAGAGGTACACTGTGGAGCTCTGAGATGATCTGGCTTGAGTGATGTCATCGACACTCACTTTCCTCATTCTTTTATACTCCTCATTAACCCAAGAAACAAAGAATGTTGGCTCCCCCAGCCCCATGCTTCAGAGAACAGGGTTTTCCCAGGATATGTGTTTACCTTTTCCCTCACCAGCAGGCCACAGGCTGAGCTCTGGGGAGGCCTGAACATCAGGGAAAATTCTACTTCCTTTGCCTCGTGTCCTAGGTTATGAGAGCCTCCTGGCTGCAGCCACGCTGTGGTCTGAGTCATGCTGGTGTGACGTCACTGCTTGTTTGCTTGAATTATTCTCATGCAGGGATGTGGGTGGGCGGGAGTGGGAATATTGGGGATCTGGCTTTACACCTCTATCTATCTTAAGTAACAGGAAGTGTAGGCGCTGGTAATTATTTTTAATTTATTCTTTGGTATGGGAAAATGGTTAAATAAATAGCTCCCAGCAATCACTTCTGTAACAACAACAACAACAACAACAACAAAATTACAAGTTTTGAGAAAGAACACTGAAATCCAGTGTTGATTCGGGCTAACCTGGAGGAATTTCCTTGGACGTAAACATTCTCATCAAGCTCTCGAAAGACACTTAGCTCTGAAAATATCTAATGTTAATTATTTATTCTTTACGCTCTTTCTCCTGCTTCCATCAGACAGGATCTGTCAGACATAGCATCAATGTCAGGAAATGAAGATAGTGATGTAACAATGGAATACATGATAACCTTCTTCCATCTTTCCACCCCTGGACACTCAACAGCTCTTTGGGTGGGTACCAAACACATTTTTACCAATAAAACAACAGTCAGTTAATAATAGCATGCATTATTTAGACCCTTACTTTATTATAAATGTTCATTCCCAAGTTAGATTTTGTAAGTGTATGTGAACAGGCATTAAATAAATAGAAATATTTAAATAAATATAAAAAAAAAATAAAGTGTACTGCTTTGGGTGGAAGAGATGACTATGTGGTCAAGAGGCTTGGCTGTTCTTCCACAGGACCTGGATTCAATTCCCAGAACCCTCATGGCAGCTCCCAACCGTCTGTAATGTATTTCCAAGGGCTCTGATACCCTCTTCTGACTTCCGTGGGCACCAAACACTCAACCAAATTGACAGAACACCAATACACATTAAATTGCACAGTTTTGCTCATGGTTTGAAAACATAAACTGTGCAAGCCTTAACATTTTTATAGCAAAGTCAGATCCGATAATTAAGACCAGAGTTCAGATTGCTTCTCCTTCATCAGAACCCTGCGATTGATTTGTCTTCACACTCAGAAGAGGCAGAGTTTTGCCAAATAGAAGTGATGTGGTTCTCTTTTTGATTATTATTATTATTTTTTTTTTGAAACAGATGTATGGTCAGCATTTGGGCCGTGGCTCCACATGAGTTTTGTGTATTTCACTCATATGAGGCCTGTGGACACTGCCCCTCCAGGACACATTTCCTTCTGTGCTTCCAAAGATGAAGGACTCCCTACCGAAAGGAATGAAATTTGCCTCCAGCTTTCAAAAATGTGATATCCAAGTTCATTACTTGTGCTCCATTTCAGTCAACTGGAGTCAGACCCAGGGAGCAGAATCACCGCCAGAGACCTTGTCTGCCATTTAGAAAATGACTTTCCAAACCACAGAGGGTTAATTTGGAACACACCTCTCCATGCCTGGTTTGTGTTTTCCGCTCTGAAGGGTCCACACCAGTCATAAGCAGAGTAATATCTGGCTGGACACTCATCTTTCTGCTGTCAAAAAAAAAAAAAAAAAAAAAAAAAAAAAATCCCAAACAACAGCAAAAAAAAAAAAAAAAAAAAAAAAAAAAAAGGAAAGCAGTGTTGTTGTTTTTTGTTTTTTGTTTTTTTTTTTTCTCCCTGAGCCTTCCGTATAAGGTCCTAAGTGCAGCCCTGAGCCTGTGGGCTCCTCAGAAGCAACCAGATTGTGCAATGCACTATCACCGAATGTCATATTAGAGTCCTGCCACAGTCCCATCCAATAATCTGGCATGAAGAAAAGTTAACTGAATTAGTGGCCGATGGGGACACTTTGTGACCTACTCTTTAGGAACCAAGTCCCCTGAACCCCTCCATTGCACAGTGCCTTCATCCTTTAATAGGGACCAAATCCCCATTAACAATTGAGCAGCGACAATAAGTGCCATCAGGAAGAGGAAATTCAATTTTCGTGGGGGATGACAGCCTTACCTTTTCGCGCTTAATTGGCCGTATTGTCTCCAAAAGTTAATTGGTTACTTAGTCCAGGTAGTTAGTAAAATGTTTAGCTGCGTCAAAAAGCTCAGGCTCCCACTGTTAATGGGGCATGAAATGGAATGTTTGATACTGCAAATAAAATCAGTGATATTCAAGGATGTTATGGTAGGTAATGCGTTGAAACTGCCATTTAATGGGTCCTGGAAGATTAGGGTAGTGTCAGCCGGAACCGCCCGGTCTCTTTTCTGACATTGTTAGTTGCCTCTTCATTTACTTAACGGCTGTCTGCACTGATTACATAGGCATAAAACTCCCTACAAAAAAACAACAGAGACACGCTCTATTAGCAGTCCAATTAGAACTATTTGCATATTACAGTTCATTTCTGCTTAAGTGAATCCCTAATACAACTTCAGGAAAAAAAAAAATTCTATTGTGTCATTTGAAAGAAAGAGGAAAGAAAAGCCTTAAAGGTGATCCCTGCTTCCTTGCCTGTTCATCCGTCCTCGCTCTGTGTCCCTGTGCTTCTACTCGCTCCCTGGATCTTATTCCCTCACTCTCACTCTCCTTCGTCCATCTCACATAATATTAGCTAATAAGTTAAAACTTTAGACTTGACAAGCTGGTGTTGGCAGATGTTCTGACACCTATTCCAGAGCAAGTGGGTCTTTTTCCTTTCTTTCTTTCTTTTCTTTCTTTTTTTTTTTTTTTTTTTTTTTTTTTTTGAGATGTTACTAGTTTTATTTAGATTATATATGTATATATGTGTATATGTGTGTATATATATATACACATATATGTATATATACACACACACACACACAAAGAATGTAATGTGTGTACTCATGTCTCCAGTGAAGTAAAGAGCCCTTGACAAGATGTTACTTGCCTACACAATTACAGAAGCAAGAAATCAGGTCCTGGTGCTGGCCTCTGTGGGTCTGTACATGTAGGCGGCTAACTCCATGTATGAACACATGTGAAGGCAGTTCCTTTCCCGATACCTGATAGTGGAGCTTAGTTCATTAAGTACACCTCAGTATCTTCTCACTGTTTTTCTGACTTCTTAGAAATCCTCAAACATGGTATCACTGTGGCCATTTACAAAGACGTTAGAGCTCTTTCACGTCCATTGCTTTTTATAGGCACTGTGTTGATCACACAGGAACTGAAGGCCCCTTGCTGCCGTCAGGAAGGAACAGCCTGCTAGGCCAAGTGCCTGTGAATCCAACAGGAGGAGCATCATGTTCTCTTACACCATGTTTCAGGAATGCATAGCATTTTAAAATGCACTTTACCCTTTTCCTATTCTGTGTGTGTGTGTATGTGTGTGTGTGTGTGTGTGTATGTATGTGTGTGTGTGTATATGTATGTGTGTATGTGTGTGTATGTGTATGTATGTGTGTGTATGTGTGTGTGTGTATATGTATGTATGTGTGTGTATTTGTGTGTATGTGTGTGTATTTGTGTGTATGTGTGTGTATGTATATTTATGTGTGTATGTGTAGGTATGTGTGTGTGTATATGTATGTATGTGTGTGTATTTGTGTGTGTATGTGTGTGTGTATATGTATGTATGTGTGTGTATTTGTGTGTATGTGTGTGTGTGTGTGTGTGCTGTGGTGTGTGGGTGCTGGAGCCAGAGGGCACATGTAGATGTCGGAGGACATTTTGTTGGACTTGCTTCTCTTGTTTCAACTTAACTTTGGTTCCTTGTCTCATCAGGAAAGTGGTTTTTACCTGCTGGACTGCCTCACCCAGCTCCAGATAGAATGCTTTAAGATGTCAAGTGCAGTGGCTAAAAAAATGCTCTCAAGACACAATAAAGATTCTTGTGTTAGTCCTAAGTTTTTCAGAGTCTTATAAATTCATGGGATACTGAGAGGTTGTTGAAATAATTCTTAGGTGCTCGGGGAGATCTTCTACTGTGAAGTCGGGATTGAATGACTGTCCTGTGCGTCTGTGAAGTTCTTCAGGTAAGAGAATGAGAAATATGATGGGACCTGGCTATGATGGGGAACTTCAGTGCCCGTACCAGAAGGTGGCCTACATAGCAACGGCATGAGGAAGGCAGCCTAGAAGATTTCAGTGTTTTTAGACTCTCACAGCCACCCCTATAGCTTAGCAGTGAAGGCTTTTCATCTAATATTAGAGACTTTGAGTTACTGTAAAGAGTTTAATATTTCAAGTAAACAAAATGCGGAGGATACAGGACAGTAAATGACCCTGAAGTATGAAGACTGGGTGGCAGAGAATTTAGGACACTGAGGGACGGTGTTTTTCATTTCAGGGGTTACTATGATGCAAACCTCAAGGGCAAGAACCCTGGTTGTACCCAACCTAGAACCAAGGGAAAACCTCCACACTGGACACTGGATTGGTCCTCAGTCTAAGGTGGTCTGGGTGAATAGGGTGGAATTGTAGGCGTTGGCTGCCATTTGATGGGCACTTAGTCATCTGTGAGGGTTCAGGTCCACCCTGATGGCTGCATGCCTTCACAAGCACTAACTGAGTATTTCCAAAGCTCGTACCACCCAGCTCACTTTTCCCCTGCAGGCTAGCCCACCCACCTCCACATTACCCACATTTGCCAATTGCTAGAGAAGATTTCAGGTGTCGACCATGGAAAACAGGAGCATAAAGAGGGGGCTTATTAAAGGTGACAGATCAACTACTCAAGAAACGTGAATGATTCTTGACTGTCCCTCATTCTTTTTCATGTCTAATCCATTATTTTGAGGGAAATGCATACACGACTGTAACAAAAGCGGGGAGAGGCAACGAAGGCATCCACAGCCTCAGAACCTCAAAGCAGTGTAAACAAACGAAACAACGACAAAAAAAGCCCATCAGAGGGGAAGGTAACCGCCCTCAGTCTGTCATTTTCAATTCTTTTCACCACATGAGCAGATCTCAGTGTGAAACGTGTTGGCTCTGCCTGCCACGCGTAATGTTTGGATGCCCCGTCGGGTCCTTTGTGCCCTGCCTCCTGCTTTTATCAAGCTCTCATTAACACCACCGCCAGATGAGCACCATCGGAGGCAGAGGCTAACATGCCGGCCCATTGCCTTGGCGCAGTGGCCCTGCCAGGGGTGGTCAGACAGTGCCAGGGATGGTGAGCGAGACAGCCTCGGGACACGAGACAAGCACTTTGCCCCTGGAAGCAGTCTTTGCACCCTGCCAGGAAAACAGCTCTCTGGAAAAGCACTGCCTGCTAGTAAAATGGACTAAATCAGTAAACAATGATTAAGGCTCTGGTTCTGCTGTCTCCACAGCAGACACATGGCTTTGCTTCCTTATGTTCGCGCGCGGGAACACACACACACACACACACACACACATACACACACACACATACACACACTCACTCACACACGAGAGAGAGAGAGAGAGAGAGAGAGAGAGAGAGAGAGAGAGAGAGAGAGAGAGAGAGACAGAGAGACAGAGAGAGACAGAGAAAGAGGAGGGGGGAGGGAGGGAGAGAGGGAGGGAGAGGGAGAGAGGGAGGGAGAGGGAAAGAGACAGAGACAGACAGAGAGACAAAGAGACAGAGACACAGAAAGAGACAGAGACACAGAGTGACAGAGAGACACAGAGACAGAGAGAGGCAGACCAAAGAGAGACATGGAGAGAGAGGGGGCACAGGGAGAGAGAGACAGGCAGAGAAACAGAGAAAGACAGATGGCATAGAAAGAGAGTTGGGTATGAAGACAGAGAGGGAGACAAATTCATGATCTCTGAAACTGAGAGGCCCTGTTCTCAGAAAAAAATAAAATAAAATAAAACGGATATCTCAGGATGTTCATTTACCTTCAGTTTATGTTTTTCTGGATGTGCAGTGAGAATTGCTTTTCCTAATGAAACTTCAAGCTGGGGATATAAGCAGTAGTCTCTCCAAGTCAACATGTATTCCTATTTGTCAGGCTCAGTAATGTGCGTGACACCATCTAAGTCCTGGGACCTGTTGGGGGGAATCAGGAGGAGCAGGGCTTGCTGTGACGTGAGCTGTTTAGTGGAAACACATCACTTCATCAAATGTCTTTCTTGACCAGTACAAATCTCTCCCTCGAATGTCCATACTCATTTATTCGTCCACCTACCTATTTACAGACGTAGCAGACACAAAGTGTATGTGTGCATCAGTCCTTGCTTTTCGATCTCTTATTACATGTATGGTTTTATCACATTTATTAATATAACACTATAACTGGGTCCTTTAAGATGAAATGCTTTGACACCGATGGTATTCATATGCCTGTGCTTTGAACCAAACAGAGAAGGGTAACTGGAACTCCAGAGTCCAGAAATATAATTCAGGCTTCCTGACACCTTGGAGAAATTGTCAGAAACAAGCAGAATGAGGTCTCCAGAGTGCAGGGTCACACACCACAGAAAAAGAAAGTGGGGGAGGGGTAAGGCATGAGCTCCACAAATACGAAACCCAGGGCTCACAGCACCTGACAAGTGGATCATGAATCATAAGTGTGGCCCCGTGACTAGCAGACTCAGGAAAAGCTGATGCAA
Organism: Acomys russatus; assembly: GCF_903995435.1. NCBI lineage: Eukaryota > Metazoa > Chordata > Mammalia > Rodentia > Muridae > Acomys > Acomys russatus. Next base: position 26,495,144 of record NC_067143.1, read on the forward strand.
AGCTGAGTCCTAGAGCTACTCAACTTGAGCTTGGGTCCTGGGGTGTGATTCAAGGCTACATACAGCAACCAAGGAAGTAGAAATTATTAAATAAATGGAAAACAACTAAAAATATGTCTCACGTCGGTTGAGGATGAATCTCAATGAAAACTACCAAATACTTAGATTATTTTCATAATGTTACTAAGAGCTTGCGTGAAAAAAATCCAAGATGTTATTGGGGACACTTGTGAGCATGCACAAGGACAGCTTTACCCATGATCCCAGTAGCAAGGAGGAGCTGTGCTCAGAAAGGATGCCCAAGGACGGAAATAAGACATGTGAAGAGAGAGCAAGGGAATAAGGAGAGGGGGGCATGAACAACAGCTCAAGATGGGGATTTTAAAAAAAAAAAAAAGCAAGGAGAGAGGGTAGCTTGCCTTGGGGATACACACTGCCTGGAGGGGCCATGTGGATGGTAGGCACAAATTACCCTAGGGACATAGACTCTTTATATTTAGCTCAGAACTATCAGTGACAATGGAAGACAATAGTCCCAGAAATGGTTAAATTTGTGAGATGTCATTGTTATCTCTGCTTTGACCATGAAAAAAGTCAGTACAAGCAAGGCAGCTAGCTGAGCAGCCAATTCATTGTGTCTTGAGATTTTGACATCAGTGTTAGGACCACATGTGATAACAAGGCGCTGCACGTATGGGTCCATTACAGAGCCACTACAGGGTTTATTACGTTATAGTATCACTTGCATCCACATCTATGAGAGCAGTCACCAGAACCTGTACGGTGACAGAGGCCCGCGATTTTAGTCAGTGCTTGACAGAACACTTGAGACTCTGTGTGAATATGTGTGGTAAGAATTGGTGACATACTTTGCATGCCCAGGGAACTTAGAAGTCATTTAAACAAGAGTTGTATGCTCTCTCTCACAGAAGCCAATGCCCCAACTCCACCCTTACATTCAACACATTGAAATCTCTCTGCAAAATAAACTGGTTATCTATGTGCCCCCAGAGTACATCTTGGTGGTATTCAAACATAAAAAAAATGGTCTGCATATTTCTACCCACAAGAAATATCTGGGCATGTACTTACCCCAACTTGTCTGAAATCTATATAACAATTATGTTTTGGATCGGTAGGACAGTTACAGAGGAGAATGACATAATGTGGGCGAATCCCCATAAAGCTATGTGTGTGTTATGAGGAACCTGTCTAGGGAATTTACTTTTATTTGTTTTTACACAAATCCATCATTGCAATATTGTCCCGGTAATTGTTACCCTGAACTTCAGCTCCTCGTGAGGCCAGGAATTATCTTGAGCAACACTTGAATTGTTCATGACTGTCTGCATCATCCACATGCAAAAGGCACATTATAGAAAACCATAGCTCTAATTACAGACAACAATGCTATTATATATATGATAACTATATGTTTTAAGTAAATTATATAAATTTTGAGTTATAATTCCCTGTCATTCCCAAGAGGGGGGGGGAAAAAAAAACCTTTGCTTTCTTAGAAGAGGACTGTGCATTAATAGACACCACATTACCTACCATTATTACAGACAAACCATTATTAGAGACAATGTGGTTCATTAAGATCATATGTTTGAGAAGTGATAACTAACACTCAGGCTATCATAAGGTAATAATTTAATGTAATAGAAAGCTTCAAGTAGTCTTTACTCTCATCTGACTTCCCCAGTACTCATGGGCAGTCATAGACATGACTTTCTGTTTATGGTTTGTTTGTTTTTTTAATTTAAGCAATTATTTTGCTTTTGTAACACTTACCTGGTAATCTAGGGTTCTACTTCAAATTAAAAGGTTTCTTTTGCACACACACACACATTAAATCTGTTCACAGACATAGTCTTGTCAGTCCTACAAGGGTAGGTATACTTGAACTGCAGGCGACTTCTGCTGCTCTGCAGATGCTGTATTCTTCACAAAGATAGGTCCAGGTCCAGGCAGGCTGTTGTGGTGCACACCTGTAATCCCAACACTCAGGAGGCAAAGGCAGGTGTATCTCTGAGTTTGAGGCCAGCCTGATCTACTGAGTGGGTTTCAGGACAGCCAATGTTACACAGAAAAACCCTGTCTTGAAAAAAATAGGTCAAGCAAGAGTACGGCTAATATAAAGTTTTCTTTTTATTTTGCCACATAATCTATATGGTTCCAAGCTACATAAACACAACTTCAAATGGATTTTTCTTTCAATAACTGTCCCTCTAACCCTCTTCTTACATCATCTCTGGTTCATATATATTTTAGGTCTCTAGCTAATATTCAAAAACAAAGACAATATCACATCTGAAATGTACTGTAATTCCTTCTACATGCATACCTGTGATCAAGTTAAGCCCAAAACAATAAACTAGAACAATTAAGAGTTTTTTGACATTTAGGAAGCTTTATTTTAGAATCTTCTATGTAATTTTTTTCAGGTGGTTAACTGAGTAATCAAAGTCATAGATGGTGAAATTGCAGGTGATTCCTATAATTACCCCTGATTCCTCAGCTCCAGCAGCTGCTTCTACTGTTAGGAGAAGAGCAAAACCCTGCTCAGCTGACCCCTCCTCCCCCGTCCCCTACCCTCAGAATCAGTCACGAAAACGGGCACTCTGCTCACCCTTTTAAAAAATTTCCATTGAACACAAATATCCATCTCTTCATCTGTGCAAAAGGCAGCCATGGAATCAGGCTGTCTGAGCACCAAAGGTAATCTGACCAGAATTCTACTTTTACAACATGGATTTCTCTTCTAAAGGAGGCAACCATTGCACATATCACCAACAAGGCTCTATCCTATCATGAAGACAGCTGGGATGTTGACCTTAGAGGAGTAGCTTGACCTCCCAGAACCTCAAAATCTCCAATCAAAGTCAGAAGTGCTAGGGCAAAGTGACATAACTTGCATCTACCGTGCCTGAGACATCACCATTTTTTAAGGCCTTTTCAAAGTATCTAACACACACACACAAAAAAAAATGTTGCATTTTTCCATATTCCAGATCTTGGGGACTTGGAAAAAGGGTGGGATTTTACAAATCTGTCTATACAAAATGCCAATAAGAGGAAGAGTAACAGAAGGACCCAATGAGGCATCCCTGTCTAAGCTGTGAACCACAAATAGGCATTTTGAAGTTGCCTTAAGTGTAGAGATGAGAGGAGTATAAAAAGAAAAGAAAATGGAAATGAGAAAGCAGGATTGACTCTTTGATTTGTCTAGTACCAATCCATTCCCACTCATAAAGGGTGGCAGTGTACTACCTCCACAAAGAACACATGTCTCCCAGTGGGAATCACCACCAGCTATGATTTCAGGAGCCTATATCCATCTCTGGCACCCAGGACCTTCGAGTCCTAGAAGAGAGCATCGCGAAAGAATTTTGCTGGTGTGGTGGGGCCCTTAATAGTAATAGCAGTTGGAATTGGTAGCAGATGATCTGAGAGTGAAATGCAAATCAAATACATGGATATACCCATGTACATACTCGAACTCCTTTCATCATTGATTAACCAGCCACATGACCTTTTCAGTAAGAGAAATAATTGGCAGTTTTAACAAACGAAAAATTGATCCCATTACTCAGGATAGAATTTTCCACTTTTTTTTTTTTTTAAAAAAAGATGCTTATTAAAGAGGTCAGTTCCCCTTTTTTGTGTTTCTCAGTCAGGGTCATGCATATGTAAGTAAGCATGGCTATTATGTGCCATCTATGGAGAATGGACGGGTGAGCCATAAACACAAACATTCGCACACGGCCAGGTCTCTAGCATTTTTGTTCACCAATTACAGTAATGCTGATGGCATACCTCCTTTAATGCACATGGCATTAAAGTAGTCCCCCCCTTTTCTAGGAAAATCTAATTACACCAAACCCAAGCACTCAATCAAACCTGTTATTCTGTGGCTAAACAGCCTGGCGTTAATGCAATTTGAGGAGATCCAGGCCGTGACTGGAAACGTCATGGATTAACAATATCTAATGGGGGCTCCCGTAGGTAAATGAATACGCTAACAACCAAGATCACTGCTAAATCTAATATCTTTAAGCTGTTTAATTCCAAACAGTCCCTTAATAAATCAATTGACCGGGAGAGCTGATGCCCCTATCAATTATTCAGGAGGGCAAATAAATATTTCAGATGATTTGATAGGAAGGCTAGTGCTGGTCTCACGGAAAGCTTTGCATTTCATTAGCTCCTTGCTAAAAGTTTTATAATGAGCAGAACACAGGTGGCATTCCCACTGCAGAAATGGGAAAGCGGGAAGGAGGAGATTGGAGATCAAGCTCCTGTCGTCTCCATGCTATTCCATTATCCTTACTTTACTTTCATAATGTGAAAATTGGAGCCAAGTCCCCCCAAAGAATTGCCATTCTTTGCAATCACAAAGGAAATTAAAATGATCAAAAGTATGTCATATTGCATGAGTCTTAACTGTAATTCCTATTGGAAATGCAATTATCAGATACTGATATCAGGCATATAATTTATGCAGTATCACATCCAAATAGCCCTTTACCAAATATTTAATATTATCTATTCCACTTTTGAGAGTAAGAGACTCAGTTCCCTATCCATTTATAAAGTGCTGACTAGGTCACCTGTGTTTGAAAGAAAGCACCCTTCCCCCATTTCATTGGAGACCATTATTGAAAGCATATGCTCCTGTTTAACATAATATCTACATCACCAGGTCCTGAGTGTATGAAGTGGGGAAGGGGGAAGAGGCTTTAAAGTGATTAGTGTATTTTTGTGTATATTTTTTTTCTCTTTCTATGTGTATGTTTGATATGTTCTCCTTCGTATTTCTGTATCTGTCTCTCTTCTCTCTCCCTCCCTCCCTCCCTCTCTCTCTCTCTCTGTGTGTGTGTGTGTGTGTGTGTGTGTGTACAGTCATACGTGAACCATGCAATGGCTTTAACTCAGACTCTTGTCCTAACCCTCTACCTTCTTTAAAATAATCTCTTATTTGCTTGGCACTGTGTATGTTGGACTTGTTTGGCAGCGCCCAGTGACTCTCCGGACTCTGCCTCCACTCTCATTTTAGGAACACTGGGACGAAATAGACAGACACTTACACTCTGTTGTGTCCAGATTTACACGATATCTGCACATCCAAAATCAGGTCCTCACACTTGTATGGCAAATGAGCCATATACCTATTCCACAAACTCATTTTCTTTATGCACATGTTAATGTTGTTTTATATGTTTGGATGTTTAAATGGATGTAGTAAATTATGGATGAGGGCTTGGGTGTAGTTAAGTGTTCACATGATTACCAGCATGAACAGAACTATGCCTTTGAACCCAAGCACTAAGGGGGGAAAAAAAAAATATATATATATATAGATAGATAGATAGATAGAGAGAAGAAAGAAAGAAAGAAAGAAAGAAAGAAAGAAAGAAGGAAAACAGCCATAGAGTAGCTGCTCCTGAACAGTAGGCACACTGAGGCACCTCTGCTTCGTGTTCAGTGCTAAGTTGGAGCTTCAGACACTCTTAGAAGAGCTCAACAATTATAGAATTTTAAGATGCAGCCCTCCGCAGCCTCTGCAAAGAATGTGTGTGTCTATTTTATCTTATGCTCTGGAACAGATCAAACAGCAACTTTATCAAATTTTGAGATTGCAGGCTGTGAAACTAAAATGGTGTGTCATCTTCTAACAGCCTTTTACAGTTTACAAATGTAAAATCTCTGTTAAATTACTGTAAGTGTTATTGTTATGAGAGGTAACTGCAGGAGAGAAAAGGAATTTAGATTATCTGAAAAATAAAACTTAATTGTCAGAAGATTTGAACGTAAAAACAGCTGATGACTATTTTTCTAAATAAAAAGATCCATATAAAAACCACTGAATGAAGATTTTTCTGCACAGGCAGTTATACTCTACAAAATACTCAATGAGCTATGAAAGAGACATATCAGCTATAGAAAATCATAATTTAAATGTTAGGTTTGTTCATTTTCAGCTTCATGAATCAATAGAATAAATCCCTTACATTATTCTGTAAGTAAAATCCAGTCATGTTTAAAATCAGATTTGGAGATTTCTCATTGGAAATATCACTTTTTTTGGATCCATTCTATTGAATCTTTATTTTTTAATATTCAAAAACCTCATAGAAATCATACTTGATTTGAAAAGGAGCCAATGGAACATGTATAGCACAGCCCTCACTCTACCCTTGCCCCCAAATACCTAACTACTGCTGGAAGAAACAGCTCAAGATGGGTCCAGGGATGTGTGCCTCAAATCCCAGCACTTGGAAATATCAGGAAGAAGTGGCGAGTCTAGGTTAGTCTGGACAACTTTGTGAGACCCTGTCAGAATGCATACTGAACACATGAGTGATTGAAACAACTTTCAAAATTAATGTCATATGGCACATGAGGGAGCTAATTTTATGTAAGACATCACAAAGAATGCTCCTACAGTTGGAAGTCATGTGCAATTGGGCTAAGGAAGATAGGAACCACAAAGCTATCGTGGGAATGACCTCCTGAGGTGTTCCCAAAAGAAATAGAAAGAGCACCTCCGGAGGTGACATTTTGGGAACCCTTTGTGGGTGGCTTTATCAGTCAAGTTTTCCATGGCTGTCAGTCTTTTACAACGCATGATGAGGCAGAGTACAATGATTCCAGCTTGGAATAAGTGCTCCCACACTCGAGAGATGAACCAGTGTTTTTCTATCATTGGGCAATATATTCTGCAGGTTTCCTCCCAGCTCTAGATGTGGCATCTTCTCATGATATTCAAAGTCCTATAGAAATCATAAATGATGTGAAGAAGGGGCAATGGAATGTGTGAGGCACAGTTCTTACTCTACCTTGCCCTCATGGTGCACATAAACCAAAGAGCACACAGATGGTCAAAGTCAAGAATGATATCTATCTACGTAGAGTTCACGTTGGAGAGCAGAACTCATAGAAAAAAATAGATCAACATATTGAAATAAGCAGTTAAGACCGTAGGAAAGATCAAAGGAGCTATGTAAACCACTAAGACACAATTTACAATTTTGAAATAAAAACTATGATCATAAAATATTATTGATATTCCTGATAAGAAATAGTAATACATTTTTACTCTAATGGGAAAATAGCATAGTAAGTACAATTGAAGACCCATTACATAAATTAGAGAACTGTCTTACATTTATGTGAGAGGCTGACATAATTAATCTTATGCTGACTACTGCTGAAGGGTGCCTTGAGATCTGAGACATTAGAGAATGGTGATTGACGACAGAAATTAGCCATCACTCTCCGACTCTGGATGCCCAGGTTCTAGTCCCACATTAAATTAAATTGCTGGACCACTGCTACCAGGGCAATAACATCTTCACTTTTTCAAGTAATGCCTTTTGCCAGTTGAGATTTGACACTACACTCACAGCTTTTGTAGGAGAATGCTATAAGAATGTCCTCTTCAGGACTTCTCTGTGCTTTTGGAAGGTCAGAGTTAGAGCCATTGCTCGCTGTATTGCCTAATATCCCTCAGATGAATGTGTATACAATGTTTTCACTCCAGACACTTAGCACCAGAAAAATAAATAGCTTTCCCCTCACACAAATTCATCTACCCAGTGATATGAAATCAAGATCTCTGTGTGGGTGTTGGGAGCTCTGTGTGCCAAAAAGCTTCCAGCTCAATGTATTAATTAATAAAATGATTACAGTACTAGATACATGCGGTTTTCTGTTCTTTAAAATATTTCAAACGTTTCTATTTTAATTTTTAGCCTTATATAGAAATGGGATAATTTTAAATACATGACACTATACTGCCTAATTTTTTAAGTGTATAGGGACATACAGTAAGTAAACTGTGAGCAAAGGTCAAGCTTGTTTGGAAAGATTCATCAAGGAGAGTGGCTCCTGTGTAACATACTTGGGGTTGTAAGCATGTTATATTAAATTTTGGCATACTAAAGACAGAACAAAGACTCCTAAATCCCACCGCCCATCAATACTGACCTTGCCTGCTTTTACATGGCAACAGTTGACGACCCCTTTGTCATACATCGGCAACATTTTTCTTAGCTTCGGTCGATGACCCCACACCTTCCTTAGAAGAAAAATTAGCCTTACCAAAAATATCTTATTTGCCCATTGTCACGGATGTACATATCTTTACATTCTGCATGTCTGCTCGCTCAGTAATGAATGTGAGAGGAAGCAGTTTGGGGGAGAATGTAGATTTGTACTCTACGTTACTTCATTGTGTTTTCCAGTATAGATCTATAAGGAGAGATGAAATTAAGCAACACTATTTTACTTAATAGATAGGCATAAACCTATTTTCTCAATGGGAGAGGAACATACGTTTGTTTTCAAGTGTACCTGGAACTTCTCCAATATGACATAGTACCTTTGTAAGAATTTAAATGACGCAATATATTCTAATCACAATTCAAATAAGAGACTGGGAGAGAAGTTGAAAATTCACAGTGTGAAATAAAAGGAGAGAGGAAGAGAAATAAGGTATAAAGGGATTTTCTTGGTTGGCAGTGAGGAAAGTCATATGTAGACGTTTTCACCTATTAATTATAGATCCTCTTCTCCAGGTTTATCAGGTACTGGTTTACTGACCTGGGGCTTTGTTGTTTGTGAGTACATGTTTATAACTGGTGTGTCTTCAGGATGACTTAATCTTCTTATTAGTACATAATTTATTTTGCTTCTTAGTTTCTTAGAGAATATTTTTCTGATAGCATAACCACTTGAATCTCTTTTTGCTATAATTTGCACAGACTACCCTTTTATACTACTTAAATAAGCTCTAAATTGCATCTTTTATAGGCAATATGCAGTGAGGTCATGTTTGCTTCATTTTTGTTTCTTGTTTATCCTGATCTCTGTTTTTTTTTTTTTTTTTAATTGTAGAGTTTAATCCATTTACATTTAAAGGAATTACTGATAAGGGGAAAGTAACTTCTATTCTGTTTTTACCGCGTTGTTTTATTGTATGACAACCTCCAATGTCCTACATTTGTGCTTTGTTGACTTTTCTTTTTATTGATGTATTTTGTCTTCTTCTCATTTCTTCTTGTATATAAATATTTTGTTCATGATTATACAATTTTGGAAGAGATTTTCTTGACTATCAATGAACTCTCTTGGTCTCTGCAGATTAATTCCGCTCTGGGACAATCAACATTTCCACTCCATGCCAGTTCTGAGCTGAGAGATAAAGCCAATGAAACCTTATAATTTTGTGGAACTTTCCTCAGATTTCAGTTTGCCTCGTCATGCTCTTAGCTTTCTGGGCTTTCTTTTAACTACTGTTTTTTTCATGATTTAACATCCCATTAGTTTTTAGCCCATCTTCACCTCTATACCTCAGCTGGTTTGATATACTAAATCCTTTGGCCCAAAAGTTTGCTGCTCTTGCAAACAATGTCTGGTGCTTTTCCATCTGAGTTCTGAATTAGGGAAACAGAAATGTGTCAGGTCCCAGGTCGCGGGAAAAATCGAATCAGGGTTCACCTGAACGAGGGGGTAGGGGATTGAAAGTAGGATACAGAGACGCGAGAAATAACGAATCAAGTCAGGACATTTCTGATCAAGATTCACTTTATTGCCGACTAGCAGGAATATATATAGGTCAAGGTCAATAGGATCTATTCTTATCTCGCTCACCCTAGCCCCCGGGCAAGAATGCAATAGCCTAAATCACTCCCTGTAGAATTTCCTAGTTCTTTGAGTAGTTCCTTTTAAGAACTTCCTAGATCCTCTGGGTGGTCCAAGTTGAGACTTCTCTACTTCTTTCAAAGGTAAATAGTCCAAGGATAGCCTAGAACACAATACCTCGTGGTGAGGTAACGGTCAGCAACTCGAAGGTCACAGCATACAGCCTAAGCACAGGATTTCTGACATGGCAGAATTTGGCATGGGTCCCCACAAAAATGAATGGCCTGCATAAATCTTCCAAGTGTCTCTCAGACTATAGATATGCATTATAGTGTTTAAATGAAGTCTACTTTTCCTCCTTGGATTAAAGAGGAGAAGAGTGAACCAGACTACACCATTGCAATCACACAGTCAATGACACTCTAGGGAGAAGGCAAGGGTGATTTAGAGTAACAGAAAATTTTCTTATAACCCTATAAATTGCTTTTAATTTTAGTTTTAAAGTTTACGTTTAATTATTTGTTTTATGTGTGTATGTGTATAGGTGCACAGCTAGCATTGTATGTGTCTGGCTTTCAGAGGGCAACATGTGGGAATCATTTCTCTCCTTCTACCATGTGGACTCTTAGAGTTTGAACTCAGGTGGTGAGCATTGGTGGCCAGTGCCTTCCCCTTCTGAGCCATCTTACCAGCCCCCAAATGGCATTTTCTTTATTGCATATTTACTTAATTGCTATAAATCTTTGAACATTTTGAGATCCTGAGGTTCTAATGGAGATATATTTTGCTTAATTTTTTTGTAATTTTTGGATGCTTTGCTGTTTCTAATCTACCATTTTGTTCTCTATAAGCACTTGTAAGCTACCAGGTTGCGAAAAGGCCTTAGACAATCCAGCAAAAAAGCTGTAACATGATATTACATAGAAACAAAAAAGTTGCAACCATTTAAAGGAATTATCAGGCTTGAGAAAAGTCACTAAACCAATGGCTTTTTCTTATACTAAAATTAAACACTATGGAGACAGACAGTCTTTCCTGTCGACATGTGTGAACATTTTTACCAAAACGAGCTGCTTCCAACTCCAATAAAAACCATTAGGAATAAAAAGAGATGTAGACAGCACAGTTGAACCAAGCAGATAAACCGACTCATGTATGCTTTCAAAAATGAGTTCTGAGAGTAGACATGGCTATTTTCCTTAGAGAAGGTTTCCTGCTGAGGGTAGACACAGATTTTATGAAAACTATTTCAAGAAATCGGGTTTATCTTTGGAAAAGACAAGGAAGACTTCCAAAATAGCTGGTGGCTCAGGAAAAGCCAAAGGCAATATCACGTTCTGGCAAATGTGTTGGCTAACACCACGGCGTGCCCTCAGGGGAGCTGCCCAGTGTTTCTGAGGCCCCACTACAAACAGCCATCAAAATGACTGGGCACCTGGTCTTGTCAGTCTATCAGAAACGGTACATTGTGGACCCTCCCCCTGCGGCCGAGGATGCAGAAAGACATGCTTGCCAAACTTAGTTGAATTAGTCTTAATGCCTGGAGCACTTCTACCATTATGCCAGAGGGACGAGACAATAGCCCAGTCATGATGCACCTTCTGATTCGTATGCTTTCTGTCCCATTTTAGAGAAGAAGAAATTGAGCCTGTAGACGTCAAATCATTTCCTCCACGTCCCAGAGCCATTGTGAACCTGTTAGATGCTAAAGCTCAGCCCAGTTAGTCTTCAAGTTTATACATATTGTTAGTACTGGAATCTCAGCACCCGCCTCCGTCCCTTTCCCCACCCCCACTTACCCCTTTTCTCCTGTGACTGGTCACTTTATATTTAACAAAAATGCCTCTACAGTTCCATTGCCTCATCCGCTGACCTTCACCGATGTTCACATATATGGCTGTTTTCATCAGCCTTCCCCTGGAGTCATCTCGACTCCAGTCCACATGACCCCTAGTTTCACAGTGGTCTTCTATAAGTGCGTCTGCAGTGTCTACAATAGTCAATAGCAGAACGCAGAACAGCCTCGAGGCTGGCGGCTTTGGCTCTGGAGTTGTCTATCCCTGGTTCAAACCAAGCCTCAGCAATTGCTAACTGAATGGTTATGAGAAAGTCATTTACCTCTCTATGCCTGAGGGTAAGCGTGCCACTTCCCACAGCAGCCTGGCATGAGGGGCGGGTGAAATGATTTGTACAAGGGCTTAGCGCTGACTTGATGCACAGTTAGTGGTGGTTGCAGCTCCTTTCTTCTGTCTTTTCCCACAGAAACTTGGTACCCAGAACTGCACTATAAAATACTCCCAGGTATGTCTGATTAGGTATGAGTGTGGTGGGACTCTTCCAGACAAATGTTTTATAGAGTCCTGAAAAATTATGCCATTTTTATAATCACATATCTCTAATGACTTAAATTATGTTTCATTTTAATTTAAGCCAGGAGGCATTTCTCTCTTTGGCTGTAGATTAATGCATAAACAGGCAGACTGACAGTCATCCCACTGTTAAGCCACATTATCCTCCAACCAGTTTTTCAGAAGGTAAAGGACTGCAACCTAAATGTAAAGCCTTACATTTTTTTTGTAATCTTCTTGTTAAATTTAGTTCATTGGATTTCAGATCTGCAGATATGCTACTTTGTTCATGTGCCAGAAAACTGATGTAGTGTCTTCCTTATAGCTCTACAAATGACCAATGAAGAAGTTAAGTTTCCTATGAGGAGTCCAGTGACTGTCAAATTGCTCTTTGCCCTCAGAGTCATCTATACATGTTGATGAGGGGATACTGGAGTGTGACAGTGGTGACAAAATCTACAGGTAAGATGGTGTGTTACTCCCTTCCCATGCATGAACTATGCAAGCAGCAGGAGGAACTCGGAAATAAAGTATGATAACCCCCCTCCTTTTTTTTTTAACACAGAAGAAAATCAAGTCACAGAGCATTATGTGATTTCTTTGTGCTCCCCAGAACATTCCTCTTCTTTAACCCTGGTGATGTGATGTCAACAGCAAACATCAGAAGAAAACTTATGAAACTAAAGAGGGGGTGGGGGAAACCTGCAAGGACCAACTTTCCTTTTCTTAGATTCTGGACTTCAAATCCCTCATATTCTGGAAATTATAAAAACTTTGAATTGATGTAAAGGGAATATTGGCAATATGTTTAGAAGCTTCTTGATGGAGCCTGTATCTTAAGCACCGCTCTGAAGGCTGGGTCCTCAGGTGGTGCTCCTGAAAGGTGGAGGCAGATTCAAGGTGGTACCTGGGAGGAGGTCACTGGGTCATTTTGTGCACTCTCCTGAAGAGGACGGTTATATCCCATCCCCTTTTTCATGTACTTGCTTCAGGCTACCAGGTAAGGTTCTGTTTTACCAATCATAGAATAAAACCTCCAAAGAGGCAAAAGAGACTTTGCTCTCTTGGATATTTGTTATGGTGACAAAAAGCTGTCTCTAATACTCCTGTTGCTATAGGATTAGTTTTCTCTTTCTCAGGAAGAGAATTTTTCTGGCGTTACATCATGTGTGCTGGGGATGCTGGAAACACTGCAAAATTGTCAAGGCTATTTCTTTGATATACTATTGTAGGTAAATCACGAGCCTGTGACATTCCACTGAATTAAACACCTGAAGATTATTTAATTTGTAATAGTTTACGATTAAGTGACCCTCATGTATTCATTCACATGTTGAACATTTGGTCCTCAACTTGATGACACTATTTTAGGAGGTGGTAACAACTTTAGAAGGTGGGGCTCTGTTGGAGGAAAAAGGTCACCAGGGACATGACTTTGAAAGTTATGCTTGCATCAAAAAAATATTCTCTCTCTCTCTCTCTCTCTCTCTCTCTCTCTCTCTCTCTCTCTCTCTCTCTCTCTCTCCAGCCTCCCTCACTGCCCCCTTTCTCCCTTGTTCTTTTGAATATTTTTTGCATAGCTAGGCAAAAGCAATTCACAGAGTTGTGGATATTATTAATAATATTTTAGAAATAATTCCCAAATAACACATGAGAAAGCTTGGGGAGAAGATGTGAGGTAGCTAACGTATTTTAACTAGTATCTTACTTCAAATATTGATTGATCCTCTTAGGAGATAAGTTAGTTGTTTATCAACACGTGCTTTTCTTCTCTTTTCATTAATTTAATTTAATTCCATTTATATGTAACCTGAGAGTAGCATTCCCCTGCAGTATGCCCGCTCCATTTGTAAGCTGAATTGGAGTCATCATCTCACTTTAATGGCTGTGAAGGACTGAGAAATTAATAGCTCTCTCTTGAATTAGTAAATTATATTTTCCAAAGAGAGAAAAGTGCCTCGTAAAAATAAGTGACTAGAGTCACTTTTATTTTATAACAAGTCTTTTTATGCTATAGTTTTAAGCCCCCCTTTTACAATAACATCTTACATTTATATAGTGCTTTATACTTTTTGAAGCACTTGCATGCACATTAGCCCCTTTTATCTCTACAACAACCTTCATATCTAAGTAGGGAAGACATAAAGGGAGGCCTGTGCTGCTCAGTGAAGAATCATGATATGAGATGACTGTGAAAGTGGGCTATGCATCAGGCTCGGCCTGTGGTTTGCTGGCCCCTTGATGTTTTATGATGTTCTTCTCTGCCAGGAATGAGAAGCTATAGGCATCACTGAAGGAGAGATGCTTTGTCATTTTTTTCCCAGATAATTCATTCTTTTCTCCTTCCAGAAACATGATCTAGTAAAGCCTAAGTTCCCCCAAGTATATCTATCAGTCTCCTTGGGAGTTCTTTCTATTTAATTCTCTTCTCAAAAACACAACGTCATCAAGTATAATCGATGCTCTGAAGGGCTTCAGGAGCTTACACACCCACCCTGCACCCTGCACCCTTCATCCTGAATCCTGCATCCTGTATCCTCCATCCGGCATCCACACTTCTCTCAGCACTTTCGTCTTCGATCTCTCCTGTGTCGGTGCACAAAACTGGATAGTGCAGAGCTCAAACTGAGAGGACATTCAGAGGAAAAATGGGATGTACTTATCTGCCACCGTCAAGGTGACAATCTTACCAGGTGAGAACAAACAGATGGTCTCTTTCCTGTTGGATAGGAATTCAGTTCCACCTGAGCAGCCTCACTGAATGATGTGCACCTGACCATTATTATTATAATAAATAATAATAATGATAACAACAACAATAACAAATATGTTGCCAAATGCAAGTCTTTTCATAATAATAAAACAAGTGAAATCAAATCCTCAACAGTACACTTACCTGGACTAAGGAAAATAATACCTAATCCTCATTGTAAGAACTTATATGTGTACACATGCAAGTGCATACGTATAAATACATATACATTTTTCTATAGTTTTGACAGCATTTTACTGCGTAGGCCAGGCATGACTAAAACTTCCTCCATCTGCTGTGTGCTTGCTGGGGGTCATATTTACGTGCCATCACACGCAGATAATACTCATATTTGATAAAAGTTCAAGATTGAGTCCATCTTCAGTTTGAGTAAGTAAATCTACTTCAAAACTAATCCTTTAAGCTATACATTTTATGTAACATTGCAACTTTATAAGAAAAAAATGGGAATGGATCTGCTCAGGCTGTTAAAAACTTCATTAACCCGTATTGTGCCATATTTTTCTCTCTCTGGTACTCCTCTGTGTTATCTGTCGAACGTTAATACTTTCATCTTTATATACTTCCGGTGAAGGGCCTGGTCTACAGAGTTCGCAGGCTCTCACAATCACACAAATAAGTAACACATGCTGTGTGCTACCTGTGGTCACAGAAAAACATCGTAGGTTTTCTGCAAACCTATTTTGTCCAAGTGCTGTGAAGCCATGTCCTCTGGATTGAAACATTCACTGTAGAGAGCAGAGAGAGGCTCTTGTGACTTGGAAAGTTGGGAGAGTCAATAAGCTCAGAAAGTTAACAGGTTTTCTTAAGTTCCACCCAACCCCAGGCTTATACAAGATGTAAGCAATTTCAGGGGTGGGGGAAGGATTCTTTTCAATGAAGCCATCTGCAAGTTGGGCAATGACCTTCACGACAGAATTTCATGAATTATTAGTCATATTGAAGTGAGCTTTTTGGTGATACAGCTGGCTTTGAGCCACACATGTTCTTACCAGTAACCAGTCACTCAGGTTCCTGTACGTTCCACTAGTAAACTCATTGGTTCACCAAGCTACACTACGGTAGAAGATTTTGTGTGGGCTCTTGTTGGTGCCCTATCTGGGGTGAATAGACATCAATTCACATCTCCCTAAGGCCATATGCCACCCTGTCTCACCATCCCTAGACCACAGAATCACAGACACTGGATGTCCAACACCATGCATGTTTATGACAGTCTTACTTGAACATAGGCTTTTGAACATTAAGCTATTCTAATTATACTTTTACATACACGAGCTATTTAAAAGTATTTCCTATCTAACATGAATTTCTAGTCAGGATAGATCTTTTTTTCCTTTGAGACAGGATTAAATAAAGATAAAACTGGCTTTTTAACTCACAATGTAACTGAGGATGGCCTTGAACTTCTGACTCTGCTGACTCCATCTCCTGAGTGCTAGGATTCCAAGTGTGCACTCACAGACCCACTTTCTGTAGGTGCTGGGATTCGAACCTGGGGCTTCATGCATGTTGGACAAGCAGTGGACCAACTGAGCCCAGAAGAAGAACTAATAAAGATTAAAAAAAAAAAATGGGTGTATTTGTGGAAAATAAGGTTCTTCATGTTTCACTACAGAAATAATCTTTTGAATGTAAAGGACATAATACAATTCCACTGCACCACTTTCTATTTATTTAAAGAGGTTTTTCTGACACATGTATCCACACTTCCAGATGGAACTTGCTGTGAAAAAATAGCCTTTAGTAGATTTTTGTAAACAACTTGGAGAGCAAATTCTTTCTGATTTATTTACTCTCCTCATCTACAGAAAACCAGCTCACTGTCAAATTCTAGATCATTCTAAAAATATCTAGGCTGGCTTAATAATATTATTTATCTTTAATGCTGAAAACCCAGCAGGTGGAGAAAGATGAGGACAATCGGGTGAATAATGGATGCGGAGATGACTTATTGTTTCCCTGGATGAGAAATAAGCATAGTTTATTATGTGACCTTTTCTCAAGTGCCTGTCAAGAACTCGGAGTAATAAAGCTGCACTTTCAAAGAGTGACTGATTAAAAAAAGATATACATGAAAAAGTTGTATCTCTTTATCAAGAGCTAATAGTCTATTTGTGTGTGTGTGTGTGTGTGTGTGTGTGTGTGTGTGTGTGTGTGTGTGTGTGTGTGTGCGCGCACTCACAAGTGCCCGTGTTTGCACAGGTAACACCTATGTTCCACTCTCATGTCCTAAAACATTCATGGCTCCTCCCTACATAGTGTCCTCCAGCTCACTTATCTTTTGCTGGTTGCATTTTGGGATATACTTGTTTTAAATGGATGCAAACAAATGTATGATTTTTCTCTTCATGAAAGGTCATTTGGGTTTTCAGTCATGTTTCCCCTTGTAGACCATAAAGAGAGAAAAATCTTTTGATTTTTAGGGGTCTGTAGTATCTGGCTTTTCCTGCTTTATTTTTAATTTAATTCCACTAAGTGACATTTTTCTTTTCTTTTTAATACTAATCCTAAAATTTGAGCTAATGAGAACACATTGGGACTGCTTTCTTGGGGATCTTATTTAGATGTCATACAGTATCTCTTCAGTATAACCTGGAAGGGTCAGTACTGGGCTGTTTAGTATTCAGGGTGTTTTAATATTACTTACATATAAGAAACCAGTTTTGTTTTAGAGGCATGCCATTCAACACACAATCCCTTTGTCAAGCCAAGTGTCCTTTAGGAACTGGAATATTCAAAAGTCGAAGCACTCTGGGGAAATAAGTTGAGAATTATTAAACACTACCACGTGTAACCTAAGTTGAAGTGGGCAAAGATGCTTGCTGCTAAGCCTGATGGTCTGAGTTTTATCTCCAAGACCTGAATTATGGAAGTTGAGAGTCACCTGCTATAAATGGCCCTCAGATGCTGCCTGTGTTCTACGGCACACGTGTCTACCCATCAAGACACACAAATAAGTCAATGTAATATTTTAAACAAATGATCACCTAGGGGGGAAAAATGGGATTGTTTCACCAAGTGTGTGTGTGTGTGTGTGTGTGTGTGTGTGTGTGTGTGTGTGTGTATTCTTTCCATTTTTAAACCCGTCAGAAAGGAAGTTACTACTGGCTTTCGGACAGTATCATCATAAACTTTTAATTTCCTGGTGAAGTTCATAGTACCAAACAGAAAAAAACACTTGGAGTAATCCTTTGATGAAATGTGTTCTGTTCAGCTGCAGTTCGGTTTAGGTTTCCTGTTTTGATGCAGTTACTTGGCTTTGGTCTTTGTAAAGTCTTCTTAGAAGCTGCACTTTTAAAATCTTCACTTCAAGATGCCTGTCTATTTCATCTCCACCTCTAGCTCTATCTGTATATGTTTCTAACAATCTGTATCTCTACGGCTATTTCTATCTCTATGGCTGTATCTCTATCAGCTATAGCTCTCTTTTGTGAAGACAAAAAGAACTAAGGAAGATGGAGGTGGTGGTGCAGCACTCAGGAGGCAGAGGCAGGCAGATCTCTGTGAGTTCAAGGCCAGCATGGTCTACAAAACGAATTTCAGGACAGCCAGGGATACACAGTAAACCCTGTCTTCAGACACCAGACCAAATGAAACAAAACAAATCCAACCAGCCAACCAACCAAACAGACAAATAAACACAAAACCCAAAATACAACAACAAAACAAGGAAAATAAAGTTCCAAATTAAATATCTCAGAAGTAAGCTATAAAACTTAGTATTATATTTATATGTAGGTATGTTTCATAGCCCTTTCCATTTCTTTTTAAAATGAACATGGTTGAGACCAAAATTAGTTATTTTAATGACAACTGAGTTACTCATAAGAAAGCTTCTGTTTTATTTTCAAACTCAGTTACAGCATTTGAACTAGATAATAATTCTTCCAGGGTATCCCAACAGCAACTTAAAATCACAAGATTGTACATGCTCATTGATGCTGCCTAATTTATGAGCACTGCTTTGGTATGCTTTCACTGCTTCTAGAACCCTGGAAGAATTGGTGTGTGTGTGTGTTTGTGTACACACCTCTGTGTGTGTATGTGTGTGTGAGACACACAGAAAAAAAAAAAGGAGAGAGACAGAAAGAAAGAAGGAATGAATGAGGGGAAGACATGACCTTTGTGTCTTCTATAAACATACTGACAACTTACTTGACTTGACACAGTGATGGATTCATATCAAAGACAACTAAAGAACAAAAGAACTCAGCAAATTAGCTGGGAATGGAGCACATGGAGGCCCTTCCATTCCCCAGAATAATTTCATGGAATAGATGGCTTGGTGGTAATTAAATGCTGTTTTAAGACGTAGTATTTAGGATGGTGTCTTAATAAGGATTTTATTGCTGTGATGAGACACCATGGCCATCGCAACCCTTATAAAGGAAAACATGTAACTGGGGCTGGCTTACAGTTCAGAGGTTTAGTGCATTATTGTCATGGCGGGAAGCATGGCAGCGTGCAAGGAGACATGGTGCTAGAGAGGTAGTTGACAGGTCTACACCCATGAAGAGAGTGACACTGGGCCTAGCTTAAGCATTTGAAACCTCAAAACCCACCCATAGAGACACACTTCCTCCAAAAAGGTCACATCTACTCCAACAAAGCCACATAGTGCCACTCCCTATGGGCCTCTGGGGGCCATTTTCATACCACCATATATAGTAAAGTTTCAAAGATTAAAACTGAGATGATGAATTTGTTAACTGAGCACTTGCCACAATAATATTAGAATGAAAGAAAAATAAGAATTAGTATGAAAATTTAACAATACTGAGCTATCCTGTTTCTCTCTATTTTTTTTTCCTCAGCCTTTTCCACACTATTTTCTTAGACACACAGCACAGATGCTTCATCACTATCCATTCTGATACCATATGAATGCTGATAAATTAGCCATCCAAATTCCTTTAAACTCTCCATTCTTTAAAAACTAAATATTGGTGGAAACCAATGTGTAATTGCATTGAAATGATCATTCTGCATGTCTTAAGTAAGTTTGAAATAGCAAGTGTGAAGATAGAAGCATCTAGTTGGCATCACAGCGGAGGCAATGTGTCCTGTGCCTTTAATATGTAAATCCACTGAAATCCAGCCCTTGCCATGCTCAGGGGCTCCCTGTTTATTACTTTATGACATTTCCACACTGAAGGTGCAGGAGGGGCTCACAGTAATTTGCTTGATGTTTGATTAGAGAGGTTCCCCATCACTATACCAGCCCACTTTGGGCCCATTTCATTTTAGAGTTGTTGTCAGTCATTTGAGAGTGATATGCCCCGTGCCTGGGAAAAAATAAACACATCCCATATTAGGTAAAGCTTTGATGGATGGGAGGTTGTCTAGTGACAACACCTCTTTCGGAGAATAGGAAATCGGAATGTGGGAATGAGAAGACAGGGCAAAGGGACGGAACAGAGGGCCCAACTAGGGTTTCCTGGTGGTCTCCAGCTCACAGTAACTGGGGTGGGTGCGGTGAGGAGCGAAGACAACAAAACTTTGAATTTGCTTTATTTTTGCCTCGCTGTGTTTTGATTGTACTGACTGTTCTGAAGAGGGGGCTGAGGCTGAGACCTGCGTTATTTGTTTCTCTTCCTGTTGTTAAACACAGAAACCCGACACAACTGTTAAGAACCAGAATCACAAGTTGTTCTGGAGCCCTTTTAACTCCACTATTTCAACCCTGAGTCAGCGTTCAAATCGACTATTTTGCCTTTTCGTACTCTCAGATGCTCGATGTTGCACAGACTGGGAAGTTGTTTTTAAACAATACATCTGCATTTGATTTGGGGAGCAGGGAAATCATGCATCCTTTCAAATCGTTCAAATCTCCCCACCCCACCCCCAACCCCCGTCCCGCCACGCTAAGGCTGCAGAAGGAACTGGACCCCGGGGACACAGGCAGCTGTACCTTCGAGGTAGGATGCCCAACCATTCAGTATCGCTTAGTGACAGGTTTCAAGGTTTCAGAGAAAGGACATTTCTGCCAGAGCAATGTGTTTCCTTTCCCCCATGTTCTCTGTTAGCTAGCTCCTGCTTATCTCTGCTGAACTGTAGAGTGCTTGTGTTAGCATGATTCGAACACAGGCATTTCTATTCGGCGTGCAGCTGGCTTCCAGGTGTGTTTTCCATGACTCTTCATGAGGACTAATTACTTCATACTGCTTTAAGGTGTCCAGGGTCCTCCGACTCCCAGTGAATACTGACAGCCTTATGTATGACCTCGTGGATTGGATTACAAGGTGGTATTCCCCCCGCCCCCATTCCTATCTTTTAGTTACTTTGAGTTCACGGAATTGGATCCCCGCACACAAGAATCGCTTCCTCTTCTGGTCTTCCGTTTGGCTAAGGAAATGCTTTGTTTGATTTTTTTTTTCCCCTCCTGTGAGTGAACTGAAGGATCTTCTTTAGTTAAAAGGAAGTGTCTGTTCAGAAAACGACAAACTGCTTACTAAAGCCCCACCTTCCTCTGCCTGAGGCCCTGCCTCTGAGCTTTGAGGAGGAAACCAGAACCTCCTGAAGGTAATCCAATCCCCTTGCGCATGGCCTTTGAAGCAATCCAACAATACCTTCTGATTTGGTTAAAAAGAGAGAGAAGAAAGTGTAAAGGTGAGCCACTGAGTTACATCCTGGAAGCAATTGAGATATGGATCCACTTTTCAAGCTCTGGCTCTAGATCTCCACGACTTTTTAACTTCCTGGGCGTTAACAGTGAGACACCTTGATGAAAACACTTTAACAGTCACAGTGGTGAAAGTACCCTGTTTCTAGCCCAGGAGGGTGGGAAAAGAGATAGCAGAGGCTCCACGTTTACACATCACGGATTTTTTTTTTCTTTCTTATTTTTTAATCCATTTTTCTTATTGATGCTCTAGGACAACTGTCTTCCAGAAGATGTTTACTTGCCGTGCTTAATAATTCAATAGCACCCTTAACTTCTTCTGTGGATTTCCTCATATTAGAATCACGTTGACCACAAGCCTTAACATACATGATTTATACTGACATGTGTGGAGGTTTCATGATGATAGTTTAGCGTTTACTTACTGCTAGGATTATGACAATCGCCTTATAAGGACTTTCCCTAAATTTTATGGTCCGAAAGCTTACATGTCATTACTTTTAGAGGTATCCACTTAGTCATTTAGTTTGGGGAAGTTAGAAAAATAAAATAAAATGAAATAAAATGAAGATGTCCATGAATCGTTTCTCATGCTGACGTGTTCTTATCGACACTGCCAATAAGGTTTTATCAGTTGGGGGCACAAGGCGAGTCTATCTTATTAGTGCGAAAACTAATGAAAGATCATCCTGACAATGGTAATTAATTGCGGCTGTTGACAAGGACTCAGTTCTGTGCGTTCCCTTTCTGGTGCTCTCTCAGTCTTTCAGCTCTCTTCTCTCAATTAGACGTATGAAAAGTGAGGCCCTCCCTACGGAGAAAGAAGCTTTTAGATTAATCATATTATCTTAAGGTTCCAAATCTCGGTGCCTGTGTGACCTTTCTTCCCTTTGAATCCATTATCTTAAGCTATCACAATAATCCTGGCTTTAGGGAGGGAGAAAGGGAAGAGGAATCAAACCTAATAGATGGCAAATAAGATTAATCTACGATCTAAGTGCCGATTACACTTGGCCCTGCCCTTGAACACCCAGGTGTAACCTTGAAATTCACATCCACTAAGTTCTGCAATTGGATTGAGTGTCCCTCAAGGCCTTCAGGGCAGCTGGCCAAATTTTACCCATTAGTCCCCAGTGCGATCCCAAGCCTAGCTCAAAGTCTGACTCTTTTCTTCCCCCCCTGTTGTGGAATTTGGCAGCTGTGCCTTTTCATGTTTGTTTTGGGATAGCTCACATTTTTTAGATAAAATACTTATTTTGGGTTCTTAATTTTTTTTTTTTTTTCATCAGAAGCAGCCAGCCATGGAGGGATGGAAGAGCTGAACTTTTACCTGGACCTCACAAGAGGAAAAAAAAAATGTTCCAGCCTCTCAAAATCTGATAGCTGTACCCAAATAAACTCGAGTCTTTGCTTCTTTCAAAACACTGACATGCTGATCCCTAAAGCTCCGTATATTTTAGAACAACTGAGAGAACGAAGAAAAAAACATCTTCCTTGCAACATTTGTCTTCTGAACTTTGAACTGATTATTTTTCTTCCACATACCCTGGGGTCTTAGAAGGGACAGTCCTTGGGCAAGACAGAACAGGACACCAAGAAGTTTGAGCTACTGGGAATGTGGACAGAAAAATCAGTTTTTCTCAGAGCAGCCTCTGATCCACAGTGAACTGACATAGGACAGAGTCTGAGAGTAGGGGCCCAAAGTTGTCCTGAAGATGCTCCCAGCTGGCAGGTGTGAAGGTAGAAATGGCTAGATGGGCCCTCATCATAAAATCTATACAAGACTCAATGAGCTTGAATGCAAAGTGAAAGTGAGATGGGAAGTTAGGTCTACAGAGGAAAAGCAGCAGATTCTAAAGATACAAGGGGTAAAATTTGGTTCTCAGAAGATATGGTCATTTCTTCTAGTAAAAAGTAAGTACAACTTTGGGCACACTAGTTAGGAAACTGCCTCTTTAATAGTTCTCAGTCTGCTAAACTGACCTCGAGAGAATGCCCCTGTGGATTCTTCAGCACAAATACACCTGAGGAACAGAACAACTGTGAGGCTGGGAGAGCACCACTCTGGGTTCAGTCCCCTTCCCATTACCAAAGAAAAAGAACAAAGAAAAACAGGTTAAATTTAGCTATCTTTATTACTAATAGATTTGGGGGGATGACATGGGAGTGCGGTGCTGGGGTTTGAACCTCATGCATTTTGCATGTCATGCAAATTCTCATATCATTGTATAACCAGTAGGTTTTTCTTCCTGTTTTGTTATGGAGATAAAATCTCTCTAGGTATCCCAGGTTGATCTCAAGCTAGAGGCAATCCTCCTGCCTCAGCCTCCCAAGTGCTGTGATTATAGTCATTAGTCACCAGGGTCATCTCTGTTGACCTTTCTTTCTTTTCGTCTTCTTCTTCCTCTTCCTCTTCCTCCTTCTCTTCCTTCTTCCTCTTCTTCTTTTCTGTTTTAAGACAGGATTTCTCTTTATAGCCCTGGCCGTCCTGGAACTCACTCTGTAGACCAGGCTGATATTGAATTTAAGATCTGCCTGCCTGACTCTTCCTCCCTAGTGCTGGGATTAAAGATGTGTGCTACCACACCTGGCTACCCTGTCCTCATCCACAGTTCACGAGGCCTGAGCTCTTAGTAGAGTAAAGACTCCAGTTTATCTGTCACTCCTGTAGAGTTCTCCCAGGATTCTAACTGTGAAGCCTGGTTTCCAAACAAGCTTCACTTTGTGTCTTTTAAGAATACATTAGAGCCAGGCATGGTGGTACATGCCATTAATCCTAGGGAGGCAGATGTTGGAGGACTTTGTGAGTTCGAGGCCAGTCTGGTCTACAAAGGAATTCCAGGACCGAGAAGGCTACACAGAGAAATCCTGTCCTGAAAAAAAAACCAACAAAAATAAAAAAGTACATTAGAAAATTATCTTCCTCTTTAATCCACTTGGATTTGAGTTTTGTGCTAGCCAATGGTCAGAATATTCTCCACAGTTGAATGGAGAGTGTGATATGACTTTCTCACGTACTATGGTGCCTCACATTTGACCATGTCCCCTGGAGGGGGAGACCTGGTGGCACTCAGAGGAAGGACAGCAGGTAGCCAAGAAGAGACTTGATACCCTATGAGAATATACAGGGGGAGGTAATCCCCCTCAGGAACAGTCATAGGGGAGGGGAATAATGGGAAAATGGGGGGGGGGGGAGGGAGGAATGGGAGGATACAAGGGATGGGATAAACATTGAGATGTAACAAGAATAAATTAATAAAAAAAAAAAAAAGAAAATGAAAACTTGGTTTAAACTGCAAAAAAAAAAAAAAAAAAAAAAAGAAAGAAAGAAAGAAAATTATCTTCCTCCTTAATGCATACAGTAAAACAGGACTGCAGATGACTTTTCTCAGAGGCCACATTCTAGAAACAGAATTTTGACTGTTGTGTCTATATAAGACAGGGCTGGCCAGAGATCCTGGCTAGATGGTGACTATCTGACCTTCAGGCCATGATTTAGCACCTCTGACTTTTCATTTGTCCAAATATATAAAGGATATGGGAAAGACTGAAGTCTGTGCGGGGCCAAGGGTTGGATAGGTACACGAATAAGTGGGTGGCTGTCACTGGCTGACTGAGTTTAACTCCGACTCCACTGTTCACTCCTTGTGTGACCTTGCATGAATTTCCTTCAGCACTCACATATGTGTCCTCTTTTTCTAGTGAGAACATTATGCATGCTTATTTTGTAGAGCTTTGTGATTAAACACATTAAGAATGATCCAACTTTGAGAAGATACACAAGCATCATATGACTCTTATTGTTCTCTTTCATTATTTACAGTTTTCAATCACACCACACACACACACACACACACAAGTGCGTGCGCTTTTTTCTTCTTTTTCCTCCCCTTCCCCCCACCTCCTGTGAACTTGAGAGGTCTGGAAAACAACACTAAAGTTTTCTGTTTAAGTTTTTTTTTTCAAGGGCCACAGCTGAAAAAACATTAAGGAAATGAAGGACCCTGTAAGCGCTGGTAAAATACAAAGGGTTCTTTCCTTTGTTTTGTGTAGTAGGACAGTGGCGATTTGAGGAAATGTCAGAGCCCCCCTCAGCTGTCCAGGGAGGGTTAACTCTCACCTCAGCAGGAGCCCTCTGCCATTAAGTCAGGGAGAGTAATGAAATTTCATTTAATTTGTCAGGAAGAAAGTGCTAATGTTAAAAGGCATTTAATAAAAAGGGAAGAGATTCTTTGAAAGGGAGCCCTTAAGTAATTACTTCAAGTATCTCAGGCCTGCTCACTAGAATATTTACATTAGTGTTGTACAGTGTCTGTGTGTAATTAAATTAGTGCCACATTTACATCCTTTGCCTTTTTTTCCTTTAAAGAAGTGTGATTTTATTAATAATCCCCACTTTTTACAACGAAAGAGAAAACTTGATCTAATCAAATCAGATGTTAGTGTTTGTTTGAAATGTTCTTGCTGAATCACTGAGTTAAACGTATGTGACTGTGTTTATGTGTGTAGGTATGTATGCATATGTGTGTGTGTATGCATGTGTTTGTTTGTGTTTGTGTTAGTGTGTGTATGCATGTGTTTTTTATATTTGTGTGTGATGCTCATTTGTGTTTGTGTGTGTGTATGTGTGTGTGTGTGTGTGTGCTGGAAAGGAACTATAGTTCCAAGATTGAGTAGGGATGTGAATTCCTCCTTTTACTTGAAAAAAATGCCATTGTTTATCTGCTCTGCTCTGCCCTAGAGAGTCAGATCTCTAATTGTCAGCAGTCTGCAGCCCATAGAGATACCCCTTACGCCCCTCCCCTACCTGCCCCCCTCCCCGCCCAGCCCAGATTTTCCTTTCTAAATGCCTGACATGCGCTCAGACATATAACTGACGGACAGTGCCATAGGAGGCAGGTTCATCTCTCATCCCTCTCAGTGCACCAGCAAGCTCAGTGTGTCACTAGCACTTGAAAGCAGAGATAAGTGATGAGCTGGAAGTAGGGAGCAAAGAGAGACCAAGACAGGCTGCTTTGAGCTTTGACAAGGAGGTCACACTTTAGCCGAGGATCCTGAAGTATTTCATTAGACATAAGCTGCTGCTGTTTTCCAAGTTAATATATGTAAGTTTCTCATGAATGGGTTGAACACTGATGTATGAATGGTTTATTTCTATCTGGCTTTTCTTCTAATGTACTGAACTGGGGCACTGAAAAGAAAGCAGGTAGCTGAGCAGAAGACAAAATAAAATTACAGAAGAAATACAGGTCTGGATAGGTCCATCCTTGCCATTGATTCAAAAATTACAGGCATTTGAGATTAGTGGGGAGGTTTGTAAATGACCATGTGCCAATGAGTCTAGCTATTCTTAGGGCTATATCTGGGCGTGAGAGGGGGTGTCGAAATGTGAGTCTGATTATGTCGTCTTCTTTCTATCCATCCTCCCGGGCTTTCCCTGGCCCTAGTCAAAGCCTGAACTTTTCAGAAAGCTTCATTTGTCCACCAACTAACTTTCCAGTCCCACTCCTCATAAATCCACTCTGTTTTTCCAAATAGTAGGTCCCCAATAGAGTAAAACTTGTTTATATCTGCTCTTTTGAGGACATTTTTCCTGTGCCTAAAGCTGTGATGTCCCATACATAAACCACTAGGCTTACAGTGCTATTTAAATGACAAAGGAATTAAAATGATCTAACACTGTGTATGTATCAGCTGCATTTGAGGCTATCAACGTCTGTGCATGGTAAGTGGCCTATGTTTGGAATGAGGCAGCCACTGTGCTGGTTTGTATTAGACATTCAAGGCTACAACGGCAGTCACCTCTGACTTTTGACTTAGCTACTAACTTTTCAACTTACACTTGCACACAAGCACGTTTTCTACTCACAACCCTTGAGTCCATAGAAAGGTAGCTCATCAGCAAGACCTAGTGGTACATCACTGGGATTCCAACCATCAGAAGGCTGAAACAGGAGAATGGTAAAGTCTAGGTCACACAGCCAGATACTATGAAAGGAAGAAGAAGAGGAGAAGAAATGAAGGGAAAAGAGAAAAGAGAGGAAAGAAAGAGAGAGAGAGAGAGAGAGAGAGGTGGACAGAGAGAGAAGGAGGAAGAGACAAGGAAGGAGCAACACTAAAATAGAAGCGAGAATAGGAGAATCAGGTTGTCTTCTTTGTCACCTCCCCCATGCAGAAGTCACTGTGTAATTATCCAAGTTTCCTGGTCATCAACCATCTTCTTTTGTAGTCCAAGGGCTTTTCTTCTGGATACGTCAGCATCATGTTGTACCCACAGGAAGCAAACAATGTCAAAATCCTCCCATGACTGATCAGTAAATACTTTAGAAGAATGAACTCTCTATTGCCGAAGTAAGAACTGTTTATCTCCGTACAGCGATGGGTACTTTGCACTGTCCCAAAACACAAATGAAAACCGGAAGCATCAAGAGGATAAACTACTAGCCAAGACCCTGTGGCTCATGAGGGCCAAGAGGAGTGTGCAAGTAGCCCAACACCAGGCCATGTTCCTTTTCTTCTTGTCCTTGGTACTCACACAAACTCATCAAAAGAAATAAGAGCACCTTGGCACCTGCTTTGAAGCAGACAGCTGTTACTCCTCCACAGTACTGTTATATTTTAAAATCACACTGATTTCCACACCAGCTTGACTATATAGTGCATTGTTTTTTCTTTGCTAAGTATTTCCTATTCTCCCCTTCTCAGTCCCCAATTACAGAGGGAATAAAGACAGGACACTGTACTCACTCTTCAGTTAGAAACCATAATGTCTGCAGAAGTAAACAGGAGAAAAACTATAAAATGATGCATTACAGCATGCCTTTGGGAAACAAGAAGCACTGAGTCTATGAGATCCAAGCCATGACCTTTGATTTCCTTGGCTCCCAGGCCCAGGTCATGTTAATTAGCATTATCATTTGATTCTCTTAACTGCATTCATTACTAATTATTTTAGAATAATAAAATTTTAGACTCTTTTATAAAGAAATTAAGTTGTCTATAAATAGGACTCCAATCAGATATTGAAGCCTCACAACTACCAAATCACCAAAATGATTAATAATTCAATAATATTGTGGTCATGCTCAGACACTATTGTTATTCTTGTTGTTTCAGATTGAATGTCAGTCTTGGGAAGAAAAGATGTTCCTGAGCCAAAGGCCTTTAATTCAAAATGTGGATCCAGGGAAATGCTCATGACTGAAACTTAAGCTTCTGATTTTCTCATCAATAAGTACTGTGGTGAATGTGAGAGCAGAGGAATAATTGGATCCTCTGTATGATTACATCCCGTCTTGCTAGAAGACCACAGCATCCCGCGGGAAACAACTGTCTCCTCCAAGCTCACAGTGCCCCTCGAACTCTTAGGACCTCATTCCAGGCAAGTGAGAGTGTACATATTTGGCAACAACAACAATACCAAAAAATAGTCAAAAGGATTATTGCTCCCATCATGAGGAGGGGAGAACTGAAGCATAGGCCTTGTAGTAATTGTCGCAGGCACATAATTAGTGAGTGACAGTGGAGGTTTGAATGAGTGCAATGCAGTTCCAGGGCCTATGTGTTTAACTGCTATACTGTCCATCCAGCAGCAGGAAAAACACACTTACACGAATGCCTACAGAATTCTACCATGACTCTGTAAAGTAACAGGGAATATCGAGATTTGTTTTCATGTTTTAATTATGGATACCATCTAACTAGAAGATACAATTCTGATTGTCAACAAACTTGAAAAATGAAAATGGGTACTATGTCCAAATAGAAAAAATATGTAAGAAAGAATATCTGGTAAAATGAGTTTTTTATTAAATAATTTGCCTAAGTGGATAAAGAAAACATCAGGGGACAATTTCTAAATAATATATTTCACTATTCTTTGCAATATAATGTAAATTTAATCAATGAAAGCAGTAGAATAGTTCAATGTTTTAGAAATTTTGAAAGTTTGCTATCACTGTGAACTTGCAACAAGACCTTATGTGCCTGGCTGCTAATGTTGGTCCATATAAAACTAAATTCACTTTATCTTCTCATAAACACAAAGTGTAACAAAAGAAAGAAAGAAAGAAAAAAGGTAGCTTTTTAAAAAGTATCCATGATGTCCTAGTAACAAGAGCTTCAATCAAAATCCAGATGTAATTTTTCTCCCAATCATAACATGCTGCTAATGGCATTTTACAAATAAATGGATTGTACTCTGTTTCTTGAGAGCTATTTATACAGACTGTTCATTCCGGCAGTTGTTTGTGTCAGTTACTTAGCAGAATCGACCGGACCTGATGCAGTCTTCTGTGATCTGCTCTTCAGATGAGAAGAAAACCAGAAGCTACCCAACGCGTACTTCGGCAAAGTGTCCCTGCTTTTAAAGACTCTGAAGTAGCCGGGAAAGATGGTGGATGCTTTGATGCTGAAGTCTGTTCCCAGGCAGGGGAAGAAAAGAACAGTTCAGTACTTAGCTTTGTAAAGAATGCTTCAGGAACAACATGCCGCGTGCCACAGAAGGGAGTAAACCAGCAAAGGCTTTCTAAATACAATTAAAATAACCGCTCCCATTATTCAGAGTCAAACTCCCAGCAAAAGAAAACATAAAATGACCCATAATCGTGGTTGCAGCATTCAAAAAAATAGATATTGAAATGGGGAGGGAATACATTGAGAAGAGATGATTTGTAAGGATGCGGTTAAAACTGTTTATATGCTGGGTTCTATTTGTTTTACAGCAAGTGGTGCTGGGACAGCATGGAAGGTTATCTTTGACAAGGTTTTAGCTATTATTTTCTTCTACTGAAATGGTATTTCTTGAGAAAAAAAGGTCTTTGGAACAAAATAACAATAAATCCTGATTTAGATACATAAACCTGCCATTGATATCACATAATATCAGTGTTCTTTCTCACTCGATACAGGCGTTTTAAAGATAAATGGTAAAACTGAACTGGAAATCCATCTGGCCGGCTGCCTGCTCTAATGAATAACCCCACTTTGGCTCCTGCAATGTAAGCAGAAAGTTCTCTCCCGGCCTCTTTCGTCTGTCATGAATCTACAAGACAGCCGACATAATATCTGGGCGACAACGGTGCGCTAACAGTGCGGTGACTTCCATTTTCTTTGCTTTCTATTGATTTTCACTTAATAACTGGCGAAATACTAAACGTCCGCCCTGAGTACCTAATAAATCCTGCCTGAGCTTTTTATTGAGGAGAATTTAATAAAAACAACCATTGCGGCTGAGGGATTTTTCTTCTGGACAGAACACAGGGGTAGGGGACAGTGGGGTTGGGCCAAAAGGAAGCTATTTAACTTTTTTTTTTTTTTTTTCGGTATAGGCCTTTGCCCCTTTCGGAAAGATGGCAGCAGTGTCAAGGATACATGTGCGTTTGAACCAGTCCCCAGAGAGCAGCTGTGATGTCTCCAGTCCGGACATCAGGCCACTGTGAGAAAAGGGCGCCGAAAGGCTAAAGTGAAGTGTCAGCAAATCCTTGCTCTGGCGTCTGGGATTTCACGTTTTAGTGAAGGATTTCTTTTTTTCGTACCACCGGAGTCAAAAAATCTCTAAGGATGCACACTTCACTGATAGTTCAAGTTTACTCCTGGGAGAGTTAGAGTAGCTTCCCTATTGCCTATTGTGGTCCACGATGTCTCACAGACGTGTAAATGAGAGAGAGTGGTACTCACCAGCTCTCAGAAGGTGGGGTCAGGAGGAGAAAGAGTTCAAGGTCACGCCTAGCTCTACGGAAAGGATGAAGGAACCCTAGTCTACGGAAGACCCTGTTTCAAACTCAAACACACAGAAATCATAGAAATAAATAATAAATGCGAGGACAGGCCATAAAAACCTTTCTCCTCTTCAATGTTAATTTGAGTCTTAGGATTTCAATTTTTGGATGTGTGGATTTTAGACCTCACACATTTTTATCAGCATAAGTTTCTAGGTCTGTTGTGGGTGTTTCAGAAAACCTCCTGTTCTGCAGTGTGGGTTTTTCAAAGCATTCCACAGCTGATGGCTCCCTCCATTCCTTGGGGTTTAATTGAGCCAGAGACTACGTTTAAGTCATTGTGCTTAATGATCAGTGTCCCAGCATTCTCTCTATGTGTATGTCTTCTGTTCCATGCTCAACAAAATGTCTAATGAAGAAGCCACATTTTTCATAATGAAGAGGAGAAGCACGTTATACCCAAAAAATCATGGGAAGTCTTTTTCCATGGCTTTTGGACCTCCATCACCCCAGCAAAACTATATAGGACTCAACTCAATGCCAGGGCAGCTTTTCCTACAGAATGTGAGAGCTTTCATCTCAAAGCCCAGGGTTGAAACTAGGGCCAGCGTTACCTAGTAAAAGGTTTGGCTGCTTGATCAATGAAGATGAGACATTGTTGCCGAACTGATGTGTGAGGTTTCCTCTTCCGAAGAATCAGTAAGTAAACTAATGTGGTAGGTGTCTTCTCATCAAAATTCGATAACTAAATTCAACTATGCCCATCAAATGTTGCTGCTTTCCCTCCCTGGGGTGACTCAGTAAACATTGTTTGACTGACTCAGTGAAGAGGGAACCCGCCCCTTCCTGCTATAACATGGCTGCCTTCTCCTGTTCTGTGTCTCAGTTTCCTAATCTTTGAAATGGAACAGATTTCTATGCTTTGAAAGTGTGAAGGGGCCTATTTTATTAAGTACTTAAAATGCTTTTTGATAGGAAGTCTAGACTTTGTACTCAAACTTTGTACTCTTACTAGACCCTTTCTGTTCAGGGGAGACTAGCATG
Source organism: Acomys russatus (assembly GCF_903995435.1). NCBI lineage: Eukaryota > Metazoa > Chordata > Mammalia > Rodentia > Muridae > Acomys > Acomys russatus. The sequence goes on from NC_067143.1 coordinate 26,527,304, forward strand.
CTCCCTGACAGGGAAGAAGCCAGGCACTCATGAGAAGAGGAAGCAACAAGAAGTCTCCTTACCTGCCACTCAGTTCTGCCAAGAACAGAAAACTGTTTTAGTAAATAAAGTCTTCCTTCTCCTGAGTGTCCCTGTATACAGCATCATTCAGCAAATGTTTTCTCTTGTGGTGTATAAATACTGTTACGGTAGCTGAAGTTGGGACTCTTCCAAAGAAGAACCTGACCCCACTGTTCTGGTAAAAATGACCTGCACTTCATTCAGAAAATGGCGCTCTTCCCTAATGTCAGCTTTTTCTTTTGAGCAGAGTCCTCTTTGCTCAATTTTTGCTAAGCATTTCTGTTTCTCTTGCTTTTTAAAGTTCCCCACCTCTCTCTCTCTCTCTCTCTCTCTCTCTCTCTCTCTCTCTCTCTCTCTCTCTCTCTCTCTCTCTCTCTCTCTCTCTCTCTCCCCTCTCTGTCTCTCTCTGTCTCTCTCTCTCTCTGTATGTGTGTGTGTGTGGTTTCAGCCTTTAGGTTTGCATTAACTCTCATGCATTGTCTCCTGGGCAGCACACATTTGTTTTGGTTTCAGATTAATACTGGAGAACACTGAGCATGCCTCTTCTCTCATCCCCAGGCTGAGACCAGGAAAAAATATTTTCAAGTTGACTCTCAGGTGTTGGCCTGCTTCCCTCTAACTGGTCCACATAAAGGTGGATTGCTATTCAGATACTGTCTTCCCCACTTCACAGAAGGCTGGTGTACTGAGCTGTGATTGTGACAAATGATTTACTATTAGGGACATTCTGTAATTATTGTTCGGTGGGACCGCAGACCGATACATCATTAACATGATAGACGGGCTTTTATATCAGCAAAAATAACTAAATTAATAAAAATGGCTTCATTCCAAACCCTGTCAGAAAGCCAATACTCAGAACAATCAAATAGCAGTGGTACCTCAGAACACCCTGGTTTATATTCCCGACAAATCATGTTTTATGCATAAGTAATAAAATATTTGTATGTATAATCTCTATAATATGGAACTATGTATGTAATATAGCAGATTTTTATAGAAATCAGTACTATACAAAAAGGTAGGAAATTTAAATATTTAGCTCCCACATGATTTAGGCTTAATATTTATGCCTTTATGTACTTGGGTTGCAGTTTGAAAATACTAAAATTTGTCAATGACAATTTTTCACTTCAGGATCTCTTGAATGGTGAGAAACATTTTAACATAGATCCTACAGAACAAATCCTTCCTTCCTTTCTTCCTTCTTTCTACCCCATCTTTTCATCAGTGAGCTAATTATTAAATATTTAGCTTCACAATTCTTGCCTTTCTATCCAGAATAAAAGGAAAGAAAGGTGTAATTTTTTTTTTTTATAATTCTGCTGGAAGAGGCTATGGAACCAATGTGAACCATAGGGACTCATGCTAAAAATCTTTAAAGCATGCATAAGTACTATTCACAGTTATACTGCTAGATTCACCCACTTTATACTGACAGTAAATTTCAATGAGAAGTGACCATTATATTAATGGAAAATCAAGGCATAGACTCAAGAAATCAAGAAAGGGATAAAACAGTGTCTAAGTGGGTATTTTGTTGTTCTTGTTGTTCTTGTTCTTTTCTCCCTTCCTTATTTTATATATTTCAATATATTTGAAACACATTCATTATCCAAAAGTCTTTAGGAGAGGTGTTCTTTGCCTTTCAAAACCCTTAGTATTTTGGAGTTGATGTAAGCACATATGCATGTAATGGCCACCATGCTCATCACTAGTGGGGCCTGAGTAGAACTCAGTCACCTCTCATCAAGCAGAGATGCCGCAAAGAGAGGAAATAAAGAGTATACATGGGTTCTGATACGATGTTGCTACTATAAGGACTTACAGAACTGAGTGCAGTAAATGATCCAAATCAACTATGAGGATCCAAATTATCTTTAAAAATAGCCTAAGTTCATTTTTTGTGTGATCCTATTTTGGACTTAAACATCAACAAAACCCTTTCAGAGAAGTTTTAGTTTTATAAAACAATTGAGATGAATGGACCATTCTATTCCCTGCCCTTATACAACATCTGGTCCCATCATCAACATCCAACATCCAGGGAGCACATTTATGACCAATGTCAATACAGGGGATGTGTGACCATGGTACACAACTTACATGCAATCTCTTCTGGTGCTGTATGTTCTGTAGCCATTCTACGTGTGTATATTTGTCCTTTGTCACACTTGAACAACAGGTTTTTCTACTTTTAACGGTGTCTTTAAAGATTGAAATTCAGTAGCAGCTATGTTGCTGGAGCTGTCTCTACTGCAATACCCTAGACCTTTAGGAACAGTGTTCTTGTTATTTCTTAATTCTATAGCGGCTCAAGTGATGAGCCCTCCATAGAGCCTGGGGAGAAAAAGATCTCGGTAAATGATGATGTTACAAGTCAGCCCTTTCAGGGCTCCCTGCATGCAGGAAGTCCTTCTCCAGTGTGGTGTATGACGGGAAAATTACATACACTATAGCTCAATGACACTGGGAGGATTAAAAAAAAATAGTTAAGCAAGTTCAAGAAGCCAGAGCCATCTCAGGAAGTATCCTACATGGTAACAGAAGACAGGAGTTAGAAGCAACTTTCCTAGGGTAGATAGTGAGGGGCCCAACAATTGATTTTATGGCAAAAGCTTGATTGAGACCTATTTTAAACCTCATCTTCTCTGCTTTGGACTTCTCTTAAAGGAAGACAAATGCCCTTGAAAAGGAGTCTTAAAAGTGTGATTCACAGACTGAGGAAGAATTACAGGATGCAGACGGCCTAGCGAAGTGCCTCCCTCCAAGGACTTCACATTTCCTTCCTCTTAATCTGAGTGAGCCATTAAAAAGTTAGCCTGTTCCCCGGAGGCTCCTCCCCAGGATTCTCCTCAAAGGAACTGCTCATACTGCAAAGGTAATTTACCTAGACAGGGTTTAAGAAGCAAGGCTCCAGTTCAGAGACCGCCGTGCCTTCATGAGGCCAGGGGCCTCTTTTCAGGACTCTTCCTGAAGTTAAGTAACAAAGAAAGATACAGAGTAGACAACCATGGCTCAGAAACCCACCACCCCTGTACCCATTATTATCACATGTAATTAACTCTCAAATGTGATAGCTTCGTAGTATTTCATCCAAAGGTAAACATGCAGTCCTACGCGCCCTCTGCAAATAGGTTCCTGTTATCCAAATGTTCCTTTCAGAGAGTGGTTTTAATTATTTGAGCTTCTAGTGGGAAAACTGTTTTCTGACGGGCAGGGATGTGGGAGGGAACAGGATTCTTTGCTCTGGACCTTGGGGAGTTGCTGTGGTCAGTCAGCTTCACAGCACTTCAGGAAAGCGAGCTTGAGAGATGATTCCCTTTTATGGCAAAATCACTTGTATGAATTTGCCCGTTTGAAGTCCACTGGAAACAAGGCCGTGTGCTTGAAGAAATGCTGCAGCTGTGTCTACCAAAGCAGCTTAGATTCCTGTCTCCCTGGTTCCTTCTACCCTGCCCTCCCTCCCAAGTGTCCTCCTCCATTCCAGAACAACATGGGAGTAGAGAGGAACATGAGTGAGGACCTTCTGCTCTCTTGGTTCCCGTGTGAAAACTAATTTCGACTGCTTCTGTGCAAAGATGGAAGAGAAGCTGACAATCACACAGTGTTCACTATGGACATTCACATTTTCTCAGTCCAGGGTCATGGTGGAAATGTACAGATAGCCACAAGAGCTCTGTGACAATTTGTTTGCCCCAGTTGCGTGGGAACATGCAGTCAACATCTTCAGACCCTTCAAAGGGTTACCTAACAGGTAGTCATTAGGAGAAAATGGAATGGTATCATAAAAGCAGAAAAAAAAAAGTAGGGAGAAAAAGTTGTGATGCTAGAGACGGCCCTAGCTAATGAAAACCCTGCCTACCAACACAGCCCAGGAGAGTGAGCTGGAGAAAGGACGGCACATTCATTGGTTCACGTTTTCAGAGGTCTGGAGGATTTGCTTCCTAAACACTGGTGGATTAAAGGATTGGATCAGGCCACTATCTTGTTGCTTCAATGAGTTCAATCTTTTATTGCTGTAGGTCTCGGTCCTGGCACTATACCCTAACACAAGATAAGGCCAAGCAAGGAAGCTTTGCACATTCTTCCATGTGCACATCTTTAATATACATAACACTTTTAGTATGTGAATAAAAGTCACACAGTGAACAAGGGGATATTTTTGATCACACCAAATTTAAACAATCTGTTAATAGAGCAAAATTAGAAGAAATGACCAAGAGCTTCCCTTTGGTCACCTAGCGTGCCACTATACTCGGTTAAGCTACTCAGATATGATATTTCTTGTCCTGCGAAGCAGGAGAAACAGTGAAGAAAAATTCCCCTCCTCTGCTTATTTGCTTTTCACAAAACACAATCCCCAGGCCTGCATACGAGATTCACATTTTCTCTTCCGTGCTTCCTTCTGTATGTTTTGGCCGCATGGGTGGAATTTTCCCTGATAAGAGGACCACCAATCCAGTGTGCACTGCGTGGGGTTGGTCCCATTGAATGGGCCCCACTGGGCCCTCCCCACCCCCGGGGGAAAGGGGGCCAAGAATTCATGGGGTTTGATTACTGCCAAGGTTATATTTTTCTCTGTTTCTAAGCTAGGCTCTTGCTGGTAAATCAATGCCTAGACTTGGGAGGCTTAACATCCACCCTGGTGGAACCCAGTTCTTTGTAGGGAAGAAGCAAAGGAGATGTCTTGCCCAGGCATTTCTCTATGCCTCTTTAAATAGTGACATGAGCAGGCGCAAATGGCAAATGGGTCAGCCTGTGTGTTCTTATTAGGGGTTTGCAATGGTTTAAACGGACTTCCATGGTGAAATATGGAAACAGGGATAATAAAACTATTTTTACTCACTAAAGTCAACATTTCACATCTAGCTTCTCATCTTATGTCAATAACACATCTGTCCCTGGAGAATACTGTCTTTAGAAAGTACAGAAGAAATAAAGCCAATGGGATTTTTCCTACTGTGACTTCTCTAAGTTTAAAAATATACTTCTTATTGTGTCCATGTGGTGGTGTTGGTGGGGGGGGACAGGCATGTATGTATCCAAACACAGATGTGGAGGTCATAGGACAAGTTTGCTGAGGCAATTCTCTTTCTCCATCTTTATATAGACCCAGGGCAATCAAGCCCAGGTCTCCAGAGTTGGGTGGTAAGTCCAGCTATGATGCAATGTACTTTTATATGTATTTCTTTTTCTTTTTCTCTCTTTTTTTTTTTTTTTTTTTGGTTTTTCAAGACAGAGTTTCTCTGTGTAGCCTTGGCTGTCCTGGACTCACTTTGTAGACCAGGGCAGGAGAGCTGGCTCAGCCATTAAAACCTAGGCTCACAACCATATATATGTATTTCTTTACAGACCATATTTAGCTCACTGGGTTCTGTGATGGTAAAAATAAGGCGAAGGACTAATATTGATGGTAAATAAATATATTTTATCTTCCTTTGACTATCAGCATTTTCTTCTTAATAAGTTTATTTATTACTATGACTATTTTTTTGTGTGTACACTTGTGTACACATGCTTGTGTCTGTATGCACACGTATGTCTATATGATGCATGCTCATATATGTACAAGCAAGTATGGAGGCCAGAATTCAGCATGAGTCGTCTTCCTTAATCACTCTCATCTTATTTTTTTTAGCTAGCCTGTCTGACTGAGCCTGTGTCTCTGGACTTCTAGGACAGCCCGCCCCACGGCTTTTCATGCCTCTACTTTTCCACTTCTGCTATTGTAGACCTGTATCATCACACCAACTTCCTACATCAGTGCTGGGATCTGAACTCATGTCCTTATGCTTGTATGAGCCATCTCTCAACTCCATATTACTGTGGACAACTTTTCAACTTCCCTTTGTATGTATTTTGAGAAGAGGCTGTAATCATATGACCAAAGGGCAAGAATTATAAATTCATCTCTACCTTGTGACTTGCTGTGACCAATAGGAAATGGTAGACATAACATGACTTGAAAGGCTTTGTAAGTGCTGTGGTGATTAAAAACAAAACAAGAACAACAAAACTCTGGACAACACGTTCTCTCCAAAATGGAAAAAGAAAGAACATTTTTGAGTGAGACGCCCCACCCCAGGCAGCATAGTCAAGCTTAGCAATGGCGAACAAATTCCAGCTGACCTGCAAAGGACTATTAAAACACAGTTCTCTAGCACATTCTCTAATAAGGTCCAGATTGTACAACAGAAGTTAACCGAGGTAATGCTGACATTCATTCATTCATTCATTCAGTCAGTCAGTCAGTCAGTCAGTCAGCCATCCTCAAACACTAGACGTTCGTCTACTAAGCCCAAACATATGGATGTGGCCTGAGTTGCATAGTTCACACTTCCAAAGGTCAATGGCGTAGTAAATAAAGTGGACACGCAAAATGTTGAAAACCAAGTGTTACCTGAGTAAAGTGGCCAATCATCAGTGGGGACATCACACATGCTGAAGGGGGCCATCAATGTTAAATCATGACCAGAGATTAGGTAGGCAGTAGAGTCAACAGCGTTTCAGGAAGGAAATGTACACAACACTCGCAAACACTGGGAGTCTTGCAGCACCTGGCTTACGAAGTAACAGGTATAGGCAGAAGGTATCCCTTGAACTTTCTGGAAATCTATATGGTACTTTCCATAGAGAGCAATCAAGTGTAGTTGAAAACCTCTCTGAAGTTTTTCTTGGTACTGATCTAGGGAGAAAAGTTGATTGGGTGTTTGAGTGGCATCCCTTTTAAACTGCTCACCTCCCCTCTAAACTCAGACCTAACTGCTGGACACTGTGAAGGAGGCAGGAAGCCTTTTGATTATTTGTGGTGTTTCATTCTACACTTCCTGCTTTGATCTCAGAGCACAGCAAGTAAAATATTCTTAGAGAAACAGCTTGCTTCCTAGATGCTTTGGTATTCATTGTGTTAGGAAGTTAGTGGGAGTGTCAGGCATCCCTTTTATTTTCAAGAGATTTTCATTGCAATCATGGATGGGGAGTGCAGACAGTCCTTAAACACTAAGGTTTCCATCATTTGTTCTGTGCATATTTTCACCATTATACACAAAACCTTGTAGAGTAAAAGATGAGGAGGCCCATTGAAGAGCCCACAACCATGTTCTGTCAACTGCCAGGGTTTTAGACTGCCATTTCTATAAAGCTGTCATTAATCAGAGAGATCTGGGATGCGTATGTGTTCCAATAAGAAGGATGCTTTAAGGCAGTAACTGGCTTGCTGTTTCCTCCACTTCAAAATGGGAAGAATCTTCTCTGGGGACAGAGAAGTGACTTATAAAATGTCCTATTCTCTGACATGAACTCTGGTGCCCCATATTTGACCACCTCCCCTTGGTGGAGAGGCCTGGTGGCACTCAGAGAAAAAATAAGCAGGCTACCAAGATAAAACTTGGTAGGTTGTGACCATACAATGGAGGAGAAGGTCCCCCTCGGTCACAGACCTAGGGGAGGGGAATAGGGTGAAAGTGGAAGGGAGGAGGAACAGGAGGATACAAGGGATGGGATAACAATTACAATGTAATCTGAATAAATTAAATAAATAAAAAACAATAAGATAAAATAAAAACAAACAAACAGAAGAAAAAATAAAATGTCCTACTTATTTGGAACAACAACAACAACAAAAAAAAATAGAATTGAGCTTTTGATCTTTGTCTCAAGTATTGAGTGCTTGAGTAGAAAGCTTCAAATGATCTAGAACTTGTCTTCGCTGTGGCCAAAGCTTTAGAAGAGAAAGAAACAAAAGAGAGAAACAAAATAATTCTGTTGTAAAATAATAACTATAAATAAAGTTATAGTCTGGGAGGTAAAAATGGCTCCCAGATTGCTAAGCACAGAGGATGTATGTCACTCACTTCTGCGGTACTAAGGTCTAGTCAGCAGTGGGAAAGGTTGGGGGGTCTTAGCATGTAGATATGTGAAGGAACAAGAAAGGAAGTCAGAAGAAGACACTACATCTTTAAATTGAATTGAATGTTCTGTGACTTTAAATAAAAGCTCTTCTGTTGTTGGGCAAATAAATTTAAACCACTTAACGTGGCAGAGAAGGTCAGGCAGGCTTATTATAGCGATCATAGCGTTACAGCTATTGCGATTGACCGCTGCTCTCCGGAATCACCAATAATCAGAGACCGCAAGCTGTGTTTGCCGAGAAAGGTCATCATTCATTTTTTTCAAAGCATTAATATCTTTTGTTTGTTTGGCTCAACATGAAACAGGAATCGATAGCGGTAATTCACAGAGCAATTAGCCCCTCATCTGTCAAACGGCATCTGGGTGTATTTAACAAAAAGACCTTTGGAAAGGTTTAAAAAGAAGGAAAGTGCCTGTATGATCAACAATTTATATTTTCTACATGACATGTTGTGTATGTATCTGTGAAAAGGAGGGGGGGCTTGGGAGTAAGAAAATATACATAAAGCATGCTATAAATCTACACTTCAGTGTTATGATGTGACTGTATCGGGATAGAAGCAAGCCAGCTCAGATTACTTTCTCACGCCGTTCCCATGAAGACAGCAAGGAGCAATAGAGGTCTTTGTATCATGGGCTAACACAGCTGTGATACACAGATTTCAGGAAGGAAGCCCTCTAGGATAAACTTAAAAGTGGACAGTGTAACAGCTGGGAAAAGGTCACGCCTCAAGAACAAAGGGTCCCATTTGGTGTCACAGCTTATGATTTCTGGGCAGGGATAAGATTCCTCTGAGATGGGCCACAGCACTGCTTTGCACCCATCCCGCCAGTTGGCTCTGAAAAATGTCCTAGTAGGAGCTGACCGCTGCTGCACCAGTTCTTGCTCGATATCTTTTCCTAAAGGAAAGGTGAAAAGTGAAATTAAGCTGTTAAGTCCTTTACATTTGATAGAATGAGACTTGATCAGGATCTTCACAAAGTTTCGAATATGCGAGCCACTGAATGAAGGCAATGCATTTCTGACACGCGAACTTCTGAAAAAATTTCGCGTACAGACTTGTCCACACATTCACGTAAATGCTATTACTCTCAGCAGGACCAGATGTATTCTGTATTTTCTTTTCAATTTCTGTTTCTTCCTTCTCCTATTTTCCCTCTTGACTTTTCTTTTCTTTTTTTTTTTTTTTTTTTTTTTCCAACTGCCCCTTCCTTTTTTATTTTTCTTTTTTACTTTGGTCTTTATCCAGACCAAAAGATCATAGCCAAGAAATAAATTAGGAGATGAAAAGAGAAAGTAGTGAAAGTTGTACTTATTTTATGATTTGAGAAAACATTCTTTGCAGCTCAAATGCGGTTTTAGTTTTAGCATTCGAGCATTGTGGTAACCCATCTATCCTTTAGGCAGCGTCTGCAGAACTATTAACATTTTGTGCAGAAGTCACAGAATGAAAGTAGAGCAAGAAGCTATGACAGACTTTGAACTAGACACAAGAGAGAAAAAAGACTACAGCAAGATGTAAGAGCAAGGCTGCCTATGGTGATGCCTGCCTTTAATCCCAGCACTTGAGAGGTGAAGGCAGGATATCTCTGTGAGTGTGAGGATAGTTCATTCTACATAGTGAGGTCCAGGCCAACCATGGCTATATCATAGACCTTGTCTCAGAAAAAAAAAAAAAAAAAAAAAAAAAAAAAAAAAAAGAAAAAATAAAAGAGAAGAAAAGGCTCCAAGTAAACAACAGTCCTTCAGCGTAAAAAGGACCCTGAGTTGAAGAGTTATGGAGCTTATTTTTACTTCATTCAGTATCTTGCTTTTCAGCATTCCTTTAACAAACACACACAAATTTAATTGGAAACCCCATAGCATCATTCATACCCACTGCGGTCACACCATATTTTATACAGTTCCCAGATAACTAGATTTTGTAAAGTCTTTCTATGGACTGCCAAAGGATCTATATGTTTCCATAGAAATGTCACAGAATCTGGGGCCTAGTATGAAAATCAACTCTTACAGTTAAATCTGGCTGTAAGACAGAAACTAGCACATGCTACAGCCAAGTTTCCAAACACTGATAACCTATGATGCAAGAATTTCATGTCAGATATGTGGGTCCATCTCACACTTCTGAGTGTGCTTTTTAATCCTGGGGCATTCTTGCTCCTCACAACGTTCTTTTCTGTCTATGTCAACTGTGGTAGGCATTTCCATTCATTTACAATACAGCTACCTTTAATTAGTTAGGGTCCCTGTAACCCATAGATAGAGGCTAATAATTATTCTCCAGACTTCCTATTACTAAAGCAAATGGTGCAGCAAGCCTGGCCTCCAGCTTGCTTTTGTGAAAATTCTTCACAATACTTGAACAATAATTAAAAGCACCCTTACTTCCCACATGGTGTCCATAAGCTCCCATTATTATTTTCTTGGTAGACTCTCTTAGGGGTGGGTCTGGCTTCCATGGGCTTTGAATGATCTTGATTTGTAAATCAAACCTGAGTTAGAAGGATGGGCTGCCACCTCCTCTGGGCTCTGCTTCATGTCACAGGGGTACAGTTCGTCAGACAAACACCTCATAAGCATCAGTTCTGGCGGGCTTCCAGGGAAAACCATGTCATGCCATTGAATAACACTTAGGACCCAATCTCTTATTCCCCTCCTGTATAACTAAATAAATTGGGCAAAGGTCTTGACCTGTCTCAAGATAACAAGAAGTTTAAAGGACTTACTAATGTTTCATGCTGCAGACATGGAGCATTTGGGGAGTGAACCAAAACAAGATGGTGGCTTTCCTGCAGTTCAAAGGCGGCTCTGATAACAAATGAATACTGACAATCTTTTTGTCCCCTGATGTGTGCAAATCATCCTGCTGACATTCTGAGGGACACTAGGGCTGAGAGATGAAAGAAAACGAATGAATATGTTTTCTTTCATTCTTTTTTATTTCTTTTTTCCTTTTGGTTTTTTGAGACAGGGTTTCTCCGTGTAGCCTTGGCTGTCCTGGACTCTCTTTGTAGACCAGGCTGGCCTTGAACTCCCAGCAATCCACCTGCTTTGGATGCTGTTCTACACAGATTCTTATCATCTATACTGAAGACCAAGAAACATTTTCTACAAATGCCCCGAGTCACTCCCTATGCATCTGCTATATTCGGCTATTATAGTTTAAGAACTGCTGTTAACAGCCATGGGATAAGCAAGCACTTGGTATTCACCAATAAAACTTTATTGCAAATACTGCAATTTGAATTTTTTTATAATCTTTATATACTTTATAATCATGTCACAAAATATTCTTAATTTTTTAAACTCCTTTAACAAATGTGAAAGATGGCTTTAACTCCCTACTGATAGGAGATCTTCAAGAGTTGAAGTTGGCATTGGGGTCCCAGAAATTCAAGTTCTAGCTAAAGAATGATGTCTCCAGCATGGCTTTGCTGACTCCCTGTCAACTCAGGGGTGATGAGGATGATGGGGCTGGGGGGGATGATGGGGATGGTGGGGATGGTGGGGCTGGTGGGGCTGGTGGGGATGGTGGGGCTGGTGGGGCTGGTGGGGATGGTGGGGCTGGTGGGGCTGGTGGGGCTGGTGGGGCTGGTGGGGCTGGTGGGGATGGTGGAGATGGTGGGGATGGTGGGGATGGTGGGGATGGTGTGGGCATTTGCAGAACTCAGCTATTACCTCCTATGCATAGAATAATCTTCATTACCTGTACCTTTCGGTTTTCTCTTCCTTTCCTTCTGCAGGCTGAATATTTCAGAAGGGCACTTTGCACTTTGTAAACTCCTGGGATGTAAAGGAGAATCTTAATTGTGCGTGAGTCATACATTAAGGAGAGGGTTTATAACCTCAAATTAAACTGGCAAGCCTTGTTACAAAAAGAGATTTTTTTTTTCAGGTAAAACTCATAATAATTTAAAATGCTATTGAAATTTTAAATTAAATTACTATTTATTCAGGTATTGAGTACAAATAATTTTAAAATTATTTTGTGAACTATTTGGTAACACAGGAAAATGTTTAATTTTTAATGTAAGTTTAAATAGAGTTCAAAGCTCTGTATGTATGTGTATGCTCTTATCTAACAGAAAGATGAAAATTAAAGTGCTAACAGTGTTTGTGAGGTGGTGAGATTCAGGTGTTGTCCTTTCTATACATTTCAAGTGTTTCACTATCTGTACTTCTTTTATAATTAGGAGAAAGCAAAGAATGATTCAAGAGTAACCTTTGTTTCCAACTTTTAAAGTGTTACTATGGAAAGACTTCAACTTCTCCAGCAAGCAATCTGGATGATTCATTGACCCCTGAGAAGACACATAAGAGCATTGACGATAACCTCTAGCAAGCTCAGAAAGATAATTGCCTGAAAGTTACACAAATTCAGAACTTTTGTGACATACAAACAAAGAAAAGGGAAAAAGTAGAACACGAGGGAATATAAGTAAAATCTCATAAAAGAGACAGAAGTAAATATATGTGTAACAAAATAATAGATGTTTCTAAATTCTCTAAAAATTTTGGCAAGTCAATAGAACTGAGTAGGAAAGAAATCAACAGACTTCCCTCCCCTGCTATTCAAATAAGAACAAAGCACATATTATTTCCTGACATTCTAAATTTTTATTTATATTTATAACCAACAGTTTCTTAAATGCTGGCCTTCCTCTTCATTTATAATAATAAATAATAGAATATACATTTGGTAGTAATAATTGGGTGAAGCCAAACAATTAAGTTTTCACTGATGGGAACATTGTAATCACAAACTGAATTTCTGAGCATTCTTTGATGTTTTTTATTTCCGCTCTTTAAGATGCGTATCTTCATCAACAGACCAATGCATGATTCCTACATGCATGTTTATTCCCACCAGGTTTTGTACATCATATGGGAGAGATGAATATGATTATTTATTTTTCTCCTAGGCTAACAAGACTGACAGAAACTCTGAGAATAACACTGTATTGGAGACACATTACTCCCCAGTCTAGAAAAATTACACTTATTCATGTGGGACATTTCTTGGAAACTGAGTGAGTGAATGATCATAGGGGAGGGGAATATGGGGAAAAGGGGAGGGAAGAAAGAATGGGAGGACACAAGGGATGGGATAACCATTGAGATGTAACAAGAATAAATTAATAATAAAAAATTTAAAAAAACCAAAGCAAAACAAAAAACCCTGTAGCTTCTCAGAAGTAAATAAGTGTAGTCTGGGCATTTGCTAGTTGTTGGCCCAAGAGCATGGAGTTTGATAGTTAAACCTGAAACACCAATAGCTTCAGTACCAGCAGAAATATACCTGAAAGGGAGCTCACACAATGCAGCTTTTCCTTACTTCTCATCATTCTTGTTTCTATCCCATAGAAACCTGGCTCCAGATAATCTTCTTGACTGATGGACCTGAAGGGAAAGGACGGTACAGCATGGGACCATCGCCTTCCCTTCTCCTTATCAAACACACTCGCCAATTGATGTTCTTGGCATCTTTCCACAGTCTCACAAGAGGCAGGACTATTCTGGGCCTTTTTGAGCCCTCTTGTCTTTTGAAATGGTGACAGTCTATCTTGACAACTCAAATCAAGTCACTGGGTACCACCCACAGGCTACTGATACAGCCTTTCAGCAAGTTGTAAGGGAACCAACGAAGAATAGGATGGCAGAGTTCAGTTTTCATTCAACACTGCAGCTATTAAGTTTATTGTAGTATTCAAAAGTCATCTTGAAAAGATTCAGCTCCCCCCTCCACCCTCCATCCTAGACAAGATTATAGTAAATGAGAGACATGGTGGATGCTATAGTCCAAGCTAAAAACAAACAAGATATAGTGGATGCTAAAGGGCAGTGACACATCCTGATGTAAGTACTGGTCCTCTGACCCACAGTGTCCTCTCCAGGGGCTTCACTTCCTCATTGTCACCCTCATTCTCAGAATATTAAATGGAAAATTCCAGAGGAAATGAGAGAGAACACATCAAGATAACTTTTATTAGGCTGAATTTTATGGGTGCATTATTTTTTTTATATCGCCGCTGTCAGATTCTTATTGTACCTAATTATAAGTTAGGCTTTATCATGGACATGCACATATGTAAAAAACAAATATGTAGGGTTCAGTGTTATTGAAGGTTTCAGGCAGGAGGTTATGGGGGAGCTTGGAAAATACCTGCTGCATATGAGGGAACCTATGTATTATTAAATTCATATAATTATATATGAGCACTAAGTGACTATTAGACACAGAGCATTAGAAAAAGAAATTGCAAATTCCAGAGTGGTTCACAGAACACTATAACTGAAGGACAAGAATTTGAATTGGACTTAGAAGTATCCATGAGGCTGGAAGGATGCAGAGAGGATAGGTCAAACAATGCCCTGCTTAGCACCAGGATAGCTACCGCCCAGGGACCCTGTTGGTTGAGTCGCATGTGCAATCAGTTCTCATCAGATGAGGATGATGAACCACAGAGAATGTAGCTTTCCAAAGAGTACACAGCTAACACTATAAAAAAATGAACCCAAAACTGACCTGCCTCTTCTTGGAGCCACTGTTCGTTCGAACAGCTGTACGGAGGCTGCTTCTTGGAATGCACACGTTCAGGGGCAAAGGGATGGAGACACGCAAACTGCTCTTAGATTACCATCAGTTGGGAAGAAGGAGATATAATGGAAATCACAGGAAGGTTTCCTGGGAAGAGTTGCAGGAGTCCATTGACCTGACAGGGATTTGTCAAATCTGGATGTGCTCTCTGACTGGCAGAGTAGAAGACTCCCAAACTGCACGTCACCACGAAGTCGTCACCAAAGGACAGCTGAAGATCGCTGATATTCTGTTATCCTACCTTCCAAGCTTCTTAGATTTTTCTTTAGATGTACACCTACTTGTGTAGATGTAATTTAATGATATTAGAATTTTGTACATTCTGTGATGCTGATTTTTGAATTAGTGGTATGGCGGAGCCACATTTTATTGTGCACACATTTTCAAAATGCTTTTTATTGAAAGGGGTCACCATCCATATTGTTTTTTAAGCTTTTAGTCTTGAGTGTTGAAGCGATGCTTCCTTTTTTTTTTAAGTTGTGGAAGCATGTGTGATTTTTATACAAATCATTCTATTCATTTCTGACTTCTCTCAAAATATGTTTAAAACTTCTAAATTATATTTAAACCTTAAATGTTTAAGTATTTTATATAAGGTTTCAGCTTGGTTTATTATTTTAATTATTTTTTTTTTATTTTTGACATTATAAGTATATCATTTCCCTCTCCCTTTTTTCTCCCTTAAAACTTTCCCAATATACTCTTTCTTGCTTTCTTTCAAGTTCATGGCTTTCCCCCCATTAATTGTTGTGGCATGCACATGTGTGCGCTTGCGTGTGGGTGTTCATGTGTGCATTCATATGTGAATATGTGCGTGTGTTCCTATGTATAAGCTCCTCAGTCTGTATAATGTTACTTAGATGTATGTTTTCAGAGGTGCTCATTTTGTAATGGATAACCAATCGGTGTGCTTTTCCCTGACGAAGACTATTTCTCCCACTTTCGGCATTCCTTAGTTGCCTGTGGTTCTTTGTGTAGAGTTGGAGTACACTGTGCGAAGGTATTTGATTGTTGGCTGCTAAACTGGCAGAGAGCTAAGTGCTAGCCTCCTAGCCAGATCTTAGTATTGTTATTTCTATGGCTCATCACCATTCTCATATTGTGCAAATATTCCTCCTTCCTCACTTGCCTATTGAATGGAATAAAGAGCTGACAGCCAATAGCTGGTAGAAAGTGGAGGGTGGAACTTCCAGGAGAGAGAGGCTTTCTGGGAGAAAGAAAAGCAAAGGCAGAGGATTAGCCAGCAGGACACAGGTGAATGGATGGACATAAACAGGAGCAGAGAGGTAGAGATGGACATGTGGCAGGACATGGTGGCAGGTTTATTTGGGTTAAGCTAGAAAGCTGGCTGGAAATCTTCCCAGCTCAAATGCCTAAAATATTTTTTTAAAAAAATCCCTCATAGTCATTATTTGTACCACTCACTGATTGGAAAGTCCTGTTCCAGTGCAGTGTTGAGGCCTCATGATCAAATCCTGCCCTGTCTGTTTTTGTCCTTGTTCGGCAGACTTTCTTTTTTTCTTTTTTTTTTTTTTTTATTTAACTTTATTTATTTATTTATTTATTTATTTTTACTTTGGTTTTTCTTTTTTTTCAGCTTTTTTTTTATTAATTTATTCTTGTTACATCTCAATGTTTATCCCATCCCTTGTATCCTCCCATTCCTCCTCCCCCCCCCCCCATTTTCCCATTATTCCCCTCCCCTATGACTGTTCCTGAGGGGGATTACCTCCCCCTATATATTTCTCATAGGGTATCAAGTCTCTTCTTGGCTACTTGCTGTCCTTCCTCTGAGTGCCACCAGGTCTCCCCCTCCAGGGGACATGGTCAAATGTGAGGCACCATAGTACATGAGAAAGTCATATCACACTCTCCACTCAACTGTGGAGATTATTCTGACCATTGGCTAGATCTGGGTAGGGTTTTAAAGTTTACCGCCTGTATTGTCCTTGGCTGGTGCCTTAGTTTGAGCGGGACCCCTGGGCCCAAATCTGTCTATCATATTGTTCTACTAGTAGATTTCTAGGACCCTCTGTATCCTTTTATTTTGTTATTCTCCCATGCGTCTCTCATTTACAGTCTCAATAGGATGCCTTCCCCTCTGTCCCAGTTTCCTGGTAAGTGAAGGCTTTCGGCAGACTTTTAAGCAGTCATGTGGATGAGCCTGTATGGGTGTAGCTTCTGGCATTACTAGGAGACACACCCACAACAAACTCCCTGATCCTCCGGCCTTTAGATTCTTTCTATTCCTTCACATATAAGATGTCAATAGAAATTAAAATGTTGGGCCATCCTAGCAATGAAAGATTTGGTGGGACTCTTGTGGAGTAGACTAATATTCTAGCAGAAGCTGTAGCCCATCACCACCACTTTAGGGAGACAGATGGAGACAGAGAGAGGGAGGAAGAGAGGAGATCAAGAGAAAAGGACAGAGGGAGTATAAAAGGTTGAATGAACACTGGATTCCTTCCCTTCCCATTCTCTGGGGACAGATACTTGTCCAAGAGCAAACAATGGTTTGATTTTAGAGATGATCATCCCTGGAAGTCAAGGAGAATGTTATGGTGGGACCAATGTCAGACTTTGTCCAAGTGGCTTCCTAAATTATTCTCATGTAATGCTTCTATAGTCTCTGTCAATGCATTTCACCAGGAAGCATTGCACAGTGAAGGCAGCTTCTTGCATTTCCACTGCAGCCATTCTCTTCTGCAGCCCAGTGGCTGGGGAGGAGTCTTATAGGTTTCCTAAAACTCAGTGTCCATGGTGGAGTGAATAGATTGCAGTGAAAACTTGGAGTGGTAGAATTAAACCATGTGACAACAGACAGTCACACACAAGCAATCATTTATTTCCCCTGTTCTTTCCCTATTAGGCAAGAGATTTTTCACTTTCTTCAGAAGAACAAATTTCATTCATTCCAAATGGCTTTGTTTGAGGACACGGTAAGTTCAAAGCGTCAGAGTGGTCTTATGGTGACTCCTGTCTAATGGAAAATTAGTAATGTGACAATTAATTAATATGTCCAGGGATAACAGTTGGTACACAAGTGTGCACCCTTAGATAATTAAAGGGCAAAAATCTCTGAAAAAAAGAGATGCAAAGCAAGTAGCCTTGGTGTGAGTCTTAGCTGAGGGCTGCATGCTGGCCAGAGAGGGAAAGGAAAGTGTCTGTCAGCGATAAGAGTAACTCTTAGTCCTGTGGTAGTGAGGAGGTTGTTAGCGGTTGGTGTGAAAGTCCCACACAGAAGACAGATGTTATTTTAAAATGCCACTTCCTCGGCAGAGCCCTTTCTGGGTCCTTTATACAGGAAACACTTGCCGCCTTAGCACAGTGACTTCACCACATCTGTGGGTTTCTTTGACATTTACTACTTCCTGCTTTACATTAGTGGTGCTATATCTGTGAGCATATTTTACTTTGATTATGCCACTGGAGGCATGATGGTCTATTGAAGTGTGGTATTCCTCACAAATTCATCCATTTAAAAGTGCATACTTGTACATGTGTGTGTATATGCAGCATGCAGAAATATTATAGGAATAGAGACATAAGAATAAAATCCGCTATATTTGACAATCCCATTCTTCACAACAGTGTGTTGCTCCATCCTTTTTCAGTAGACTTGATGCTGAGGAAAGGGTATGTCTTTAGGTTCAAGAGGTCATCACATACTAAGCATTTATAGGTGTGTGTCACCTCCCACTTCATCCATGAAAATCACTGGAGTGGTTTTTTTTTTTTATAATGCTATTAAAAATGGATTTCTCAAGAACTACTGATTCTTCTGGGAGAGAGAAATGGGGATATTTTGTCTATAAGGCTGATTCAATTTAGATTTCCCTGGGATGAATCTGAGACCAGAAAAAGAAGTAGAAAACGTTATGATTTGATGATTAGCAGCTACCATAAAGAGTGTCTGTGATCCTGCTTGGGGAGTTGGTCAATTCAAGGTTGGGGACACTTACAATTCCTTCACTGACCAAATGGTGCCAAGCCTGGCCACATGAGGCAGATGTCAGAATCTACAATAGAAATCCTACTGTGGGGCATGTGTTCATAATCTCTGGGTTCTTACAGGGAGATGGAAGACAGATACAAAAAAAAATAATGTGTGTGGGCCTGAGCACATAGAATATTCAGTGTGGCAGAAACAAGAGAGATACTGCCTCCACAACATGGAAGCTGAGAGCTGGCTCCTGAAAACGTAAACCTCTCCTCTCTTAAGTTGCTTTTTAGTTAGTCCTGGATGTTGTAAATGAACTACTGCATCCTCCAAATGGTATCTGACAATTGAAAGGGAAGATCAGAAGTAGCAGCGAATCCAGCTAAGCCACATGGTTCTGTGGAAAGACAGAATGTTCTTCCCACTCACATCTATGTAGCCAGTGTAGCCATACTCTATTTTGCAACTAGTAACTAGTAGCTGCGTGACAAATGATCCCTACTATCTCAATTAAACCCTCTTGTTGCTCATAAGAAACAAGTGAACAAGTCATTGTGCAGTTGCTTTAATCTGGCTGCCTGGTAGGATGAATCCTCAGGCATGTTGCTGGCTTACAGAGTGTCATGGCTAGGCTTGATTGTCAACTTGAGAGGAGCTGGAATGATTCTGGGGGAAAAAGAGTCTCTAGGCAGGCCTACAAATGATTACCTAGATCATCTTCACAAGGCTAGGGAGACTCACCCTGAATGTAGCCATGACCATGCCATAGTCTTGGGTCTCAGACTGGATCACAAGGTGAAAGCAAGCTGGAAACCAGCATTGATTGGTTGGTTGGTTGATTGATTGATTGATTGCTCTCTGCATCCTGACTCTGAAGTGTGAAACCCCCCATCTCACACTCCTGCCACCATGACTCCATTGTTGTGATGGGCTGGACCCTCAAACTATTGCTTAGCTCTTCTTCACTTGAGTTGCTGTTCTAATTTTCTTCTTTACTGCTAAAACATCATGACCAAAAGCAAGTCGGGGAGTACAAGGTTTTATTTGGCTCACACATCCCAATCACAGTCCACCATGAAGAGCAGGAACTCTGGCAGAAACCTGGGTGTAAGAAGTGAAATAGAGGCCGTGGAGGAGTGCTGCTCACTGGATTGCTCCTCACCACTCACCTAGTCTGCTTTTCTATGAAGTCTAGGCCCATCTGCAGTGGGTGGGTATCGTTACCCACCATGGGCCCTCTCATATCAATCATTAATGAAGAAAATGTCTTGTCAATACGCCTAAAGGCCAATTTGATGGAGGCAATTTTCCAGCTGAGATTCCTTCTTCCCAGTTTTGTGTCAAGTTGGCAAAACTTAGCACAGTTGCTTTCATTAAGTATTTTGTTGTAGCCTTGAGACAAGTAGCTTAATTTGGAAAGCTTAATTTGGGTACAATACAAAACACTTTCCTTTTGGTTGTGGTTTGCAATCCTATTAATCATTCAGGGCCTGTCATCCTCTGTGTTGTGTCAACATTTATCTCTTCTGTTCTTTAAATTTTACTTGACAGGAGGGGCCTGTAGCTTCCCAGTCCTTAGATATGAAAACTTATTACTGTACTTTGAATGATTCTGCCAACATTTATGTGTTAGAAACTAAATTCTAGATACAGAGCACTATAAAGGGATGAGATGTTCAAGGGTTATCTCATTTATGAGTGTTCTGTCCTTAGAACAGACCATTGGTTTTACCACAGGGGTGGGTTAGTTACCACATGAGTGGTCTAGTCTCCATAGGATAGGCTAGTTACCAAAGGAGTGGGCTGGTTACCACAGGAATGGTTCAGTTACCACAGGAGTGTGCTAGTTACCACAGGAATGGTTTAGTTACCACAGGAGTGTGCTAGTTACCACAGGAATGGATGTCTGGTAAAAAGAAGTCTCTCTCTCTCTCTCTCTTCTCTCTCTCTCTCTCTCTCTCTCTCTCTCTCTCTCTCTCTCTCCCTCTCCTCTCCTCTCTCTCCTCCTCTCTCTCTCTCTCCTCTCCTCCTCATCCTCTCTCTCTCTCTCTCTCTCTCTCTCTCTCTCTCTCTCTCTCTCTCTCCCTCCCTCCCCCATCTCTGTGTCTATCTTCCCTCCTTTCCTCTCCTCTCCCCTCCCCTCCCCTTTCTGGCATTTTGTGTTGGTTTTCTTTAGAATGAAGATTCTCAGTGCATATGGATCCCTGGACCTTCTGATTCTCAACATCAATGACGGAAGAAAAAAATAATTTATTTTCTTTACAAATTATCCAGTGTGTGGCATTTCCCAAGACCAAATCAAAACAGATGTTATGCTAGTTTATCCCATTTTAAAACTAAAATTTTGTTTTGATTTTTCCTTTTTCTTCTCCTCCACTGCCATGAGAACAGACAAGATCCCATGTTCTTGGATTATAAAAGAGAACCAAAAAATTCCTTTATAGTCTGATTTTCTTCCTCTTTGGTCAAGCTCTTCTGGCTTTCCTTCCTGTCCAGTTTAGTTTTATTGATGTGACAAAACACTGACCAAAACTAACCTGGGGAAGAAAAGATTTTGCTTCGTCTTATACTTCTAGGTAACATATGTCTAGGTATAAGACATTACTGAGGCTGGGGTGGGGAGGGTTTTAGTTTGCTCTGTTGCCTTGATAAAACATTATGCCTTAAAGACACTTAGTAAGGAAAGGGTTTATTTGGCTATACTTCTAAATCCCAGTCCATTATGAAGGAAGCCATGGCAGGATACCAAAGCAAGAGCCAAGAGTCAGGAACTTAAGGAGAACTCATGGAGGAATATGGCTTAAGGTATATGTCCCTTAGCTTTCACGGTTAGCTTTCTATATAATCCAGGCCCACATGAATCAACAATCAAGAAAATGCCTCACAGTCACACACATGTGGGCCCTACTCATGGAGTCAATTACTCTTGTGAGATTCTCTCTTCACCGGTATGCCTATCTGGGTCCAGTTGACTCAACTGACTACGACATCGCTTGACTCTGACCAGGAAGAGCTGAAAGCCTCTTTCATTTCCCCATCTTCAATTGGCCTTCTGGTGTAGGGTGGGGAAAACCACAGGCAAGAAGAAAACAAAAGAAAAGAAAGACTTTTCTGAACTGCTAAGTCTTTTGTCTGTCATCGTCTCTGGTTTCGTCGATTCTATTTGGTAGAGATTTGATAGGATATAGGTTGGTGATAAGCCTCTTGCTCAACAACTCTTGCTCAACAAGTATCTAGGTTCAAAATGCTCGCTGCAACAGCCTGTATTTTGTTCTTATTTTCCATAAGTTGACATAGTTTGCCCCCAAATGGTATTTTGGGAAAACCTCACTCTTTTAATGTCTCAAAGTTCTTATATATATTTTTAATCGATTTGGCAGTCTCTTGGCTCTCTTTAATCTCCACACCTCTTGACATGAGATGTAAGAGCCTCTGTGCCCTTTGCTCTCTCTGAGGGCCAGGGACACTATTAGGAGGTAGTGGTCCCATCTTCTTCCTGGAAACAGTATGTGCCCCAGACCAGCTTCATACTCATGAGCTACTGCAGTTCACTTCCTCCTACATTTACCATTCTCTGGGACTTCTTTGGACTGTTCCTGGGATGAATTCTCTTCCTTTGCCTTTCGTTCTTTCCTTTTTTAATTTTTATTTTATTTATTTATTTACTTCTTTTTGGTTTTTTTGAGACAGAGTTTCTCTGTGTAGACTTTGCTGTCCTGGACCGGGCTGGCCTCAGACTCACAGAGATTGGACTGCCTCTGCCTCCACAAGTGCTGGGATTACAAATGCGTGCCAACACGCCTGGCTCTAGGCTGAAGTCTAATAGGCATTCAAATTCACATAGGCATGTAGCAAGGTCAATCAAAAAGAAATCTGTGTTTCTTCCTTGTCATGATAGGTTTAGAATATGCTACATTTCTAAGATCCAGCAAGCACTTAGCTGAAGAATAAGCCAGGTCTGCTTCCTTAGTATTGTCCCTAGTCTCTAAAATTTCCCTGTTCTGCCCACCAGTCAGCTTTGGGCAGTGGATGTGGGGAGGGCTGCCTTCTACTTCTATATCTGCATTCATTAGAACCAAGAGTTTCTCTTTGCTATGTCCCATCTGTAGATAGAGAGGCAGTGGCCACTGGGAACAGATTTCCATTTGTATCACCTAAGGAAGGTATCAGGTCTGACATCTTGATGGTTCACTGGTGTTTTGAGATTATGGAGAACCTACAATTTGTATCTTCAATTATAAGTCTTCCCTGTCTATTTAAGAGAAATATAATTCACAGCACACACACACACACACACACACACACACACACACACACACACACACACACACACAAATATATGCTACCCAAGAGGGGTTTGGTCTGTGAGAGTAAAACAAATCCTTGAGTCTCTTCTATCCTTCTTTTCTTCGACATCATGACACATATGGAAAGCTAATGCATTTAGAATCTTCCAGATCAAATTTCCCAGTTAGCAGAGACTTTGCAATGTTTTCCTTCTCTGTTTGAGCTGAGATTTTTCCAGCTATAGTCATGCTTTTGACATAAGTATCCATTTACGACCTTTGGTTTGTCCTTTTTTCTTGTATTAAGCAGGATCGAGGCAAGGATAGGAGCAACTGTGATTCAGCAGAGAGTGGTGGGTTCGCAAGGGTCGACATGCCACCTTCCCAAGTCATGTCAACTGCCTCCTTTCCTTTAGGAGCCAATGCCTTTCTCCCTCCTTCCTCTCAAGTGTCCTTTGGGACTGTCCGCAGTATGTCTTAGGCGGCACAACTCTGAGTTTTGTGCCTTACTGGAAACAGGCTCAGTGCTGACGGGATCTGGCCTATTGGTGGGTGGAGGGGAATGACGGGTCAGTGCAGCCTTTGACCCTTTGTTCTGCAGACTTACTTCATAGCTGAGCAGTCAAATTTTGATTTAAACTTCCTTTTTTTCTAAGCTTTCGATCTGTCCCTTACCTTGCAGCATGTCCTTTTCTCTGATCTCATACATTTTTATTTTATTTGATACTTGGTGTTATGCTCGGATTATAGGACTTCCATTCGGTAAAGGTTCTGCAGCAAATTGTTCTTTTGTACAATTGCCAAATAACTCAGATTAAAAACATGTTGGGGGGAAGTCCAGATAAGAAATGAAATGAAGGCAAAATTAGGGGCCTGCTAATAAAAATCAAAAGTTTCTTGACACTTTTAGTCAATGCAAAAATAATTGTGGGAATATAAAAGGATTTTTATGGTCAATTATTCCTGTCTTAGTAAGTATCTATAATCATAACCCCCTCAGAATAGGCAATAATCTTTACAGAGAGAAGGGGGACTTCCCACAGAACTATAAAGAAAGTAAAATGTTATCACATACATACGTAAAATATATTAATATTGAAATGTGCTGGCTATAAGGTCGAGTGGGTAGACACCTCTTTTTTTTTCCTTACTCAAAAAATAAATAAATAAATAAATAAAAGAAAGAAAGAAAGAAAAGGAAAAAGAAAAAAGAAAAAAGCTCTCCTAGCTGACTTTATTGGGCTGCTGACATGCAATTGATCTGTATTATTTTTAGCTGGCGAGAGTCTATGTATCTAAATTCCTCCCATAATAGGTATTACAGTATTAGGTAAAAGCCTCCGTGCAGTCTCCAGCAATATCAAAAAGGTAGAATGTGTAGAGTAAAGGAGATTAAGATGACACCAGAGAGCTTTGAATGAGGTGTCATTTTGCATTTAGGGAGACAACGAGGAAAGTTAAGACAGAAGGGAAAAATGCCCCTTTCACACCAGCTGCCCTTAAAGGCTTACAAATGATCTGTTAACAGAAATGAGTTTCTCTTGGGCTTCAGACACCATTTATTACGCTGAGAGAGAGAGAGAAAAAGGGGAATGGAAAAAAATGGCAAATTATGCTTATTTGAAGGCAAAATGCTTCCCATCAGCAACATGATGAAAATATACCCAAGGTGTCAGCCAGATGTGGACATGTTAATATTTTTCATGAGGTCCTTCACTGGAGAATGAGTTCCAAGAACTTTTTGGGTGTTCTTTAGAATATGGATTGAAATGCATTGTTAGGCACCATGCCTAGCCTGAGAAATCACCAATCCCATTTGATGATGGAGAGGAAGAGGAAGTATGTCCTAAATAGGGGGCTTGAACCTCGATTCCCTGGCTGCCTCCCAGACGTCTTCAGCTACGAATGGGCTCATCTGATCTCTCCCAGTCAATTTCATCCTGGAAAGTAGCCAGTGGGCCTAGTTCATGACCCAGTGATGTCATTATAATTCATTCTCCCTCACCACAAAGACTTCGGAACTTTCCAATTTACAATGGGCCTTTTTTAATAAAGAAGGGTGTCATGTACAGAATTTTAAAGGGTTTCTAATGATTTATCTTCTCTTTGTTTCTGTTACAGCCTCAGAAACGCTTATCTTATTTGTAAGGAGACTAGGCTATCGAAACCATTTAAAGAATTTATATCTTTGTTAGAGAGCATGGTATGTTTTATAGGTCAAAAGGGGGTAGCTAAAGGGTAAGAGAAACACCGGATCCAAACAAAAACTCATATTCATAAATAAGGGAATGAAATCTGAAGAGTAACAGGACTTATTCAATGTGCTATCCCGAACATTCACGTAGGAATTCTGAGTAGGAAAATGACACGCTTAACAATGCCTTCTGTGTTTTGAATCTGGTAATTTACTAGATGGGAGAGGAGCCATAGGCTGATTGAGCCCTATATAAGTCATTTTCAGAGCCTGAGTTTTGTCATCTGTGTGTTTTGGTCCTTTCAACACCTCTTGTGGACTGAAAGGAAATCCTCATTGATGAAGATCATGCATCACTTGAGTTCAACATTGGGCAGTGAGGGCCGGGCCCTGACCTCACCTCCCTGAATTGGGTTAGACCTCCATACTAAAATGAACTTAGCTGAGATGATTTTGCTGATCCAAGGCATAGATCTTGGAGGCTCTGGGCAGTCTGAGCTGAGTGGATGATCAATGCATTTGCGGCCAGCACTGTAATTTAACTAGCTCCATCTGACAGGAGATGTGGGGTAGCTAAAGAGAGGCTTTACTTGTAATCTTCTTATCACCTTGTCCTGGAGTGTCTGTGAAGAGTGGGGCCTTTGGACATGCACTCCCAGTTCAGGGTTAATGCTAAGAGAGAGAAGTTGCCCTTTCGTGTGTCTGGCTGTGTGACCTGATAAGCCTTCTCTGGACATCTTGTATGCTCTGGCCTCTCACAACCAGAGTCTGCCTTTCTTGAACTCGAGCCAGATGTCTCTCTCCCTGAAGCTCATTAGCAGAAATAACTTGCTGTAATTATAACACACTGGGGAAAAGCCTATTCTTTTCCACCCCAGCTTTATTCTAAAGTGTGGCATTCCCAACCAGATCTTCATTACTGGACTGTTATTAGTAAGGCACTGAGAACAAGATGCAATGGGGGAGCACGCTGCCAGTGCAGCTGGACAAATAGGGAGCCTGACAGGTGGAATGACATAGAAAGCATGAATGAAAGAGGGGAAGAGAAGAGAGCATGGGAAAGAAGGCAAGTAGGAGAAAACATTAATGAAGGTGTGTGTGTGTATATGTGTGTATTTGTGTGTGTGTGTGTGTGAGAGAGAGAGAGAGAGAGAGAGAGAGAGAGAGAGAGAGAGAGAGAGAGAGAGAGAGAGAGAGAGAGAGATGAAGAAGTTGAAAATTCCCAGGAAAAAAGCATATCATGAGGTCTAGTGAAATTCAGAAAATGTGGTTTGCAGAAAGGGGGTCCACCAACTTCTGATGTTGACAATGCCCTGTTTTTACAGATAACACTCAAGGTATTTCCTTGGGATTATCAAAATTTATCAGGACAGCAGTGACAAGCAAGGCAAAATCTTGTCATAGTTGTTGACCTGAGGAGTTGAGGAGAGCCAGACAGCCTCACAGAAAACCACAATGACAATTATAATAATGACAATTGTAATAATGACCATTGTAACAGAAATCATGAAATCATTCTCCACAATTAAATTTCTATCAACTGTTGCTGTTTTTTGTAAATGCTAATCCTGGGTGTGTGTCTTTTGTAGATATATGTGTGTAGGCAAGTAGGTCTAAATGTATGGACCCATCTAACCATAATATCCTGAACACACCTGCCTTCATATCAGAGTAGATGGAACTGTAGATGTCTATTGCTCACGAACTCCTTACAGTGGTGTAACTGCTATTTTGATTACACAGCTGAAGATCTCTCTTGAGGTCAGGTAGTTTACAGAACTTATGCAAGGACGTGTGTGAGCATATGTGTCTGTCAACATCTATTAGCAGATTGGTTTCACCTATATAAAAATATATACATGCTAAAAATCCTTTGTGAAAATAACATAGTTACACATAGAACTTACATTCACATTCTTTCCCATCGTTTGAATCACCTCTACATTATTTTAATAGTTCAGTGTAAATACTGTATTGTTTAGAGAACAGTCAGGGAAAGGGACTTTATATGTTCCATATTGCTGCATTTCCCACAAATGCTTTTAATTCAGACTTGGATGGATGCGCAGATATTAAACCCATGTACAAGGAAGGCTGACTGTATTAGAACACTTTGATCATGATGTGCTGAATTAAAACATGCAACTCTCTATAGAGTCTATCACACATATAAACAGAATAAAAATAATGGGGGAGGAGAACTGTTCAGTGAAGAAAGGGAAGACATAACTGTTAAATTTTATTACAAACAAGCTCTTCAAATTCCTTATATGCTGCTTACAGGACAGGGTTTTCTGCTGTATAGGAATAAAATTAGATCCATGGTAATAACAGAAGATAGTCTACCAGTGGAGGATGAGACTCAGATTGGAGTTTTGTGAAAAAGAATGAAGTATGCTGAATAAACCAAAGAACCAAGCAGAGATATAGGCTCTTTCCAGAAGCCTGGCAGAGTATGGATATAATCAAAGGATGGTATTGGTTTCCATGTAATATGTGAACAATTAACCAACCTAAAGAGGTGGTTGGAATTAGCTAAAGTGCTTTGATGAAGTTGAGGAATTGTTCCACTGTTTTCAGTATTAAATTCCAACTCATATATTTGTTTTGATTATATTTGAGAAAGTAATTAAACTGAAATAATAAGGAAATTACAATACCCAGGTACTTGTGCTTGTCAGCCAAATATAAATAATACATTGACGTCTAAAGCCTCACACAGTTGCACAAAGACAACATAATCTGAATCAATGAAACTTATGTGCATGTTTTGTCTGTGCAAATGAAGAACCTAAAGTTGAACTTAGCTACTTACTAGGTAAGTCAGTGCAGAGGGGATCAGAGTCCTGCTTACCTGTAACTGTCTTATGCACATCTGTAGGAAAGAGCTTTGCTCACAGACTTCAGAGGGCCCTGGAGATACTGACACACAGAAGGTATACATTGTGATTGTTATGTCTTTCAGGAACATAACTGACTCAGATAAAATACTCCCTTTCATACAGCCACGTGCTTGTTCTCTGGCACTCTGTGCATTGCTAGGAACAGTTGTGACAACTTTCAGCTGACTATTAGGAAAAGCCTTTTGGTGACTGGAAATTTCCAAAGATAAAATAAATCTTTCTAGGAGGCAAGTTCCCTGCCTTAGGAGTTAGTCATCGCAGCTCTAGGTAAAGGCAATCAAAAACCATCAATTATATCCACAAAGTGAGACTAGAATATCTGATTAATAAAAATGATGATAACAGCTAAGAGCTATTGAGAAGTTACTAGAAACCAGGCGCTGCTTTGTGTATATCATGTGCTGTCTCAAAGAACTGAACATCTGCTGCCCTGCAAGGTTACAAATTCTTCCCTTATCACAGGGAAGAAAAAGCTAAGAAGACTGCAAGTAAATGTCATGGCCAGGATTCATTTAGCCCCGTACTTTTAATGACTGCTCTCTACTGCATCTCAAGTTAGCCACAGTGAGAGCCCTCCAAGGTCAGTTCAAATTCTAATGAGCATTGATCTTGGACGTTACACTTCACGGGGTTAGAATAGTTGTTTGGAATCTGACCAGGGTTCAAACCAGCATTCTTTCCTAGTTACTAATGCAGACCCCTAGATGATACATTTATTCTTGCCGAAGTTCATTTTCTTCATCTGTAAAACTGGGGTCACAGTGTTTAATTTATGGCGTTTTGAGGATTAAGTAAGATAATGTAGCCAGTGTCTAAGCATGACACCTGGCCCTGCTTTTGTCATTCACAGGGTAGTAACTGCTGCTTCAATGTCCCAAGTCATAAAATATTACTAGAGCAGCATCCCGACACATGTGCCACACACCTCCGCACTAACATCTGAAGATTTCTGAAAGATTATTGAGTTGAGACCAGGTTTGAATCCTCCACGAGAATTAACCATTAGATTCCGTGTTTCAACCTTTTATGCAGTAAACAAACAATTTAAAAGCTAAGGCCAATTTGGAAAATGTATTAGAAATACATGTAAGAGGAAAAATTAGAATCTAGAATATATGAAAGCAAACAAACCTGCTAAGATTGGCTAAGACAAGGAAGCTCAAGGAGAGACATAAATGGTGGGTGAACAAGAGAAAACTTGCTCAAAAGTTGGTTTTGTCCCCATTCGCTAGAATCATCATCAACACTATCATCCTCAAAACAAACACTATCACTGTTTCCATCATCACAACCACTGTCATCACCATCACCACCACTACCATCACCATCATCACCACCACCACCATCCCCACCACCACCACCACCATCACCACCACCACCACCATCACCACCACCACCACCACCATCCCCACCATCACCACCATCACCATCCCCACCACCACCACCACCATCACCACCACCACCACCACCACCACTACAATCACCACCACCACCATCACAACCACTACCACCATCACCATGACCACCATCATTATCAGTCTCTTATGTATGTCTACACATCTTCCTCAAAAATAGCATCGTTTTCTGCTTCCTTCAGAAGAAACTCTTGAGAATATTTGCATGCTCTCTCTCTCTCTCTGTCTCTCTGTCTCTGTCTCTCTCTCTGTATGTATGTATGTATGTATGTATGTATGTGTTTGTCTCATACAATTGCTAACTGAATTTTGAAAATCTTGGGCAATGCTGATTTTACCTAAGTCAGATCATAGCATACATATATATATATATATATATACATAAAACATGTCTTTAGTGAATAATTCAATGTCATTTTGAACCCTTTCCAATTCTGGGTCTTTCTGTGGACATTTACTCCTTTGAATTGGATTTGATGCCTCCTAGAGTAGACATGGATGACTAGGTCAGTTGTTCTGACAGAGCATATGGATGACGGCAGTTTCCCAGGGGGG
Source organism: Acomys russatus (assembly GCF_903995435.1). NCBI lineage: Eukaryota > Metazoa > Chordata > Mammalia > Rodentia > Muridae > Acomys > Acomys russatus. Next base: position 26,557,176 of record NC_067143.1, read on the forward strand.
TGGGGCATGGATATATGGTGTGAAAAATTGACAATCTCCAAGAAGAAAATTTCCAGAGACAATAGCACACAAATGCCAATATAGCTTCTCCATGCAGTTCACATAATTCCTGAAGATGAGCAGCCAATGATCACAGAACAATCTTCGAGTGAGTTAAGCCAAATCACTAGGTATCCACCAAGATCCAAAATGAGTTCCAAAAACTTGAGCTGTCAGAGACATTAAAAATGGCTTGAATTAAACTGTGGTTTCATTGTTCTAGAATTAAGTCTATAGTGGTTTTTAAGTCCAAGTTGGTCAATTTATCATTGAACTTATGAAAAAGTATTCTTGATCCCTTCCTCTTTAAGTTACTGCAACCCCTTGTTTAGCTATGGCTTATGGGCGGTGCTCCTCATGTCCTCATCTGTACTGCACAATGCAATGAGGAGACAAACATGAAGCAAGCATGAAGCCATGGCAAGCTCATCTCTTAGGTTCCATATTTAAAATGTGGCTTAAAAGTCTGTAACCTTCAGAAGCAAAGACCTTAATCCAAGTTTTCACAATGACCCTTAGCTTCCTTAGGAAGCTGTTCTACTCCGTGCCCTTTCTGACCTGGTGAACTGAAGTGAGAATGGTGGGGACAAGAGAATGATGAAATAAGAGAGCCTTTGTTGGGAACCAAGAAGAACCCAGGAAGGAGGAGAGCCAGCAGATTCCAGTAGTGCTAGAATCAAAGTGAACTACTGAGATGCTTTTGCTCCTAAAAAAGTGACTGGCGATATAGGCAGTTACCAGAAGTCTGGCTAAATATCCACATCTTAGACCATGTAAGGTGGCAACATTCAACCCTGCCTTTGCCATGCATGTTTTCTGTCCACTCTATTCTGACTATATTATAAATGTACATTATATAAATTGTTATATATATATGTATATCACATAGGTATATATGGTGCTGTCTTAGAGATATTACATTACTACCTAAATCATATATTACATGTGTAGGATGGTTCTTATGCACTTACATAATTTAAAATTATAGGTTTTGTCTGACATTTTGATGATCACTCATCAATCTCCATTCACCCAAAAGATATTTTCACAGTGCTGAACTCTAAGAAAAGAATAGTAGATGCTAAACAGGGGTCAGTGGAGGAGAGCTTTGCCTTTAGAAAAACATACATCGAACTGTTTACAATACTTTTTAAAAAGTTTCCATCACAAAGAATTCCCTTAGTGTATTTTACAATGACAGTGAAGGTTCCTGTACTGAATTCAGCTCTTTCACCATAATTCGATGCATTTGTTTATTATAGTCTATAAATTCTTAAAGCCTACATTAAACACTTGTACCCAACACAGAATAAGACAAATGGTCCCAGTACGTGGGGTTATCAATACATTTGAGTATATTTATGTTTGACAGAGTCAGACATCCTGACTGCCTGTTTATAGATACTCATGTTTATGTTAAAATAATGTATACACAGTAAGTGTATGTGTACATGGAGAGTGCTTCATTACATCTTTTATTGTACTTGGGAAGATTGATTATATGAAAACAAATTCCTATCACTTATTTTCTACAATTTCAAACAAGAAAATTGTCACCATTATATTTACTAATACCTTCAAACAAATTTGTTTATGAGAACTCAATAAAATTGTAAGCTAGGACACATTATTTTTTTAAAAAAATTAAAAATTCCTATGCCCAAGGAATCACATTTCTTGAAAAAGCATTTTTAATGTACAGTGTGTGTGTGTGTGTGTGTGTGTGTGTGTGTGTGTGTGTGTGTATGTGTGTGTGTATGAAAAATTAATCACATAGAGTATGTGAATAGCCAAAGGGTATGGAGCTGGTGAGGTGTTCTAATACCCCTTTGCTAGAAGGTTATTTTGTCATGTTAGAAGAAAGAAAAGGCCTCTGAGTTTGCTGTGCACTTATGTGTTTGAGGAAGAGTTCCACAGTGGATACAACCTGAAACTTGACTTTAAGGAGCAGTAGAACTCTGGTTGTGGGGTGAGGAAGAAATCTTTAGAGAGGAAGCAGAGACAATGTCTAGGACGATGTGTTGCAGGCATGAGGACCTGAGATCAAGCCCATAGCTCTAGTTAAAAATAAAATCAAGTATGATAATGTGTACTTGTAGTCTGAAGTGCCTGAGTACCTCCACATGCCTACATGTGCCCATAGATATACATACATATACTGAAATAAGAGAAAGAGAGAAATTGAAACACACACACACACACACACACACACACACACACACACACACACACAAAGTGAGAGAGAGAGAGAGAGAGATACAGAGACAGACTAAACATTAATGTTTCCACCGGGTGTGGTGGCACACACCTTTAGTCCCAGCACTCGGGAGGCAGAGGCAGGCGAATCACTGTGAGTATGAGACCAGCCTGGTCTACAAAGGAAGTCCAGGACAGCCAAGGCTAACACGGAGAAACTCTGTCTCAAAAACCAAAAACCAAAAACCAAAAACCAAAACCAAAAACCAAAACCAAAACAAAAATCATCAATGTTTCCCCTTCTTTTTTTTTTCTGTTTTCAATGGGTATTACTCACTATACAGCATTCCATAAAGATATTTCATACAATTATATGATGAACTCTGAGCACATCCTCCCTGACACCTTCTTTCTTTTTGTCATTACCACCCCTGCAGTTTTTATTCATTCCCCTAAACAATGTTGATTCTACTTTCACTTACATGTATTGGTGAACATTATTATAGTTTTCCATAGAACATCTAGGGCCTTTGATAATCCCCAGTTGTATTCAGTTATCAGAAAATTACATAATTTTAGTCTTCTTTATGGCTAAATTGTAATGCATAGACATGCCATATTTCCTTTATTCATACCTCTGTTCACAGAAACCTCCATTCCATATCTTACTATTGTCACTAGTGCACCAATACATCTTGATGTGCAGCATCTGTGATATATGGACTTGGAATCCAGAAGAAGGTCAAGGACTAAATCCATGTTGAATTTTGGAACACCTCCATACTCATTTCTATAGTAGCTTGAAAAGTCTTCATTCCCTGTGGAAGTCAATGTTTCCCTTTCTAAGGCTGCAGGCTGCAGAAATGCTGAGCTGGTTAAGCTTAAGTGTCAATGTGACACAACCTACAGTCACCCAAGAAGGGAGTCTCAATTTAGCAATTATGATTCATCTGTGGACATGTCTATGGGAAACTGGCTTAACTGTTAATTGACTCAGCTCACTGTAGTCAGCATCAGTTCCTAGGACAGGTACCGTTAGCTATCTAAGATCATAGAAAGGCAGGTGAGTACGGAGCAGCAAGCAGGCAGGCAGCACAAGTGCTTTCAGTTGCTTTGCTCTTGATTGTGGGTGTGATAAGAGCTCTCATAATGACCCTTCACTGATGAACTGAAACTTGGAATGTAACCCAAATAAGCCCGTTCTCCTTTAAGTCACCTGGCCAGGGTATTTTACCATAGTGACAAGAATGCAACTAAAACAACTACCTTCGTAGAAAAGCTGAGAAACATGCACAAAATCATATTTTCCTAACTGCCTTTGAATTTCAAGAAAAAATATGCGGCCACAAAGAAATAAGCAGGACTAAAACTCTACAATGATGTATTTTCTAAGACCGAGATGAACAGACTATGATCAAATATAGTTATTTACTGAGGAACTGGATGAGCCATCTTGTGGGCAAGGCTTCCTCAAGATAATTGTGTTCTTTTGGACTGGAAGAAATAACTAGGCATTTGGTGAGTGTTAGGGGTTGCATAGAAAGTATAGTCGGGGCATTCTAAATGTATAGACGACTGCCTCTCAGCCAGGGTGGGAACAGGGAACTTAAGTGATTGAACAGGAAGAAGCAGAATAGGAGCTTTTTCCACCCTCACTTCCTCAGCTGCCTGTACCTCAGAGTCTCAGTGCCCACCCAGATACCACAATGATAGAATATCTTGGTTCACAGTCTCACATCCCGCTGGGGATCAGAGGAGTGGCAAATAGAGGTGTTCCTATATACCCATGGAGAATTGTTTCCAAGAACCCCTTAAATATTAAAACTCTGTGTATGCTGAACACCCCACCCCCAGTATAAAAAGGGCTTCTATTCATACACCATGTGCACACTTCAGCCTCTACATAGTTCTAGATTGTTCGTCTTATCTGCCACAATTTAAGTGTCATGAATAGTTGTTGTGTGGTATACTTGAAAGGCTACAAGCAACAAAATATTTTCTGTTCATGACCAGTATAGATTGCATATTTTCTGAAGTTCCTTAGAACCAAAAAAAAAAAAAAAAAAAAAAAAAAGAAGGGGAGGGAGGGGAATCTTCCAGACCTGGTGGTGGAGGGCCTATAATTTCATTTACTTTAGAGATTGAGGTAGGAGGATCACAAGTTCAAATTTTCACAGCTTGATTGGACTTAAGTAAGTTTAAGGCCAGCTTAAGTAACTTAGAGGAACTCTGTTGCCATATATATAGGGGAAGGGCTGTCCTGGAGCTCAGAGGTAGAGCGGTAGGTTAAGCCTGTGCCCGCCATGGGCTCAATCCTCAGCACTGAAGCACACACACACACACACACACACACACAGAGAGAGAGAGAGAGAGAGAGAGAGAGAGAGAGAGAGAGAGAGAGAGAGAGAGAGAGAGAGAGAGAGAGAGAGAGAGAGAGAGAGAGAGAGAGAGACAGAGACAGGCAGAGAGACAGAGAGAGACAGAGACAGAGAGAGACAGAGAGAGAGACAGAGAGAGTTTATAATATGCAAAGTCAAGAATATAGGAAAGGGAGCACAAAAGGCGGAACTGTCATGGTGTCTGCTGTTAAATAATAGCTTGTGTACAGCAGATAGTATGAAAGTAAGTCAAGGCACACTGTGATAAATAAATAATAGGTGCTGCCGTCTAGAGCAACTACTAAGAAACAACATTGAGGAATGACTGCACTAACTTATAAAGAAAGGAAGACGGAATGAAAAAGTTAGGGAACAAATGGTAAACTAACGACAAAAGATTAGAAGTGTCAATCACATAAGTGAGTAAAATGTATCCCATGGGGGGAAATTAGGACAACTTTTGAGAATACCAGAGGTTACCTCTTTGTAAGAAATGTTTCTTCAAACACGGATTGAAAGTAAAAGCTACTTTTACACCTGAATTGCTGACAATACTTTTTTTTTTTTTTTCATAAAATTCACAGGAAACCTTGAAAATTTATTCCCATAAAACCCGACCGAGGAAGTGGAGTCATCAGATCCGTCCACACAGCGATGGAGACACTCCAGTATGGTACCTGACACACGGAAAAATGCACACAAGTCAAAGAGGAAAGAGACAGATGTTTGAGCCCATTACATTTGACGTGCTTTGTGAGTTACATTAACTCAGATGCGCATGTGACTGCTGAGCCTCTGCCTCTGCAAAGCTTCCCAATGAAAGGTCCCAAACCTTAGCCCTGGAAACATCTTCTCCTCCAATCAGCCCCTGATTTTTGCCTTCAACTATTTTCCTCTACAATTTATCATGACACATCTAAAAATGCATATAGATTTCCATCCATATTTATGCTCCGTAAATCCTTTCAGAACTACCCCAGTGCCTTATTCCCAAAAGAGTTTCTGACTTATGGATAACCAAGATACTAGCTTTTCAAGTTTGTTGGGTTGGACTGAATTGAACCAGCAGAGTGTAAAACATTTTAATTGGATTGGTTCTTATATGTTTTTTATTCCTTATAGCAAAAGAAGAAGAATGCCACAGGCTTCAGAATTGCTCACTGGTTTTTGTTTTCTTAATCTAGAGAAAGTTAATATCTTGACACTGGAGTCTAACCTGCAAAAGGAAACAATCGAGGCTAAACCAGAGACTGTGGGCTGCATACTAAAGAGTGTTAATTCTCGCTGTCTCTGCCTTTTTTTTTAGACCTTATTCATATTTTTAACCATGTATACTTATTGTGTCTGTGAGTAGGTATGCATAGGTGAGTACAAGGGCCCATGAAAGTCAAAGCAACATATATCCCAGGAGCTGGAGTTATGGGCAGTTGGAAGCAAGCACCTGGCATAAGTGCTGGGAACTGAACCCAAGTCTTTCGGAAGAGTAAGGTACACCCTTTTATCCTGAAGTATCTACCTCGCCCTTGCTTTCTTCTCATAAGGAAAGCTCTGGTTGTCGCTGGGTATGTGACTTACCCAGCGTGTCTTGTAGGTAAAGAGAGTGAATGAGCTGCAAACTGTGTGCGGCTATTCATGCACACAGTCTTTTCCTCCCTCTGTTGCGATACCTGGAATCCACAGGAGACCCTGGGGCTTGACCTGATGTCAACCACCATATGGTGTATAAGAGTTAGCCAATGGTTCCCAATTTGGTGAGACTTTAAAAATTAAAAGCGTAGGGTGGCCCTAGAGTGCCACTCTGGGCACATGTTCTTTTGAGCTTCTCCTACTGTCCTAAACCTACTAACGATAGCGGGAACCTGGCAAGTTTTCTAATAACTAAGTAGAATAATTTCCTAGTGTAGTATTTGGATGCAGCACCCTGTCAAATTCAGATAATGGTCCAGTTTTTTTTTCTCAGTTTTTGACTTACCCAAAGAGTCTCCTTCAGCAATATTGTCATATTCCCAGGGTTAGTTAGAAAATATCTTCATTTCCTATTTTTTTTAAATGGTGCTTATTTATGACACTCAGGCATTAAATTCTCTAGACTACAGTCTTTTACAAACCCTGGCGATGACTGCAGTTAACTTGCTTCTGCAGACCCTTCTGAATACACTTGACTGTTTCCCCCAGAGCACTCTTTTCATTTTGTGCTATTTTCAGTTGTAAATTGGAAAATATATTTCACAAGGTGCTTAGAGAAAGAAAAGGCTGTGTCCTTAAAAATCATGGTGTAGCGTCTCTATCACACAGTTTATGAAATGATCAAATTGTATTTTTTTAATCCAAGCATCCAAAATTATACTAAGTACTCTTATGCCTGAGTACACATGAGCCAGTGGGGAAATGTTATTTTAGTCCATATAAAGGAGGTATTATTATTATATTATTGTTATTGTTGTTGTGGAAAGAGATTGTATATTTATTTATTTATTCATTCATTCACTCACTCATTTGAGATAGGGTCTCATGCAGCCCATGCTTGCCTTGAGCTTACTACATAGACAGGGGTGACCTTGAAATTCTGGACCTCCTGCCTCTACCTCCTGAGTACCAGCATCCCAGGTATGCAGCACCACACCCATTTTTATGCAGGGCTGGGGAAACAAACCAAAGGCCCTGTCTGAGCTGCATCAGCTGTCCTACCCATTTTTAGTTCAGCTTTTCCCTTATTGCATTTTCTATGAAAGTTTTCTTTAGTTTCTATACATCGCTGATAATTTCCTTACTTTTGAATAGCTCTTTTTTTTTTTTTTACCTTCATTATCCTGCCATGTCCTTTGGATCTTGACTTATGACTCTTTTCCACAGATGATGCAAGATGCAGATAAAGCCTAAAACAGCAGAGTAATTGCAGGCAAAGAGGATTTGGCAGCAAAGCAGCTCCCTGCCTTGGGGACTTCATCTCCCGCCCCTCCTCTGGCCTCCGAGGGGCCTGCATGGTGAACTTGTTAAGAAACACATAGCGTAGAAGGGCCCTAAAATTAATCTCCCCCAGTACAGTAGGGAACACTTTGCTGACACGCGTTGTCCCTGTCAGCCCTAATAAAGAGATTTTTACCTGTATTTGCCTATTCAACACTTCAGCCCCTCAGCCAATTTTGGAAATTATTTCTGATTTATGGCTCTCTCTCAAGCGGGTGTCACCTTGCCTGTCAATTATGCCTCAAAGCAAATGCTAAGTGAATGCTGGCTGGTCAAATTAATAAGGGAAACCTTTCTTCAAAACCTAGAAAGACGCTTGTATCATTCAACCAGGCAGCGAAGCAGAGGCTGCCTTTGGTATTTATAAGTGGGGCAGAGGGGTGTGAATAGCTCAGTGCCACACACAGCTCTAAAAATTGTTACCCCATCAGTCTTTAAGGCTCAGCCCTTAAATGCTCAACGACCATCATTAGAAAAGGTCATTTACCGCAGGACTCTGAGGTGGGACTTGGAATCATATTTTCCTTTACTGATAAATATAAACTTTTTGGTTTCAATAGAGTCCCAAGAAACAGAAAGGTAATGGGTACACTGCTCTTTCTTGATAACTACAAATCATAAACCATAAAATAAGTATCACTTGGTATTTCTTTGGAGGAGCTGCAGTCATGTGGTCCATGCCAGGTGATAGAAACTTCCAGGAAGGATTCACAAGATTTCTTCAATAGTCCTGGCTCCTGCTATTCATCCTGCCATTGTGTGTTCTGATGCACGCACATGTGTGTGTGTAGGTTCGTGCACATGTATATATATAGATATAGATATATACATATATGTGTATATATACGTGTGTGTGTGTGTGTGTGTGTGTGTGTGTGTCAGGCACAAAGCCAACATCAGTTTCGCCCTCTGTCTCTATCCACCTCATTCTTTGAGACAGACCTCTCACAGGGCCTGGAGGTTACAGGTTACCTAGACAGGTAGGCCAGCTTAGGGATCTTCCACAATCCATCCCTATCCCCACCCCCAACCACCAGTGCTGGGACCAACAACACCAGGTGGGTGCTGGGAATCAAACTTAGGTCTTCCTACTTGCAGATCAAGTACTTTCTAACTGGGCCATCTCCTCAGACTTCTAATCTTTCATTTTGAAAACTGGGACAAAGAGAGATGATGTTACAGCCAGCTAGCCGGTTCCAGGGCAGTGGTTTAGATAAAGAACTAAAAACTGTTGTGCCTGATTCTTTTTGTCACCCTTAAATATGTGGCCTACGCCTTTCGCTTTATGTTCTCTCTTCAGATCTACGAAGGAATTAAATATCCTCTCCCCGCAGGAGGAATTTGAAAAGAAACCTGCAAGGTCTTCTGGTTACAACAATTGCCACACTTCAAACTCATCTGGATTTGAAGAGTTTTGCTAATGGCAGATGCATTTTTGAAAGGAAGTGTATTTCGAGATGGAGGCATAGAAAACAAAGTAACATTCTGCAGACAGCCATTCAAGCTCATAAAAGCCAGTTGACTTAAGCCAGCAGGGTCCTGATTCTCTTCGCAGTCCCCTGCAGAAAATTCTTTCCTAGTCCTTGAACCACAGCCTTCTCAGTCTTGGGTTAGATTTTTGGATACTCAGAGTGTAGGTCTTTGCATGAAAAAAATGCCAATTCCCACCCCCGCTCTGGGAAAAGAATATATTATACAGAATCTCTGTGGGTCCATAAGTGTCTGCCAGGGTACATCTCTGACATAATTTTGCCTTGCTCTGCTAGAACCAGTGTGATTTGGTGTGAAAACTGCACAGCTAAGAAGCAATGGGCTGCTGATGCCATAGAGTATTCTATTTCTGTATGTTCCTGGAATCCCAGCTTTTGTTTCCCTTAAGAGAAGACTCATTTGTCTACAAATAGAATGTTCTAGGGACACTTCCAGGACAATTTCCAGCTTCCATGCATTGTGAGGCTAAAATACCTCAGCTTCAGTGTGGACACTAGACTTGAGGCAAAAGAGAGTGAAACAGAATAAAACTTCAAAATTTCACTGGTTCTTAAGTCAGAATTCTCTTATAATCCTTTGATAGACAGTTTGATCACAGCCTCTGTTTCGTTTAGTTTTATTTTGGCCAATCTTCATGCCTTTACTTAGATATTTCTCCAGCACTCTAAAAAACATTTTGGAAATCTGAAAAGTTCAGTCTTAACCAGGGGTTCTGCAGTTACCTGGCTGAGCCTAGATCAGAAGCTGTCTTCTGACTCCAGTGCCTATGTGGTGCTTAACGTTAATTGTCAACGTGACAAGACCTTCAGAATCACCTGGATATAGAGGATTCTCTAGATTACATAAGGAAGTAGCAAGACCCATCTTGATTGTCAGTGGGACCAATCCCAGGGGTAAAAGATGCTGGACTGCCCAAGGTGCACAGGCTGGGCTGAGTGCTAGCTTACTCCACACCTCTGTCTCCTGATTGTGGGTGCAAAGTGTCAAGTCACCGGAAGATCCTGCTGCCCTGACTTCTACACCATGGTTGCTTATACATTGAACTGTGAGGTAGAATGGACCCCTCTCCCTTAAGATGCTTGTCCTGGTATTTTGTCACAGCAGTGGAAAAAGGAAATAAGACAGTCTGTCTACACACAGAGCAGGAACAGAGCACCTGGAGCATGAGGACCACTTCCTACAGTCTCAGGAGTAGGGAAGGATTAATGGAAGTGGAGGATGGAAACAGTGGAAGCCACAGTCAGGCAAGCTGAGGAAGAGCTTAGGGAAAGAAGGCTTGCATACAGCGTCCCACATATTTGTGAGTGAGGTATATAAATAGTTCAGGGATGATGATGACAAGCCTTTTGCCCATTTTCTCCAGGTCCCATGCTACTTTTCAATGGAGATATGAAAGAGGTAAGTATAGCCCTTGAGGTTTCACAGCTTTTCACTTTAAGAGACCAGCAACCATTTTTCAATTACCAAAAACTCAGCATTTATTTCAGTGATGGACACAACATCTTTTGGAAATACTTCATTGAAGATAGAGAACACTGGTGAAACTTGGGCTTTTGAAAAAATAAATTAATAAAAATTAAACAAACAAAAAACAAAAAACAAAAACAAAAACAAAGAAAAATAAAGAGATTGGTTTACATGTGTGCTTACCTACTGTCCCCCGCCCCCCAGACCTTGTTCACTGCTGGCCATATTTTTCTTCTGTGAGGATGACAGTGTGCCAAGCTGGGTGGCTGTTTGTGGAAACACTGAGCTTCTGAGCCATGCCTTTATAACTTCCACCCGTTCCTACCAGAAGCAATGTCCAAGATAGAGAAATGTTCTCTGCAGGTGGCTCTTTGCGCCACTCTGACAGCTTCAGTTTGGCATGTTAATGGGGTCTCTGTCTCTCCAATGCTTGTAGGAAGCCAGTCTTCTACTTACAAGTTCAGTTTTAATCACAGATCAGCATTAACCTGCTTGCAAAGAAATCAGAGAGCCTCCAGCTGCTGGTTATATTACGTCATCCCACAGACCTTTTGGTCTCACGTCCAAGAGCAGAAAAGGAAAGGGAGAGATGGGGAATAAAAGAGAAAAGCAATTACAAAGACAGGTACGGATCATTTCAACTCCTGTTCTTCAAGCCAGGATTGTCCCTGCCTTAGGGATCTTGTAATCATGTTTTCCTTCTCTGCTTGGAACAGATTACCTTTCACCTCTGGTGTCTTGGGTCAAGTGTGACTTTTGCTGAGAAGCCTGACTCGATCACCTCATCTAAAGCAGCCCCAGGTCTCCAGGCCTACTCACCAACCTCATCTTCTGTTATTCTAGGATTCCATCATAACTTAGAATTACATTTCTATTGCTTGTCTTTTGGCAATTTCACTACCAGACAGTCTCCTAGAGAAAAAAAGGCATAACTAGTTTTTGAATGTGAAAGCAGCATTCAGTCTGTGGAGTAAGTGATGGATACCGCATCAGTCACTAAAATGACTCTTGTGCCCGTTCTTGTTCTTATGTCTATTTTTATACACACAGAATAAACATTATTATTATTATGTAATCACAGAGTACATGGGGGCATGACTTGGGGGTCACAAGTTTGTACAGTGCAGCTGTGGTCATGTTATTTTGCAAATTCCATGACCTTAAAATGACAGTGTTAGAGGCACCTCAGCACCCAGCACAAAGTTAGGAGCCTGTTTTCCTCCAGAGAATATTTTTAAACAATTGGGTCACTTTGTTCTCAGTTTATTAGCATAGTGATTTGATGGGCTCCAGACTGCCCTCTAAGAAGCAAAAGCTTGAGACCAAAGGAATATGCATTCTTATGTACCCAGTTATAACTATGTCCAGTGAACTAAGAAAGATCTCTACCTCGAAAAAATTTAGAGATAAGAATCAATGTTTTGAGAGTGTCCAACTTCATCTGGGTTTTTATTTTTAGCCTTCATTTCTGCTTCCATCAGCTGACATTTGGAGGCCTGCTGTTTCATGGATGGAGCCCCGCTGCCCACAGTGCAGAATCCAAGTTTGTAAACCAGCTTCCTCAGGTCTCCATGGCCTGGCTGTCTCCTCAGAAGTCATGATGACTATCAACCTTTTGTCCTCCACAGTGGTGAAGAGGAGTCTTGGTCGCAATGTTTCCATTATGAATTTAAAAGAAAATACAATTTCTTGATATTAAGTAACAGAAACACTGGGGTGGATTTGAAAATAAAAGTGAAAAGACTCAGTGGCAATATTCTCTAATCAGGTCTTAAGTTTTCATTTCTGTAAGTTTTTAAAACAGTAGCCACCATGTGGGATTACTTGGTTCTTATAGGTATGTTTATTGTGAAACATTTAAATATATGTATGCATATGTATAAAGTCTGTGAAAACAATAAATAGGAAAAGGAATTTTGCACAGCAACCTGTCACTTCACAGACTTGTGTGCACCTTCGGGATCCAGCCAACCATTCTCCACGGTTTCTCGGTCAGAGGCATGAGCACAGAGCAAAATTCAAGGTGCCTTTGTATTACTGCCTCTTGAAGCCACTGTGCACAATCGCATCACACTGCAGCTCCCGAACCACTGGCCAGGTGGTGACCTCTTCAGACCTGTCTATGAGATCACAGAGGGATTGACAGAGACTAACAGTTCTGTGGATAAATATTTACAACAGCACACAAATGAAGTAAGCTCTGGTATTATTCCAACTGGATCCATAGAGATACCCAAGCAAAGCTTGAAGAGGAGAAGAGACTCTATGAAAAGACTTGAAGTCACAGGATATCTCTGATACTTTCTTTTTTTGATTGAAAAATAAAATCATTCATATTACATCTCAATTGCTATCCCATCCCGTGCATCCTTCCATTCCTCCCTCCCTCCCGCTTTCACCCCATTCCCCTTTCCTATAACTGAGACCGAGGGGGACCTTCTCCCCTTGAATATGATGCTAGGGTGTCAAGTCTCTTCTTGGTAGTCTGTTATCCTTCCTCCGAGTGCCTTCGGGCCTCCCCATCAAGGCAACATGGCCAAATATTGGGCACTAGAGTTCATGTGAAAGTCAGTCCTCAGTCTCCACTTAACTGTGGAGAATGTCCTGTTTCTTGGCTAGATCTGGGTAGGGGTTATATCTGATACTTTTATGACTGTATAAACACACATGCATACAAACATAATGATATGCACATGCTTACACACAGGGAACATGGCTGGCTGCTCAAGAGTGAGTGAGCACGTTTCACAGGCAGCAAGTGTTCAATAAAATCTTTGTATACCGTCCAAAATTGAACCTGCCAGTGATTTTCATGGGTTGTGTCAGCCAATGTTATTAGCCAAATGTGTAGTTAACCTCATGCAAAACTTTTATTGTGACAGTATTATTTGGTACTTATGTATCAGCAAGCTTGTAGTATTCAAGCCGCTGCTAGACTTTAGAAAGGAGAAAGTGGAGTTTTAAAGCCTGTTTACAGTTAACTGGAATTTATCACACATCAGGTTTCTCTTTAATTAGTGAGTTGGTGTTTCTTTATTTTTTTCTCCCAAGAAGGACAGTTCAGAAACATGTCATTTTTCTCCTTGACCAAAAATGCCTCCCAGCTGCTCCTGTCTTGAGCCAAATAAATCTCCAATAGTTCCAGGCAGTGATAGAAAGCCATTCCTGTCTGAGATTCTGGTACTAGTCGTAGGCTGAGTGCTCAAGATGGCATGAAACAGCCAGTGAGAAATGGAAATGCCACCATGACAGCACAAGGGCAGAGTCTGCTCTCTGAGGTAGTGACTGAAGAAGAGGAAAACATTAGATCCAGAAAGTGTGAGCTTCATTGGGCTGCATGCCACAAGATCATCCTTCAGCATACAATCACAAAAGCGGGGTTGCATTTTCCACTATGTACCATGCATCTAGTAACAGCTCTCAGGATCTCCCAACATGAGTCTCTGATATTCACAGACAAATGGGTCAATCAAGAGTCCAGGAGTTTAGTAAAAGAAAGGGCAGCCTTTTGAGTCTGAGCATGTGTCCAATAAGACCTCAAGCTTAAGTCCAACTTCTTCTATCTACCATACCACAGTCATCACACAAGATGTCAGGTGTCTTTTTCTCTTTTTCTTTTTCTTTTTTTTTTTCTAGACTGAAGTTAGAGGTGTTTGTCAGCCACTATTCTTGTGCTGGAAATTGAGCCCAGGTCCTCTGGAAGAACAGGCAGTGCTCTCAATCACTGAGCCATCTCTGTCTGTCTCTGTTTCTGTGTCTGTGTCTCTGTCTTCTCTCCTCCTCTCTCTCTCTCTCTCTCTCTCTCTCTCTCTCTCTCTCTCTCTCTCTCTCTCTCTCTCTCTCTCTCTCTCTCTCACACACACACACACACACACACACACACACACACACACAAACATTTTCTATTCAGACTAGAAGGTAGCTCTGCAGCAGAATGCCAGTGTGGAAGGTGGTAAACCTTAACCTGTTTTGCCCTTCCTATATCACAGGGTAGGCTAATTACATGCTTATGTTTGTCTTATCCCAAGATATGTATTTTAAATGATGTTGAATAGTTTGACTATTTAAAAAAATACAGAAAGGAAGAATGCTGCCATCAAGTAGTTTAGAACTTGGAAAGGGACAACAACTACAAATGTACTTTGGTCATTAAGGTGATGAATCAATTGTTAAAGTGCATGAGAGCCTGCAGTTTAAATCCTCAGTAGTCACATCAAAAAGCCAGGAGTGGTCTCTGCTTCTGTAACCCAAGAGCATGTCTAGTAGAGACAGACACACCTTTAAAGCTCACAAGCTAGCCAATCTAGCTAATTAGCCAGGCCAGCTTCAGTGAGAGAGCCCTCACATTCCCAAATTAGGTGTGGAGTAGTGGAGGCAGATATCAGATGTTCACCTGTGGTCTCCACGTGTAAGTGCACACACATACACATACACCTGAACACTCACACTGCCCAACATATGCAGTACACAATGAAAACACTTCAACGGGTGTGCCATTTTTTTTTTTTAACATCACATTTAAATTGTTTTCTTCAACATAGAGAAGCTTTGACCATCAGCCATTGTGATGAAAAACTTTATACACACATTTCTGTGTTTAACATGCCACAGCCTATACAATACTATCTCTTCATTCAAGAACTGCATGCTGCAGAATTGCAAAAAGGATAAGGGAAAGTTATGTTTTATTTATAGTAACATCTTATTATTTAAAAATCTATAGATAGAAAAATTATAAGGAAGACAATAAATTATACTTTACCCTACTGCTTACAAACACCCACTATTATTGATTTTTCTAACACAAGCAGTAAAGATACATTTATCAATTTTCACTGACTATCACAGTGTAGGCATCTTGAACTTACTTCATCCTAATTGGTTTATGACACAGCATTTTGTATGTATGACATAACTTACTAGGTCAATACCTGATAGTGTGATTTCTTTGTTTTTTTACTTCCCATTTTCACAGAAGCTTTACAAACGTATTTCTTTTATTTTATGAATATATATGTTGGGCATGCAGGTGCCAAGGCACACATGTGGAAATCAGATGGCAGGTTGCTAGAGCGAGTTCTCTCCTTCCTCCATGTTGGTCTCTGTGACTGAACATAGGACATTGGCCTTGGCAGTTGTCTTTTCCGTTTGGATCATCTTACTGGCCCAGAAATTATCCTACATACATATCTTCTGACTGTATTATAGATATTGCTTATGAAAGGCACAAAGGATGTGATAGCTTTGCCAAAAGTTATGAGGGCTTTAAAAACTTTTGATTAGTAGTGGTAAATTGTGTGTAATAGCAGCATAATTTCATGTACGGAATACTGGCTTGGTAGGAAGATACTGTAACAAAACATTAAAATTACTTAAAGCTTCCTCTATAAAGCCTGGACTACTGAATCTAGGAGGAGTGGCAGGGGCTGGAGTAGGAAGATGCTGGACTGAGGGCTCAGTGGTCAAGAGCATCTCCACATCCCTCCAAAAGAGTTCAGTTCTCAGCATCCTGTAACTTGAGCTCTAGCGCATCCAACACTGTCTTCATCCTCTGCAGTATTTGAACACACGTGGTACATGTGCACAGGTACAGACACACACACACACACACACACACACACACACACACACACACACACACAGTCTTTGAATAGGTAAAGCTTTCCTACTATCAACTCACATGAATTCCTGTGTAAGGTTCAGCATAGTCAAACAACTCAGTTGAGAAGCAGCATGAAAATAATTTGACAATGTTACCTGATGTCCTAGTCTCAGCTGAGGGACGACAGATTGTGCTGCTGACAGTGTCACAGGGAGACTGTTATGATTGTCAATTGGTACAGAAGGGCCCAGCCCACTGTGGGAAGCACCATTGGTGGAGAAAAGGGTTGGTTTCAACTTACAATTCCCTGGTACAGCTCATCATTTAGGGAAACGAAGGCAGACTTGAACCCAGGAACCAGGAGACAGGCCTGCTTGCTACTCCATACTGCGTTACCTGCAACCGAGGAACTGTGGGAGGTGCAGATGGCCCTGGTCTTTATAGGGGAAAGCTAGGTGAGCCGTAGACTCTGTGAGCCAGCAAGCTGTACTCCTCCATCCTCCTGCCACACTTCTTTGTGTGTAAAAGAGCTCCTTTTTTATGCCTTCATGGTTAAGAAGTGTTGAATCTCTAAAATATGATTGTCTTCTTTTCCAAATAGTTTTAAAAGGCAACAGATGCTAGCAACATTTAAACTGTATCTGAAGATACCATCACAAAATGTTCTGAGTCATCAAACTCTATCATTGGAGGAAAATGCAGAAGCAATGAGTACAAGGAGCCTGCACATTCTCCAGTGGCATCGATTTCTCCAAGAACTTGAGAAAACAGGGCAACCTTTTTCTAAGGAAAAAGATTATTCAGAATCAATTAGCTATGATAAAGAAGAGAAAGGCCAGATTAGAGTGGTGGATGCACAGGCCCCATGAATCCTTTGCTTAAGATCCAGGTATAATGTTTCAGGAAGAGCTTCAACATTCCAACCCATCACCACTTGAGTTTTTATACCTGACAGTAAAGCACACTGTCATTGAATGATGTGTCTCCACTCATCAGTGTGGTTAGCCATGCCAGAACAATGATCATAGTTTTGGTCTCCCGTTTGCTACTTATTCCTTTAGAGCAATCTCAGAAAGTGAAGCCTCAGTGAGGGGGAGTGACTAGCCATTACTGTGTTAGACAATAAGCAGAAAACAGGGAGGCAATTCTATTGTGCTTCTAGACTCTTAAGCATACAGGCAGCACCCTTCTCCCTGTAAAGGGAAAAAAAACCCACTTCTATGCTTTGGGCAATTCAGCTAAGTGGTCAAGTTACTAAATTAAATAATGTGTTTCTGTGAGCTATAGATTCTGTGATTTGCTATAGAATATGTGCCTTTAAGATCTACACGGTGTTATTTGCATACCTGGGTAATATCTGAGCGTGGGCTTTAGTGTGGATAGGCTCATCTAATTAGCACTGGGAAAGATGAACAGTGTTCTCACTGAGAGCCCTCCTTCCACACTGTAAATTTTGACCCTCCAGTTCTGAGACTGACAGTAATCATCTGGTTTAATTTTGGAGTGTGTGATGTCTACAATCAGTTCAGTTCTTTAAGTAAATTGAATACTTTCTTCGCAATCCCCTCAGGCCCACTCATTTGAGAAACACATGAAAGGGAGATGTAACCATGCTCCCGTTTTTTTGATGAGGTCATTTGCATATCCCCACTACCAATTTGGTGACACAGCAGCACAATATCATAAACCGTCAGAAGTTCATCTGCCTGAAGCAGTGTGTCCGTACATATGCAGACAATCAACGGGACCCGTAGCATCACGAGCCATCGCCTGATAGCCATCGGATAGTATGCTTGTTCCCACAGCCCTCGGCGATCCCGAGGAAGTCACGTGGAAGCCTGGCATCAGGCTATTGTGCCTAGCTCTGCCATAAAAATGAGTGTTGACATGTATGGAGGGAGAGCATCCATGAATGCTGATGTTTGTACACTTTTTTTTTTTTTGCTCCCAGTATCATCTCTTTTCAGGGAAGAAGAGCTCATCAGAGGCCAGGACAGATGGATATACTAAAAAGCAGAATGAAATTGGGGGAAGTCAAGGGTGTGAATTCAGAACGCGAAGCCTGAGCAGTCATCTGAAGCTGAGCCAGACTTTTTTCCCCTTGCGGCATCTAATTAGCTGCCAGGTGTGAGAAAGAGTCATATTTTCTCTCGTGGACACTTGCTTTCATCTCTTCTGTGGCAATCTGAGAGTCCTTGCACCAAAGACGGTCAATAAGTGCTTTTTGGAGCCAGCCAGAATTAGAATGCAGGAGTTCTTCAGCGGCCACATCAAGAGTTAACTACAGCAGGAGAGTGAAGAAACGAGTGAAAAGCAGGCATGGGAGCCTCAGTTCACTTCTGATGCCTGTCTCACCACGAGTTTACTGAAGTATCTGCTTGTTTTGCTCATAAACAATATTCTTCTTACTGGGGCTATTACTGACACCCATCGTTCACCTGTACTAAGAATTGACCCTAGAGAGTAGGCAGATGTCGCAAAGTGTTGGCTTCATAGTTCGCTTAACCAGATTGTGTGATATTTGATGCATTGGGAGGAAGGAAGAAGACCGCCTTTGCCTTCCTGTGTGAGTGTACAGTCTGTGGTTCAGTTACCTCCCTTAGATGGAGCAAGGAAGTCAGTGGTTGGCTCACCCAAGGTTTGGATACTGGCTAAGTGATGCTCATGGGTGAATAGCTCATGCTCACTTGTGCTGTACTGATTCATTGCAGAGTGGAGCTAGGAAGCGTCCTCCCATGAGTTCTTGCCACTCTTCAGTGAAAGTACATGCAACGCTTATTGTGAAATCTCTCATATAGTGCTAGCTGAGCAAATGATAGCAAGTTCCCATAATACTGTGAATATGGCTATTAGTTTTCTTGTTTCCATGCACAAGTCTGGTACATTATTGTCTGAAGTATGCCAGAGCTGACATAATAGACTTAAATCTCAAGTCAAGAAATCAGAGTTTAGTTCCTCTCAAAGATCTTAGTTACCCATCAGCTTTTGCCTTTTCATTATTTGGTTTGGTTTTTAAGTGGATAAATGAAAACATAAAATCATATATAATATTGGAGTACTAAGTAAGATTTCCATATACATATTCTGCATACCACTTACAGGTTAATCATACCTGTCTCGTCAAATGCTTGCCATTCTTTTCTTCATGATGGAGACTTTTAAAGCACTTTCTTGCACCTTTTGGACCACATGCAATGTTTATGATTACTAGTCATGCCATGGCTTACTAGATCTTATTCTTATCTAATTCTACCTTAGTAGCCATTGCTTATCCTTTCTGCATCCAGCTTCTCCACTCTCCCCAGGCTCTGGTCATCCCCTTTAAACTATCATAGGTACAGCTTCTTCATATTTCATTAAGAAGTGAAATCATATACCATTTGACTTTTTCTGCCTCTGGGTTAACTCACTCATTATGATCATTTCTTTTTTTTTTTTAATTTTTTAATTAATTTATTTATTCTTGTTACATTTCAATGGTTATCCCATCCCTTGTATCCCCCCATTCTTCCCTCCCTCCCATTTTCCCATTATTCCCCTCCCCTTGACTGTTCCTGAGGGACTACCTCCCCCTGTATATGCTCATAGGGTATCAAGTCTCTTCTTGGTAACTTGCTGTCCTTCCTCTGAGTGCCACCAGGTCTCCCTCTCCAAGGGACATGGTCAAATGTGAGGCACCAGAGTATGTGAGAAAGTCATACCGCACTCTCCACTCAACTGTGGAGAATGTTCTGACCATTGGCTAGATCTGAGTAGGGGTTTAAAGTTTACTGCCTGTATTGTCCTTGGCTGGTGCCTTAGTTTGAGTGGGACCCCTGGGCCCAAATCTGCCTATCATAATGTTCTACTTGTAGGTTTTTAGGACCCTCTGGATCCTTCTACTTTGCTATTCTCCCATGCTTCTCTCATCTACCCAGAAGATGCTCCAGCACACAACAAGAAAATTTGCTCAGCCATGTTCATAGCAGCCTTATTCATAATAGTCAGAAAATGGAAACAGCCTAAGTGTCCATCAGTAGAAGAATGGATAAAGAAACTGTGGTACGTATACACTATGGAATACTACTCAGCTATTAAAAACAAGGAATTCCCAAAATTTGTGGATAAATGTATTGAGCTAGAAATGACCATAATGAGTGAGTTAACCCAGAAGCAGAAAGACTCAAATGGTATATACTCACTTATATCTGCATACTAGCCCAAGGGGCATGTCCCACGAAAGCCTTCACTTACCATCATTATTTCTTGTTCAATCCATATACTCACTTATATCTGGACACTAGCCCAAGGGGCATGTCCCACGAAAAGCCTTCACTTACCAGGAAAGTGGGTCAGAGGGGAAGACTTCCTATTGGGACTCTAGGTGAGAGAAGCAAGGGAGAATGGGGAAATAGAAGGATCCAGAGGGTCCTAGAAACCTACAAGTAGAACATTATGATGGGCAGATCTGGGCCCAGGGATCCTGTTCAAACTATGGCACCAGCCAAGGACAATATGTGCAGGAAACTTCAAACCCCTACCCAGATCTAACCAATAGGCAGGAAATTCTCCACAGTTAAGTGGAGAGTAGGGACTGACTTTTACATGAACTCTGGTGCCCCATTTTTGACCATGTCCCCTGGATTGGGAGGCCTGGCGGCACTCAGAGGATTGATAGCAGGCTACCAAGAAGAGACTTGATACACGATGAACATATATATATGAGGAGGAGGTCCCCCTCAGTCACAGTCATAGAGGAGGGGAGAAAGGGGAAAATGGGAGGGTGGGAGGAATGGGAGGATACAAAGGATGGGATAACAATTGAGATGTATTATGAATAAATTAATAAAATATATTTTTAAAAAGTGAAATCATGTGGTACTTATCTTTCTATGCCTAAGATATTTCTTGTGAAGTAATGCTACCCAGCTCCATCCAAAGTGTCATAAAGGATAGGTAGGTATGCTCTAAAATGATGTCTTAGCATTCAACTGTGTATATGTAGCAGTTTCTTTATGGTTCCATCAGTTGGTGGAGATTGAGAGTGATGCTATACCCCAGTAATTGTGAGCCATGCTGCAAAGAAAACCAGCATTTACCATCTCTTTGCTGTACTGATCTCAGTTCCTGGGCTGAACACAGTCCCAGCAACACTCCCAGGAATTCCTTTTCTCCCCCCACCACACCTACCTTTCTACTTCTTCACACTGACTATCCTTACTGAAGTATTCTTGCTGATAGCTCATTACAGCGTGCGTTTGCATTTCCTTGATAACTACATAAGTGTGTGTGTGTGTGTGTGTGTGTGTGTGTGTGTGTGTGTGTGTGGTGTGCTGCCATTTGTATGTCTTC
This sequence comes from Acomys russatus, assembly GCF_903995435.1. NCBI lineage: Eukaryota > Metazoa > Chordata > Mammalia > Rodentia > Muridae > Acomys > Acomys russatus. Next base: position 26,578,647 of record NC_067143.1, read on the forward strand.
TCAAGAAATGTGTGTTTAGGTGTATTGGTCACTTAAAAATATGGATATTTTTGTTTTCTTTTATTGTTTTGTCATTGTGTTTCTGGAATTCCATTTTAAAATCATTATTCTTCCTTTTCTCTTTTTGAGTTTTGGAGTTTCTCTCACTTGGGATATTAATCCCTTGACATAGTTTCAAGTGATCTCCATATTCTTCACATGTGTTCTTCTCTCTCATGATTGTTTTCCTTGTGGTGCAGAAGTTTTTTAATTTGACAAAATCCCACTTGCCTATTTTGGTTGTTTGTTTACTTTACTTTGAGGATCGTCTCAAAAAATTGGGGAGCCATAGAGATTGCTGGGCAGTTAAGAGTGGTACTGCTCTTTCAAGGGATCAGAGTTCTGCTTCTAGCACCCATGTTGAGGAAACTACCTGTAGCTTGAGCCCTAGGAAGCTCAACGCCCTCCTCTGGCCTCTGTGGATACTGCACTCACTTGTGTATACACCTCTGCTCTTTGACATACATTTGCATATCATTTAAAAATTGTTCACTCCAGTATCCCATGAATTCCCTCTATGACACCATAGTAATGTCATAGTTTCAGGTATTACGCTTAAGTCTTTGGTACATTTACAGTTACTATTATAACTTCTGAGAGATGAGTCCAGTTTCATTTTTCTACATGCCAATTCCTAACAAGCATTTCTTTCTCTAGTTATGTTCTTAGCACCATTTCTAAAACAATCGGCTGGCTATAAACTCACGCTGTGATGTTATTTGGGAGCTTTGATTGCCATTTCATTCACCTGCTTGCATTATAATACTATGCTGTTTGGATTACTATGGTTTTATTTCATATGCTGGTGTTTGATAATATAACATTTCCATATTTATTGGCTATTCATAGACCCTCAGCCTTCACTTCATACCATGAGTGTGAAGGTCAATGTGGGATGAAGTCTCTGAAGCAACACTATCTTAGAAAGTTGTTTTGTTTAAATGCTTTATTCTATATCAAATAAGTTATGAAATAATACAAAAATTATTTTAATGTATGTACAGTCATGGTTTCCATAGCACAGGTGTTATATATATAGCTATTGGGGCCAGTGACATGTTTCAGCTGGTGAAAGTCCTGCCACCAAGCCCAATTACCTGGAACCTACAGAGTGGAAAGAGAGAACCAACACAGGCAAGTTGCCCTCTGACCTTTACAGGTGTGCCATGGTGCATATATGCTTAAGTTTACACACACACACACACACACACACACACACACACACACACACACTAAACAAATAAATAAACATAACTTAAATTGCATATATTAAGAAAAATAGACCTTTTATAGATACTCAAGAGAGAAGTAAGAGACCCATAAATAAAATGTGCAACATATTCTTTCATATCAGCAATTACCCATGGTGACAAATTATTTTGGCATAACAAGAAGATATTACCTAATTTCTATGAGAAACAGAGAAACCAATCATTAATATATTTCATTTCTGCAAAAAATAAATTCATCTCTTCTTAGTGAGCTAATTAAATGCAAAAGTATAAGTTCCAGAAAGAATGTCTACATCAGAGTAACAGGCTGCTTCAAGCCAGCATACAAACAAAATGATTGGATTGGTTGCTTTTTTGTAATTATACAGTTTAGTCATTCAGGTACAATGTTTGTAGAAGTGTATGACAGTGTATATATTTCCACACGCTACTACAAGAACGATAAAATATGATTTAAGCCATATGTCTTTTCTCCTTTTCAAACCATTATGTAAAATAAATTATGACATGGGTTTGTAGAGGCTTGTATATATTTTATTCAAGAGAACTGAAGTTAAAATAGCCAGGTGACACCTGAAACAAGAACCTTGTAAGACCCCTGGGAGGTCCAGGCTACCTTTGTGTCTAGCCTTCTCTGTCCCAAGGCTACAAACTATGTGCAATCCAACTAGCTCCTAGCACAGTTGCAGAGCTGAGATGCCCAGCTGAATTTCTGCATCTGTGGGTTAGACAAAAAGTAGTGAAAAGTATGACTCTCCTATAACCCAGTTTTAATTTGTCAATTCATTTCCATAGAGCCTATCAAAAACTTAAGGCTGGTTCCAGTTTAAAACTATACAAGACACTTCTCTGCAAACACATCTGTGCCGTAATCACCACCCGTGACAACAACGCCATTTCTTCAGTTAGGGTTCAGAACAAATGGGAGATGTGGACAGACAAACTGATGTGTAAATGGTGGATGATGAATTACAGATGATAGAAGTTAGATGAAAATGATAATATGTTAAAAGGAGAGAGATGTAGAAAACAAACAATTGGTATGAGAGTTGAGTCCTGTGATTTTGGGGGAAACAAAGCCACTGGCAAACCAAAGAACCAGTGCAACTAGTGATGAAACTGAGTCTAGGTTCCAAAGTCAGCCAGGCACAGGAGACTGTGGTAGAAACTCCAGTGTAAGATTGAAAACCTGAGAATCTGTAATGCCAGTGGTGTCCTAGATCTGGGCTTCCCAGGCACTCTGATGTCCAAGGGGGAGGGTAAGATGAGTGCATTGGTTATGGAGAAAACAAACATTTTTCTTTACTCTGCCTTTCTGTTCTTTCCAGGTTATTAGACAGTTGGATAGTGGCTTTACTGGTGGCAAGCATCCTTCTCTCTTCTGAACCAAGAGCTAATCTCTTCTGAACACCTGCAGACACAAGCAAGGATGTTTCATCAATTGTAGAGGTATCCTTTAGCCCAGTCAAGTTGTCACAACACACACAAACACACACACACACACACACACACACACACACAGACACACACGCCTGTCTTCACTGTCTTCATTTATTCTCTGCTGCCAATTACGCTAGGCTTTCTGCTACACCACATGAATTATATCTCTAAGTAACCCCATTAAACCTACAAAGAAACCTATACTCCCCAAGAGCCTCTTTGTATTTGACAGTGTGGTGCAAGGTGGGGATGCTCTTGTCCTGTTCAAGCAAATTGAGTTGGCTTCCTTTTACCACGTGTTTCACAGATGCTTGTGAAACACCTTTCACTTCCAGCCACAGCAACACATATAGAAGCATCTCTTAGAACAAACTGAATCAGATATGAGCATCAGCTCTATCGGCTCCATGCCTCCAAATCGATTTTAAGCATGCAGCTGCCTGGCCAGTCTGACTTTTATGTGTCCGACTCAAAGATGAGGAAGTGATAAACCATGCTTCACACAAAGCCAGTGTCCAACCAATCCGTTCTGATATACTCCTGCTTTCCTCCTTGCAGCTTCATTTTTTATCCTGTTGAGTGTAAATCCTGTTGACTGTAAGAAGAGGCAGGCTCATTGATTGCCCTGAGAATTTTGTAAAACATACTCATCTTTATTATAGTTCTTCCTTAATCACCTGTTTAAAGACAATAGCCACATCCCATATGGTATCTTTGGATAAACTTGTCTCTAAACCAATCAACCCAGCTGTGTTCATTACTTTCCTATTGTGATAAAACACCATGACTATATCAACTTATAGGAGAAAGGGTTTATTTGGCTTATGGTTCTGATAGAATAAGAGTCTGTCATGCCAGGGTGGCGTGACAGTAAGTGGCATGCATGATGGCTGGTGCAGAAATGAGACATTACATCTGTAATGGCGAGTGCCCAAGAGGTGCACATTGAGAAGGGCAGGAGGTTTTGAATCTTCAGAGCCTGGCCCAGTAACACACTTCCCCCAACAAGGCCACAACTTCTAAAACTACCCAAACAGCTCCACCAACTGGGGACCAAGTGTTCAAACATCTGAGACAGTGGGGGACATTCTCATTCAAAGCACCGCATCACAAAGGTCAGAAGGCATAACCGTAAGTGGCCCTGCAAGTGTGGGCAGCAGCTCTACCTTTAGTGCCCCAGTTCCTTGGGCATCCTCACTACTTCACTATGAATCTTCTCATTTCTGGCAAACCATGACAGATATTATTCATATTTATGTTCTCTGAGGGAGCAAGCAAAACGTCTGGTTAAAGGTTTTTAACAAGAAAAAAGTATATTTTTGATCTTTGCGACTATGTTTTTGCCAATTTATACTTGACAAACCATAAATATCTAAAAGGGACTTTCCTGATCCTTGAACTATTTGAAGTAAAACATGTAGATTTTGTAAGGACACATCTGCTTTGGTTTTTTTCAATCGTACATGTAAGGGAAAGCTGCCAAAAGAAACCATCCCTTTGGTGAGCTAGGTATATGTGGGAACACTTGTTGACTGGGCTAAGTATGCTCTCAAACAACACCTAGTATGCAAAGGTTTGCTGCCATTTCCATGCGATAACAATAATTTAATATTGCACCCATATCTTATGGGTAATAAGTCTATTTGTAAGTGAATGCACTTACGTTTCACTATGACTTCAATTTTAATAGCAGTACATTTGGGGTGGCTCTTCCTAATTTCAAAGGTGAGAGATCAGACCTAAGCCCAGGGCTTTAGCCTATGAGATAGAGAATGAAGGCCCAGGGTCACAAAGCAGTAAATATTACTGACAAGCCTTTTGAAGTCTGAATCCTATCTTTCCACTCGGCAATACTTATCAGTGAGCATCTAGCTCGCTCAAATATTTCTATCTCCGTAATTCAGAAAACATGAAGGATGCAAAAATAAATCTGGTTGTTATAAATCTGGCTTACTGTATCGGTACCTAAACATTCCCAGTGTGCTTTGCAGAACGGTATTACATAACCGAGGGATGTAATGCTGAACTCACATTGGATTTATGAGACCACCATTTGTTCTCACATTTCAGGATTAGATGGGGCCTTGAGGTTCTGCACAGATACTCCACTTCATCTTGGGCTATTTTCTGGCTTCAAAATTCTACATTTCTTCAATCATGCTTAACATCACACTAAAATGCATTGTTCTATTCTCTTGTGTCAGATTGTGTGTTATCTGATACTTCTTTGCTGTTCTTTTAGCAGATTATCATGGGATCAGGAACCTGGGATAGACCAGTTTCTTAATCTCCTTATCTACTGCACAGATGACATATTTATGACTCACTTGACTCTTGAAAGAAAAGCATCCTTCTCCATATGTTGAATTTGGGCGTGGTGGCATGGCTTTTGCAGTTCTACTGACTTCCTTGAAAGTTAGGCTGTTTGACAAAAGCCATGGCCGAAATGTATTTGTGTTGGTGGTTTATACACTTGACCTTTTTCATCTGGGGAGATGGTTTACTGGATGAAAGTATTTGCCTTACAAGCAAAAGGCCCTGAGCTCAAATTCCTAGAACAGGTCACACATATGAGCATCCATAATCCCAGGAGAATCATGGGAAATGGTGGGCCAGATGGCTTGGTTCATAGGGGAAACAACAAAACCAAAAGAGGCCTTGTCCCAAATGAGGTAACAAGTGGGGACCAACACCCATACCCATCCCTGGAGCATAGAACATGTTTCTACATATGAATGCACCTCTCCTCCCCCCATCACATACCACACAGACAAGTGCTTCCTCTAAGTAGCAACAGACCAGGGACCAAACTTTAAGCAACAAGGAAACTGAGCCCTACTAGAGCCACTGTTTGATGCATGGCAGGCAGGCTGCACCCAGCAGCTAAGATCTGTAGACCCCACCAGAACTGAGGGAAGAAATTGCTGTTGAATTCTCATGCCTGGAGAAATGTTTCTTCTACAAAACATGTGACTGATAGTGCTATGGAATTGATATTTGATGACAAATAAATGTTGCCATAAAAATGTGTAAGTGCAGCAAAGTCTAATGTTTACAAATGAAAGTATTTTTTAAGTGAACAAACCTCAGAATATATGTCATTGCTCTTCTGTAGAAATTAAACAAGACTTATAAAAAGAGACTTCGAGGATGTAGACAGAGATGCTTAGAAGTACTTACTAGGGCATTGGTGAGAGGTTCAACCAAGTACTGGAAAATCTCATTTGCTCATTCATATATTTAATTAATGCCTTCTAAGCCTGCTATGCAGCAGACACTTGATTTCTCATGCTGAAGAGCCCAGTAGCCTGGAACTCAGCAAGCCAATAAACAGCCAGGCACAGCCCACATGATTCTTTGAGAGTCCTCGGTACCTTCTATGTGGTACCCATAGTATCCGTGATGCCACGTCCTGACTCACAGAGTAGTCAATACTTTCCTGCCCTGAAGTCCTCATAGTACATGACAATGACTGAGCCAAACTTAATGCTGCACTGTTTTTGGTTCAAATTGTCAATCCAAACGCCTACTTATTTTCTTCCAGACAGACAGAGGCTTTTACCAGGACAAAAATCAGCTGAGATAAAACGGAAATGCACATGTATTAAAACTCTGCCAAGGATCTAAGTAGTCTATTCATATAAAGTCAGAAAGTGTCATGGATTCTTGTAATATTTTCAGCCATGTATAAATGATTTTTATTAAAACACCTTTTCTTTCACTTCCACTTTTTAGAGATTTTTTTTTTACATTTGTTATTCATCATTCCCACCATAAGGTCTAAACATTCCACTAGTTACCACAATTTCATAAAGTAAAATCACCCACCAATTCATATTTTAGAAAGTAAAATCCCCACCCCCTGAATAACCCCAACCACGAATGCCATGCAGTGGCTTTCAAGTTTTTCCTTGCTTTATTCACTTTTTTTCTAAATGTTTTTTTCTATACATTTATCACATTGTAATAGGAAAAATAAAAAGAGAAGAACCTGTCAAGCAATCAACAACTTGTAATGGATGTTGGAAATTACATATGTGTTCTGTTCACATAAAACACTTGGAGGTAAGTGGCACTCTGCACAGATATGGGGACACCTGCCAGTTGAATGGGCTCCCCGGTACAGCCCTCCTGCAGCTTTTCTGACTCTTTCCAGATGTAAGTTTTAGATTTCCCCTCCAGCTTGGAGAGCGCAGCCATCCAGGAAGCAGGGGGTAGCATCCACCATATGACTCTCCAAGTCACTCAGAAGCAGTGTTGATACAAACACACTTGAACTCTTTTTAAAAAAAGATGCAAGGACTCTTCTCATATCTCACTATTCATTATTGGAAAGTTCCCTCTCATTCTTTCTCTCTCTCTCTCTCTCTCTCTCTCTCTCTCTCTCTCTCTCTCTCTCTCTCTCTCTCATTCTTGCCTTCAAGCTCACAGAACTTTTCAGATTTTTCTTTTCCCATCCTGTTTCCTGGCTCTGTCTCTAGATCTTCCTATTTATTGCCTACCCTGCTCATAGGAGAGGTGACAGGACACAAACCAGGATTTGGAAAGAGTGGCTGGGATGTGTCTGACTCCAGGCTGCCCTTTTGGAACCACTGTCATTTCAGGGTTGCATCTGGCAGTTTGTATCTTGTGGCCCTTCATCTTCCTCTATGTGTGAATTCCAGTTGTCTGATTCACCCTGACATGGGAGCTCTTTGCATCTTTTACTCTGCAAATCTGTGAGAAGATACAGAGAGAAGGGTCTCATTCCTTGTGGTTTTCCTAAGCAATCTTCATAGTTTTCCCATAGTTAAGGATGAGATTTTTTTTCCAGTGAGAAACACTCCACCGATGACATAAGAGTTCCATTTCACAATCCAATGTGTGCTTCTTGGATTTTTCTCCCATTTCTCACAATTCAAAGTAAATCTTGAGATTACTAATACAATTAAGGGCCTGCAAAGAGGAAAAACTGCTTATTATGGCCTTGATAACCCTGCACAGAGAACAAGTGGCTCCTCTGTTGCAAATTCCAATTTTAGGGTTTGATACAACAATAACAGTGAATAGAAGAAACACAGGAAGGCAGATATGTGTTAGAAAATCATCCACAACCAGCCATGTTTATCTAGAAACGTGGGGCGCTAGCGAGATATCCATCATAGCCTCCTTTCACAGATTTCAGCTCGGCAGAATGGCCTTATCTGTTGCTAAGACTCTTGGAACCTTCGTTTGGAAAGGTCTCCCTAGTCACACATACCTGACACTAGAGAGGAAGGCAGCTGATTACATATTTCTTTTAACTGAAAGAATTTCTGTAGAACAATGCAAACTGTATTTATATCACAGCCTGCAAAGATTAAGACAAATGGATTCGTCACAAACACCGGTATTAAGACTGCAGTTCTCTTTGTTTAGGGGGCGACACACACATTCATTCATTCAGATAAAGCAACATACAAAGGTAAACCTTATTTTCCCACAGACATTAACCGTCTGTCCACAGGGGTTAAGTAGCGAGTCTCGGGGTCAGAGCGTATATTTATATAGAGAGCATAACTGGTAATGTTTGTCGTCTGTGTTATGCAACCTAAGGTAAGCAGAAGTAGACTCCAGCAAAGCTATGCTCAGAAGCACCCTTCCCTCAACTCTAAGAACAAAGTGGCTCCCTATTGAAAAGTCACCCACTCAGGGTCCAGAAGGCTCTGAGATGAAAGAAATTCTCTATGCTGTCCTGAAGAGGCTATAAAACAACCACTTAAACCATAATGTTTAATTACTAAGTAATTTGGGGCTTACAGAAAAATTAAAATTTTGTAATTCTTTAAAGTTAACGTTTACATTAGAGTTTACTCTGTGCTTTACAGTTTATGGACTTTCACAAATGCTGGTTAAACCATCACTACCATACCATACACAGTGATTTCACCATCCTAATACTGTCTGATCTCCACCTATTCTCTCTTCACCTCTACTTTAGCCCTGCCTGTCACTAGTAATTTGAGCTGCTCTCTTTACAGTTTTGAATCTTTTCCATATGTTGTGTATTTTAATCATAAACTGTGTAGTTTCTGAGATTAGTTTTTTTCCCACTGAGCTCTGTATTTGCATGTTTCTCTTTCTCTTTTCCTGGTTTTCTAGATCTTTCTTTTACTACTGAATACACAGCCCACCACATGGGTATATCAGAATCTATTAAGCATTCATCTACTGAAAGGAATCTTGGTTACTGCCATGTTTGGCTTTTATATCTATAGTTCATCTAAACATTCCCCTGCTGGTTTTTACATGGACAGAAGTTACTCACCTGGGTTAATTTCATAGAACATGGCTGTGCACTATATGGTAACATGTTTAACTTTTTAAGAGATTATTGATCTATCTTTTATAGTAATTGTATCAATTTGCATCCTCAGCAGCAATGAATGGTAGACGTGGTGGCTTCAAATCCCACTTAACATTTGCTGTTGTTGACCCTACAGATTTTATCCATTCGAATAGGTGTATATTGGCAGCCTATACACCTTTAAGATGCAATTTGCCAATAACATACAACATTGAACATTATTTCTTCTGCTCATTTATCATCTTTGTGAGTACATATGTCTCTGTCTTGGTAAGATGACGTGGAGCTATTTTAACTATGTTTTAAATTAGGCCACTTATTTTCTTATTGTTGTGTTCTAAGTGTATTTTACCTAATAGTGCATTTAAATTTTTTAAACTAATTTTCTCCCACACTACAATTTGCAACATCTTTCACTTGACAATATCTTTTGCAAAGTAGAAATTTAAAATTTAATCAAATCCAACTTGCTGGCACATTTCTGGGATAGATCATGCTGTAAGTGGTGTATCAAGAAGAAGAAGAAGAAGAAGAAGGAGGAGGAGGAGGAGGAGGAGGAGGAGGAGGAGGAGAGGAGGAGGAGGAAGAACCAAATTCAATGTCATTGCGTTTTCTCTTATGTTAGGGAATTTTATAATTTTGCATTTATATTTGGGTCTATTTTGTAAAAGTGTGAGGTTTCTTTAGAAACTGACAACTCACCCTTTTCTTAATGTGGGTTTCTGTTTGTTTCAGTGTAGCTCATTGGAAGTGAGTGTCTCTCCTCTGGATTACATTGCTCCTTGGGGTCAGTGAGCAAGTCAGCCTGGCTCTATTTCTGGACTTTCTATTGTGTTCCGCTAAATTTCTTCATATGCCTTTTCTAGCACCTTGAGGCCTTGGTTATTGCAGGTTTCTGGGAGTCTTGGAACCGCCATGTCCTTTCTTCAACCTGGTTCTTCTTTGGTGTTTGTTTGATTGCTCTGAATCCTTTGAGTCTCTGTTTAACTTCAGAGCCAGTTTTTCTGTTACCCAGATGAAAGAAGGAAAATGATTGGGCTTCTAAACATGGTTAAGGTGAATTATAGATTCCCTTAGGGTGAAGTTAAGTCACAACTTCAGTGTGTCTTCCTATCCATGCACATGAAGTTTCTCTGTTTTCATTTCTTCCTTCTTTGAGCTCTTTCATCAAAGGTGTGTTTCCATGTCCAGATCCTGTATGTAGCTGTAGCTTCTTGTACCTGCGTATGAGTGCTTCATTTGTTGATAATAATTTGTTGATCACTGGTGTTGTTAATTTTCAGCTTTAGTTGCATAGGAAAGCAACAGACTTTTTAAAATTTATTTTATACCTGTCCATCCTCAGCACATCTTGAGAGCTAGTTGAAAAATGGGAATTAACTTTTTTGTCAAGAGTGCCAAGAATTACTGAGAGCTAGCAGAAATTTTAGTTCTGAAATTAATGATTTATATATAGCATTATATATCTAGCATTATATATTTCCACTGATCATATATAGCATTATAATTTCCACTGACCATAAGGTTGAAAAGGTATATATCTCTTCAGTGTATAAATAGTCTTTTTCTTTTTGAGATGATATCTAATTACATAGCCCAGGCTAGACTGAAACTCATATGGACTTACCTTGTGGCAATCCTCCTGCCTCTGCTTTCCTAGTGCTGGCATTATAGACAGGAATCACTATGCCATGTTTGGCATTTAATGTTCCATATTTTAAAGAATTGATCCTAAGTGTTTAGTAATAGCTTTTAGAAGCCATCAGGGAACTATTTGCTTCATTATATTAAATGGAATTGCTCCCAAACAAACACTATTTTCATGGTCCAGATGATCTTTTGCTGACATAAGGCGGACCTGTGGTCTCAGGATCAAAAACATCCTTTTGTGAACAAGTAGTCTATCTCAAGCCTTGGAACTGAAGTCAATAGACTGACAGTATTTGAAGAATGCAGTGTCGTCATTGGCATATTTAGCCAAAGTGAGATTTATTTCTCCAATCCATGGGTGTCTGCATCAAGCAGTATGCTCATTCTTCTTACCCGTGTCCTTTCAGTAGCAGGAGCAGAAAAGACTCCATCAATAGTGTGTGGAGGCAATTCCTTTATAAATGGCAACTGTTAAGCCTTCGGCACATAGATGCCAGCCAGTGTCATCTGTAAAGTCAGGGAGCAGAAACTCCCAGATACTTGGCAACACGAGCCTTTCTGTAGCATCAAACAGACACTGTGGGGAGTTGCTTTAAGAGACATAAAGAACACTCTACAATGCAGTCAGCACTTCCAAACAGATGTACCATGAAAAAGGGAAGTTAAAGAAATTGCCAAATCTCTTTGTGTCTGTGCTTCTTATGATACACCATAGAGATAAATGGTGAGACTCATGTTTCACAACACAAGATAATGGCGTTTCCTCCTGGGGTGTTTGATGGCTTGAGCATCTTCAGGGAATCTCACTCATACTGAATCCCACTGTATACACTTCTCTGCATTGAGAGGTATTGGGGAAAACTCCCAATGCTTTTTGTGATTTGGTTAAACTTTGAAGTCTTGTTGTGTCTTAGAAGATTAAACTTAAAAGTGTTAAAAATGTTAATACTATTATCTACATGCAAACACGTTAATACCATTACCTGTAGCTTGCATCAAATGCTGTCAGTCATTTGTGCCCAAATGTGTATAGTCATCACTTGCCATCCAAAAGAGCCTGATTCTTGGACCCTATAATGGCTATTCTTGGTTGTCAACTTGGCTGCACCTGGAACTAATTAAAAACCTAATCTTCTGGGCATGCCTGCAATGAAATTTTAGTTAATTGGGTCATTTGAGGTCCAAAGATCCACCTTAAAGCTGAGCCACATCTTTTTGTGGCTGCTGAATTAAAGGACAAGTGAGAAAGAAGCTTTTGTTTTTGCCTCTTTGCTTTCTGGTTGTTAACAGGTATATTCCTTCACTGCTGTTAGAACCAACTTCTTCAGGATTCCATCATATGCTGGAGGCCATCCAGAAAATCCAGCCTCATAGACTGAACAACTACCACACCATTTTTTCCTTTTTGTTTGTTTTTTAAAAATTTTTATTAATTTATTCATATTATATCTCAATGGTTATCCCATCCCTTGTATCCTCCCATTTCTCCCTCCCTCCCATCTTCCTCTTACTCCCCTCCCCCTGGATATGCTCATAGGGTATCAGGTCTCCTCTTGGTAGCCTGCTATCCTTCCTCTGAGTGCCATCAGGTCTCCCCATCCAGGGGACATGGTCAAATATGAGGCACCAGAGTATGTGTGAAAGTCAGACCCCACTCTCCCCTTTGGCTAGATCTGGGTAGGGGTTTGAAGTTTACAACCTGTATTGTCCTTGGCTGGTGCCATAATTTAAGCAGGCTGCTGGGCCCAAGTCTGCCTATCATAATGTTCTTCTTGTAGGTTTCTAGGACCCTCCGGATCCTTCTACTTTGCCATTCTCCCATGCTTCTCCCATCTAGAGTCCCAATAGGATGTCCTCCCCTCTGTCCCACTTTCCTGGTAAGTGAAGACTTTCATGGGGCATGCCCCTTGGGCTAGTGTCCAGATATAAATGAGTGTATACCATTTGACTCTTTCTGCTTCTGGGTCAACTCACTCATTATGATCATTTGTAGTTCAATCCATTTGTCCACAAATTTCGGGAATTCCTTGTTTTTAATAGCTGAGTAGTATCTCAGAAAACTGGGAATAGGGCTCCCTCAAGACCCAGCTATTCCACTCCTTGGAATATACCCAGAAGATGCTCCAGCACACAAGAAAATTTGCTCAACCATGTTCATAGCAGCCTTATTCATAATAGCCAGAACATGGAAACAGCTTAAGTGTCCCTCAGTAGAAGAATGGATAAAGAAACTGTGGTACATTTACACTACGGAATACTACTCAGCTATTAAAAACTACCACACTATTGAAGTTTCTGTTAGTAGGCAGCTGACATCGGACTATCAGGACCTCAGTATGTAAACCACTCTAATAAATCCATTACTACATAAAGAGATTCATCCTCCCTAAAGAACTCTAAGGCAGAGGCTAGCATGGACCAGCATCTGCAAATGTCCAAGTACATTATACAGAATAGCTGTTTGTGTATAAGATTCTTCGCCTCCTATATGCGTTCAGTTGTCTCTACATGTCATAGACAGCCTAACACAAGGTAAATTCTGAGGACATAGCTGTTCCTCTGTGTTGTGTAGGCCTGAACAGCCAGAAGAAATGTGCCCAGTAGTAATCCATTCTTCTGGAATGTGTATGCACATATGGTGCCTGTGTGTATGCATGTTTGATTTGGTGTGTATATGTGTGAGTATATGCGTATAGGCCTGAAGTTGGCGTCTGGTGTCTTCCTCAATTTCTCTTGACCCTAGAGTTTGCCAATCCCAGTTAGTGTAGCTAGCAAGCTTGTCTGAGAGTTGCCTTCTCTCCTTCCCAAGTGCTGGGATTATAGGCACCTACAAACCATTTTTGTTTTTATGTGGTTCCTAAAGATCCATATTCTCCAAACTCACCCACATATTTCATCTCCCCCAACATCCTTATGTATTCTGTTTGTTTCTTTGGTTGGTTGGTTTTTTGTTTGTTTGTTTGGTTTGGTTTTCTGAGACATTCTTAACAAGTATTATTTGTCCTTGTCTGGTGAAAATCATACTTACAAAGGGATGGTTATACACTTGGAATTGTAGTGAACATGTTGATATAAGGCATGTAGATAGTAAGATACTGCTCCTGCCCTCTCAAAATGTTCATAGGTATGACAACCCCTAACTCTCCTTTTGTGACACTTCTTAGTATGGGTTAGAATTGTGGGATTCTGAAATGGGTCAATGTTTGCCAGAAAACGTTCATGTATAAAGAAAATTTCCTCAAGACAAATGTCAAGATTGTGCCTTTCTCCTCATGATATTCATATTTAACTCAAAATAAAAATGAGCCTTACCTATCTTTGCACCTAGAACTTTCAATGCCATCTGGCTTTTAGAGGATTGTATATTTTCATGTTGGGTTGTTTTAAAGGCCATTGAGATGGAAAACATTTTGTGTTGATGATTTGTCAATTTCTAGTAAGATAATATTAGTCTCAAATGTATAATTATTAAACTAGAGCCTTCACAACCTTTTCATGGTTTTATGCATAGAATTTAAAATGCATGAGGAGGTGTGTATTGTATTGTATACATGCTATGGGCACATGTTAGTATAGGTGTACACACATGTGTATATGAGTGCGACTGCACATAAAGACAAGTCACTGATAGAGTAAGACTGGTTGGTCAACAAACTTCAGGGAACCCCCTATTACCACCCAGTATCCACACCACTGTTCCTAGCTTTTTTGCTGAGTTCTGGAGATCCAAACTCAGTTGTTTTTGCATCTTATTGACTGAGCCATCTTTCTAGCTCAGTTTCAGTTTTACAGAGTAGAAAATGTTTTTTTTGCACACAAGCAAATATTTTTTACCTATTGATTAATCACCTTCATAAAATTAATTGCCAGGTGGTAGTGGCACACAACTTTAATCCCAACATTTGGGAGGCAAAGGCAGGCAGATCTCTACGAGTTCAAGGCCAGCCTATTCTACAGAGCAATATCCAGGACAGCCATGGCTCCACAGAGAAATTCTGCCTCAAACCCCCCCCCCCCCCAAAAAAAACCAACAATAAAAGAAAATTAATCAGTGACCATCACACTCAGACCCTTGACTAACATACATATGCCTTCATTGATGGTAAGTATATCCTGACACGGGATGGCATCTCCCCCCTCAAAGCCTTGCCTGGTATAGAGGTAGGCAGGTTCAGGGCTTCACTCGGCTGCCATATGCTTAACTGAGAATCTTGGGGTAAACTTTTATGGATCTAATTTCATGGAACATCTCCACTCAGGCAAGTGAGCCATATTTAGAACTGTACCATGTAGTTTGCTTTTAGCCACCAGAGACTTGTCTCCATAGGACAGCAGCAGAAAGGAGAAATTATAGTAAGACGTGCTAGAACTAAAGAGCCGCCAGCTCCATGCCCATGTTGAGGTGGACTGAGTCTTGCAGTTCTCCTGGGAGACTCCAGTTTGTGCTCAGTGTTCTCACGGAATTGTTAACAACGTTCCCTCTTGCTTTTAGAGGGCATGTGAGAGTTTGAAAAGAGATATTGGTTTTAAGTCAGGGTCCGTCTATATATACATATGTGGCTCCATGCCAACCAAAAGTCATTGTATAGTTTGGGCTAGGCTCAAACTCCCTGAGATCCTGCTTCTTCAGCCTCTCAAGTTCTAGAATTACAGACCAGAGTCCATACATCTGGGGCCTAAAGAATTATAGCTGTAGTTAGACTTCCCTTGCTTGGTGTACAGTTACAGTAAGTAGTTTTATGTTAAAACCGTGGATCATTTTTATTCTAAATTGTTATTATTTTCTGGACATAACAGAGTTTTTTTCCCTGACATTTGGAAGCATGAAGTACATAGGTATGTGTGGATATGTAAAAAACATAGACGACATGGTGACACACTTTTGTGATCATGGTCCTCAGAAGGCACAGGCAGGAGACTCTCTAATTGGGGGCCTGTGCTACATGTGAGTTTTTGTCTTAAAGAACCAGAGGCTGGCTATGAAGTTGAGTGACAGAAAGCATGTCTAGAATATTCAAGACCTCAAGTGTGATGCCCAGCATTGTGTGAAATTCTAACACCCAGGAAGCGGAAGCAGGAGATTGCCAGAAGTTTGAGGCCCACATCAAAACCACGTAAGAGCTGGGCTAGCCGAGACTGCAAAGGAAGACCTTGACTCATAACGACAACAAAAAAGTTGGGTTATCACCCAAAATATAAACCTCATCATCCCAAAGAATTCGCACATCTGCATGTAATTTGAAACAAGTGTTTGTTTGTTGTTAAAAATAATTAGAAATCTAAAATTAAAAAAAAAAAAACAAAAAACATATAAAACACAGGCATCCTCATCTTTTGTTTCTAAGGGACCAGACTGAGTTTCTGAGATGTGAGTCAAGGATCATTAGAATGATTCTTCCTACTTACAAAGCAAATATCATTTCAATACACATACAGGAAAAGACTGGAGGTCAAATTGCCCCAGTGAAGAAGCTGTGGTTGTAAGCTCCCTGATACAGCCTGACAAAGTTTAGCAATAGCAGATGATATCAAATTATCACATGCACGAAGTTCAAGGAGAAAGAGGGAAGGAATCCAGTCAATTTAATCTAAGTCGGTAGTTCTCAATCTCTGGGTTGTGCCACCTTTGGGTTACAGGGCTCACATATCAGATATCCTGGACATCAGATATGTACATTACAATTCATAACAGTTGCAAAATTATGATTATGAAAGAAAAAGGGTATAATTTGGCAATTGGGGCATCACCACGACATGAGGAGCTGTACTGAAGGGACTCGACATTAAGAAGGTTGCGAACCGCTGGCCTAGGTGTGTATTCTTTAGAAAACTGTCTGGCAGATTTTGAAAGAGCAGTCGGCAGCTTCTTAGGGACTCAGCTAATGAGAGAAACTGAATACAACCTCTTTTTGTCTTGGAACATCCTGTTCAGACTAAGACAATTCTAGAACTTACGGTGAAAAAAATTTGTCTCTCTGACTATATGCTAGAGGTACAGACCACCTGATTTCATTTCCTTATTGAAACTTAAAGAGAAGAGAGGCCAAGATATGAAATTTCGACTCAAAAATATAAACAAGGAGTCAACCCAGTGACACAAAGTTGAGCAGACTGAACCTGCCAGAGAGGGAAAAGGGTTATGAATCCTCTATGGCAGAAGCTGCAGCAGAGTTTAGCCGTCCTTCTAGAAAACAAAAATTAATTTGCTTTGGCCAAATTAAAATTAATTAAAATTATACAATGTTGCCCTTGTGTTAATTTTAACGGTGAGGTTGTTGTGATTTAAGGCTACAATTAGTTCTAGTGTTTGAGAGAGAAACTCTGTAATCGAGACAGGACATTTTAATAATCCTGGTTATAAACATTTAATACATCATCTTTAGGGACTCACAAACACATTGTAATTAACTTTTACAACTGAAATAAATCAGATTGCATTAGCATATTGCAAAGGAAAAAAATCATTTGCATGATTGAAAACAGCTCAGAAAATTATGTACAGCAGGCTTCATACAAACACTAGCACTCACTTTTACCAGGTTTCTTCTGTAGGGAGTGTTTCAGATAGGTCCAGTTTGAGATTCTCTGGATGATTCTAGCTTTTTCCATAAAAGGCAAATGTCTAGTTTTGAGGAAGTAGCAAAATCCGCCCTGTGGTCAGCAGCACTATGGCCAGGTCTACTGTAAAGTGATTAGGGAGTATAAATAAAAGCATGGCAGGCACTTGCTGCTTAGCTATTATCCTGTGACTAGGCAATACAGGCAGGGGAAGAGCATCCTTATATATGTATTGTCCATGTGTCTAGGAAGGTTGATACTAGATTTATAACATGTCTCCATGGCCAGTTCCCCACCCGCTTGATGGAATGCCAGCTCCTTCCTGAATGGCCCCTCTGTGGTTGGTAAAATGGCATTTCCCATGCTCATTTCACAAGGAGGCAAATGAAACCGTTCCTTGTTAAGTTGACTAATATTTTATCAAAAGGATTTCTGGCCACACAGGGCAGGTAGATGGACTTAGCATTTTGTGTCATGCAGCGTGACTTCTCTTTCCTGGGAGTCACATGCATAGGTCAAACACTGATCCAGCTGCCTTCAGGGTTCATATTTTTAGTTCCATCATTTAGTTACTGTGAAACAATGAGCTTTCTCCCTTAGTTTCTCCATCTGTAAAATGGACTATGAAGTTTTTACTGGGGAATGTTTTATGGGAATTCAGTGACAAAATGTATAACATTCATGTACAGTGATGACTTAAACAGACTAAGGAGTCAATGAATATTAGCTATTGTTACTGCCACAATTATCTCTCTTTGGTTACTCACTAGTCACGAGATGATAACAGCCACATCTAGGATGTTTGTGAGCTGGTGTTTGACTGCCTGAATTCTCTCAGAACCTTTTCTGAACAGGAAATTTGGCCCTAACCTTGCAGTCACTTAAATAAATATTGCTCATCTATCAGTTGCAAAGCACTATCAGCTTTTCAAGAAGGTGAAACCCAGGAACTGAAATCAGAATAGTCAGAACACAGAATCTTAACTAAATCAGGGTATGGTAACCTCATCAAATTAGGACACTAACATAAGGGGCCTGTCCTGAGTGCAGTAGGTTTCCTCACCTTCACTGCTATTTTCTAAAACCACAGAAAGAGGGAAAAAGAGAAGTGGTGAGAAAGGAAGGGGCAGAAAAGAAACCCACATCAACAACCAAACAGAAATCACAGATAGTGATAGACAAGAGAGTCACCATTTAAGAATCCATGTTGGGTCTAAAGCTGAAAGCAGGATGAGTCAAGATGGACAGCCAGCATGGCCTAGAAGTACCAAAGCTCTCTCCCCAGAACAGTTCCAAAAACAGCTCTGCCCTCTTTCTTCCTGTTGCATCACATTTGTAATTAACACTTAAACAGCTGTGGTAGCATTTGCTTGGAATCCTGGGTGTGGATGAGTGAAGGCAGCTTGAATGCTGAACAGGACAGGGGTGGCTGAAGCTTTCCTTGGGCATTTTCAATAAGCAGGAAGTAAATGTTTTATTTACAAGAAGTACTCTGATTTCTATCCCTGTCCTAGAAATAAATGACAGTTGAACGGGTCATATAACTCATGCTTACAATCTCCATATGAATCTTAAATTCTGCCTCCATTTGAGAAAACATGTGGAACCTCTAATGGGAATCTCCTCATTTCTCATGAGACTATTGTTTATTGACTTAAAAGAGCAGTAGCTTAATTAACAGAAGAAATAAAGCCTACTGCATAATTAACTAGACATTTACCTAAAATCAATAACCTAATTGCCACACCTAGGCAGAGAACAGTGGGATCCAACTGAAACAATCCATTCCTATCTACATGTTGAACAAGGCGGTTGTTAGTTTGCTTAACAGACTATCCAGATCTGGAAAGTGATACTTTAGTGAACGGTCAATTAATCCTTTCAGAACTGCAAATATAGGCAAACATCCAAGAGCCACAAGTGTGTAGGCTTATGAAATGTCAAGGTTAGCAGTCTGCTGTTCTGGGTTCTTTCTCAGTAAGCATAGAGGATGAACAAGTTTTAAGGCATGCTTTTGGACTGGGGACTTTCACAGGGAGTAAATACTATGCAAAACACCCATTTAGATCTGAAGCCTGCTTTTACAGATATTCTATTAATTTCCTTAGATAACTGTAGCTTTTGCCATAAAAGGAAATAGTTTGGTTCTGAGGAATCAGCAAAAGCCACCCTGTGGTCAGGAGCATTCTGGCCAAGTATATTGTAGAGTGATTAGGGGATATAACTAATAGCATGCCATCCCTAAACTGTGTTTCCTTATTGGCTGACACACATCAGTCTATTTCTATTGGTGTTTGACACAGTCAGCTATATACATAAAATATACTCAGGGCTTTTAATTAAATTGCATGAAGAACTGTTTCTCATCTAAGAGGATGGATTATTACATTTGTCCAAGAACACGGGTTAATATAAAAAAAAAGGCTTAAAATTCAAGTTGAATGAAGTATCTATCCTTCAGTCTGCAACCTTCCCAGAGTGTATTTTCAGCTTCCCATCCTGCACAATTGGATGCAAGGTCCGCCAAGACTAAAGCCATTTCCTGCTTCATAAAGCATTCCATTTCAAAAACTACCTTCATAGATTAGAATGGACTCTCTTGTATCTAGATACTCTCGAATTTGACTATAGTCCACATTTTAACTTTATACCAAGATACTGCACATTTCTAACAGTATACCTCTGTATACCTCTAACAATGATGGTAACAGCCTGAGTCTGGGCAGGAGTAACACTGGACTCCTCCGACACAGAAATGTTCAGGACCGGGTTTTTTTTCAAGGTGACAATGAAGGTGCAGGAATAAATACAATGTGCTAGTCAGCAGTGGGGCCAGGAAGCTCATTCAACAATTGCTTCTTGGCTTGGCACACCAGAGACTGTGTGTCTAGAATTCTAGAGCAGCCAGAACATGAAATTAGGTAGGTACATATTTAATTGTCATTAAATTGTCAGATAACGCTTTGTTAATTTTCACTAGATTTTAAGAGCACTATCTGAATGTGGACATCACAAGACAATGCTCTCTCCAATTGCTGTAATCTCTCACCAAAAGACATCACTGATGTGTGCTCACAGAGCTTCACAAGGCCACACACCTCAAAAAAGCATGATTTCTCCACGTGTCTTTGAAGTGTTGACAGGCCCAGGCTTACCTCAAGATCTTGCTCTTTCTTGAACTAACAAAGAGAGACATATTAGTTTATGTTTTTATATTCTAGTGATTGGACTTTAACTTTTTTTTTACAGTTTTTATTAAATATTTTACATATACATTTAGGTTATTATTTGTAATTCTTTATAGAATTTATTCATTTCCTTCATCTCTTTGAATATATTTTCCTATAATTCTTTATAGGATTTATTCAATGCTTTCATCTGTTTGAATGTATTTTCCACATATACTCAATAAACTACCTACAGCAAGAAGAACCACAGAACAATCAGGAATCTTATATATGTTCCATATGTTATTTTTTTTTTTTATAGTAGATGCCTGTGATGGTTCCACAGGCTTTCTCGAGTTTCCACAAGAGTTCCTGAACAAACCAAGTGAAAGGACTGGTGTCATAGACTCTGCCAAGAAAGATGCTGCTCCCCTTCTTGCTTTGTATACAGTACAGATGTCGCTCACATGTCACAGCCTCACCCCTCAAGGGTAGTCTTAGATTCAGAGTCCTTCAAAACAACACACTATCACCCACTGTTAAGGCAATTCCTACTGAGGTATCCCCCCCAGACCCCAGTGCTACTGACGGTTAAGATCTTCGAGAGATGGGGCCCAGGGGAAGAAAGCAAGGTTCTTTTTTAAAAATATATTTTATTAATTTATTCATATTACATCTAAATTGTTATCCCATCCCTTGTATCTTCCCATTTCTCCCTCCCTCCCATTTTCCCCTTACTCCCCTCCCCTATGACTGTGACTGAGGGGAACCTCCGCCCCCTGTATATGCTCATAGGGTATCAAGTCTCTTCTTGGTAGCCTGCTATCCTTCCTCTGAGTGCCACCAGGCCTCCCAATCCAGGGGATGTGGTCAAATATAGGGCACCAGAGTTCATGTGAAAGTCAGTCCCCACTCTCCACTCAAGTGTGGAGAATGTTCTGTCCATTGGCTAGATCTGGGTAGGGGTTCCAAGTTTTCTGTGTGTATTGTCCATAGCAGCCTTATTCATAATAGTCAGAACATGGAAACAGCCTAAGTGTCCCTCAGTGGAAAAATGGATAAACAAACTTTGGTACATTTACACTATGGAATACTATTCAGCTGTTAAAAACAAGCAATTTCTGAAATTTGTGGGGAAATGCATTGAACTAGAAATGATCATAATGAGTGAGTTCACCCAGAAACAGAAAGAATCAAATGGTATATACTCACTCATATCTGGACACTAGCCCAAGGGGCATGTCCCATGAAAGTCTTCACGTACCAGGAAAGTGGGACAGAGGGAAAGACTTCCTATTGGGACTCTAGATGACAGAAGCAAAGGAGAATGAGGAAATAGAGGGATCCATAAGGTCTTAGAAACCTACAAGAAGAACATTATGATGGTGGGGGATGGGGAGGATCTGGGCCCAGGGGTCCTGCTCAAACTATGGCACCAGCCAAAGCAAGGTTCTTAATGGCATACTTTTTAGGGGGAATAGAGATATCACAAACACTAGCAGCTGTTTCTCCTTGGTTAGTTTGTTTTGCTTCCCAGCTCCCCTAAGGGAAGCAGTTCTCTGCCAGAGACTTCTACCATACATGGCCAAAACCAACCACCTACCTGGCACTCCAGAACCATGAGCTACATAAGCTTTCCTCCCCCAATAAGTTGACGTATTTCAAGTGTGTCTCACAGTATAGCACAGCTGAGCAGCAGACCAACTGGTGCTCACTCCAAGTCTTGCCTGCTTGGCAGCTTCCCCACGGTGATGTTTCTGTGAATACTGATCATAACAATAGCTGTGGTTTTATGGAGTGCCATGTTTTTTACATATGTTTCATCCCTGAGATCCCCCATCTCCCTGAGCTGGGTGTTACCGCTATTTAGAATAGCAGAAACCAGCTTAGAAGGTGGTAGAGCTAGTTTTCCAAAAATCTCTGCTTTTTCCCATCCAGTAACATCAACAATTGCATTTTGTCAGACTAAGAGCTACTGAGGTCACATATGTTCACGGACCCCTGCCGTCCCTAACAGATACAAACATGAGCAGCTTGCTGCTGTTCTATGTGGCACGTAGCATTCAAATCTCCATGTGGCTTCGTGTCATGTGTACTTATCTGATGGTTTATTGCTGCTGTTCAAAAAGAAAACAAGATTAAGAGGGAAAGCCAAGGCATTATGTTGAAAGCAAAAGGAATGTTCTAGGCAGGATTGTTTCACGTACTGCCAGCTTTCTCCAAAAAGACAACGTATCCTTTTATTTTGCTATTCTCCCATGCGTCTCTCATTTAGAGTCCCAATAGGATGTCTTCCCCACTGTCCCAGTTTCCTGGTAAGTGAAGGCTTTCGTGGGACATGCCCCTTGGGCTAGTATGCAGATATAAGTGAGTATATACCATTTGAGTCTTTCTGCTTCTGGGTTAACTCACTCATTATGATCATTTCTAGCTCAATCCATGTAGAACAATATGATAGGCAGATTTGGGCCCAGGGGTCCCACTCAAACTAAGGCACCAGCCAAGGACAATACTGGAGGTAAACTTTAAACCCCTTCCCAGATCTAGCCAATGGTCAGAATATTCTCCACAGTTGAGTGGAGAGTGTGATATGACTTTCTCACATACTCTGGTGCCTCACATTTGACCATGTCCCCTGGAGGGGGAGACCTGGTGGCAATCAGAGGAAGGACAGCAGGTAGCCAAGAAGAGACTTGATACCCTATGAGAATATATAGGGGGAGGTAATCCCGCTCAGGAACAGTCATAGGGGAGGGGAATAATGGGAAAATGGGGGCGGGGAGGAATAGGAGGATACAAGGGATGGAATAAACATTGAGATGTAACAAGAATAAATTAATAAAAATTAAAAAAAAGACAACGTAGACATGCTCCAGTCCCCTTTTTAGGCAGTTTTTTTTTTTCTGCTATTATCCTAAGGTGACAGGAAGGTGACTGAGACTATTCTTGCTTCAAAGAGTCCATTTCTGTGTGTGAGGAAGATGCTGTTGACAAAACTATTTCCCCAAATAAAAGGAAATATAATCAAATAATTATTACAACTCATTTTATCCATTTGTTGTATTTTTTTCCTAAGTGATTCTCATGTGTTTAAATTTAAAAAAAATTTACAGCTGAAGTACAGTACACTGAGGTTTACTTTTTTGTTTTTTAATTGTATTAATTCATTCAGATTATAACTCAATTGTTATCCCATCACTTGTATCCTCCCATTCCTCCCTCCCTCCAACTTTCACCCTATTCCCTTCCCCTAGGTCTATGACCGAGGGGGACCTCCTCCCCCACTATATGTTCATAGTCTGTCAAGTCTCATCTTGGAATACTACTCAGCTATTAAAAACAAGGAAATTCAAAATTTTGTGGACAAATGGATGGGACTAGAAATGATCATAATGAGTGAGTTAACCCAGAAGCAGAAAGACTCACATGGTATATACTCACTTATAATTGGGCACTAGCCCAAAAGGCATGTCCCACGAAAGTCTTCACTTACTGGGAGATTGGGATAGATGTGAGGACATTCTATTGAGACTCTAGGTAAGAGAAATATAGGAGATTAGGAAATAGAAGGACCCAGAGGGTCCTAGAAACCTACAAGAAGAACATCATGATGGGTGGATTGGGGCCCAGGGGGGTCTACTCAAACTATTACACCAACCAAGGACAATACAATAGTAAACATTGAACCCCTACTCTGATCTACCCAATGGACAGGACATTCTCCACAGTTATGTGGAGAGCAGGGACTGACTTTGACATGAACTCTGGTGCTCCATATTTGACCACCTCCCCTTGGTGGGGAGGCCTGGTGACACTAAATTTTTAAATTTTTGACGTAACTCCAAAATTGAAGCACTGTCATTTACTTTTTGCCCTGTACAAAGAGATAAGCCAGGCAAGAAGAGTTTATATAAATTGCCCTAAAACACACAGTAGTGGAAGCAGTGCAGAGATTCCCATGTAAGCCATGGTGACAATTAACTAAATGAGTCTTGTAACTGTTCTCTGAGTCTGTGGCTGCAATGATGAAAGTCTGGTGGAAACCACAGGCCACTTTGTCCAGCGGTGGGGGAAATGCATTTTAAGGTGCATTGGATTGCACAAACGTGTCTCTATTACCCGTGCCTTAGCTGTTCTGAGTGATGCATCATTGTGCATTTAAGACACTCTTTTTAACCACATACCGGCTGAGCCGTGGAAGCAAAGAGCCAGCAAGAAGGATCAGGGGCTATTTGGCTTTTATATAAATATTAAAATTTCCATGAATATTTTCTACTGAAAAAGTGGCCATAGTGGTCAAGGCAATTTTCTTTTTAAATAAGGAAAGCATCCTAACCAGGAGCAGAAGTCCCCAGTGAGCTTGGGGAGTATTTCAGTGTGTTTGCCCATGTTGCTATAAGCTCTGTGTTGCCTGATTCTGATAATGTGTTGCTTTGCAGCTGCAGCACCATGTGAACATCATGGAGTGTGTTCATAGCAACAGAGAGCTATAGTGTCACTATAGAAATCAAGCTGATGGCACCTGGTTCGAATACGTCGCCATTGCTGACCAAAACATTCTCATGTCTCAGACTGTGTTTTGGTGTCTTTTTTAGTTTCCTCAAATTCCAGAAGTACATTTGGGGTAAAATGAGGATATTACATGATTTAATGATTGACCAATTCTCATATATTCAGGTGAACTTTTCCTACATATTTTCCATGACACAGGTAAGCTTCACCAATATTGTACTGCGTCCATGGCCAGAAGAGGATATGTATTTAAAAACTAATGCTTTCTTCATATTGATTTCCAGTAAGCAATTATTTTTTCATGGAAACTTGTCTTTGTTTGTGTTCTTATAACAAAAAAATATCATAGATGATGCTTTAGTTGAGATTATTTTGAGTAACAGAACCTATAGAATGAATGTTTCTCTCTGTGTGCATATATACATATATATGCATGCATATGCTTTATATACATATATATGCTTTATATATCTATATACACATATATACACATATACAAACACGTGTCTGTGTGTGTGTGTGTGTGTGTGTGTGTGTGTGTGTGTGTGTGTGTGATTTATTGGAATCGCTTATAGGTTGTGGTACAGCTAACCCAATAATGGCTGGCTACAAAAGGAAAGCCCAAAAATCCAGAAGTTGCTCTGTCCACAGGCTGGATGTCTCAGCTAATCTTCAGTAGGTGCTGGAATTCCAAAGATGTGGGCCCTTGTGCCAGTGAATGAAATGGACTTCCAGCAAGTGTAGGAACCAGGCCCGACTGCGCTGCCTGCCTATCTTGCTGTTTCATGTCCTGTTTCTCGCAGCTTCCATGTCTGTGTTTATCTTAGTTAGCTAGTCATGTTTACTGCTCTAAGAATGTGCCCCTTCCTTCCTCGAGACTTGTCCTCCTGTGTGCAATCACCTCTTGAGGGATTTCACCTGGGAGGAAGATTCCTGTTTTGCTGCCTATAAGAAGGGTCTTTGGAACTCTGAAAAGGATGAAAATAATAAACCGCTGCCGCGGCTGCTGCTGCGGCTGCTGCTCTCTTAGCACGAAGGACCCGCTGTGTTATTGTGTGTGTGTGTGTGTGTGTGTGTGTGTGTGTGTGGTTGTGTGTGTGTGTGTGTGTGCCTGAGTTAAATCTGCAGTCCCTCGCCCTCAACCGCGGTGGCGCGGGCACCACAAGCAAGATGAGAGCAAGCAGGCAAAGAGCAAAGAAAGCTTCTGTCCTCTATATCCTTACATAGGCTTCCAGCGGGAGGTGTGGCCCAGATTAAAAGGTGTGTCTCTCTGCCTCAACTTCTGGATTAGAAGTAGAACTTTCTAATTCAAGTTATGCAAAAATCCTTCACAGGTGTGCCCCCTATTATCACTTTAGTTAATTCCATGTGTAGTCAAGTTGACAAGTAAGAATAGCCATCACAGATGAATAACTTACACATAAGAGAAGTTCTCTTGTCTCAGTCCTAGGGCCTGGGAAGTCCAAGACAAAGGCAGGAGCATGTTTTGCATGGTGAGGAGCCTTCCTGCTTTAACAGATGGGCTCTTTTGTGTGTTGGTATAGCAGAAGAGGCCAGCAAGCTCTTTCAAGCTTCTTTCTTTTCTTTGTTCCATCCTTCCTTCCTTCCTTTCTTTCTTTGGTTTTTTTTTTTCTTTCTTTCCTTCTTTCTTTTAAAAGTTTTATTTTTAGTGTATGGGCGTTTTGTCTGCATGGATATCTGGGTATCACTGACATTCCTGTTACCAAACTAAGCCAGATGAAAGCATCATATCCCCCGGAGCTGGAGCTTTAGATGCTTGCAAGTCTCTGTGTGGGTACTGGGAAGTCAAACCAAGTCCTCTGGAAGATGCTCGGGTGCTTTTAAATGCTGAACCTGCTCTCTCTCTTTAATATTCATTTGTTCATCCATTCTGTGTG
This sequence comes from Acomys russatus, assembly GCF_903995435.1. Classification (NCBI taxonomy): domain Eukaryota; kingdom Metazoa; phylum Chordata; class Mammalia; order Rodentia; family Muridae; genus Acomys; species Acomys russatus. The sequence goes on from NC_067143.1 coordinate 26,605,468, forward strand.
TGTGTGTGTGTGTGTGTGTGTGTGTGTGTGTGTAGATGTGTAAGTATGTAGGTGTGCTATGGTATGCATGTAGATGTCAAAGGAAAACTTGTTCTTTAATTCTGAAATATGGACCCCGGAATGGCCATGTTTGGCAGCCTTATCCCATAAGCCATTTTGTGTGGCCTAAAGCCTCCTCTTTCTTGAATTCACAGCTTTCATATTCATGACAGCCCTCATTCTCCTGATCTAATTATTCCCCTAAAGGCCATACCACTTTAGGATGATTGGATCTTGGATTGTTTCTTAACATATGAATATCTGGAAGGGAATACAAAATTCATAACAAACCTAGACATTCATAATATTACTTAGACAGGCAGAACTTATATTCTTATGTCTTACCTTTTTGAAAAACTTTATTTTTATTTCTAATATGAATTAAAGCACTTAAATGATTTTGAACGTTAGAATGCCTGTTTAAGTTACTTTTAGTCTTTCTATTGGAATTCTGAAGTCATCTGGGGCCTTTAGCCAATGTATAAATGTTCTTATTTGAAAAAAGATATGGGAAATGGAATGGAATGTGCTACTACTTATAGACAGCTACTTTTACCTACTTGGCTAACAGCTAGGACAAGCTGTTAAAGACTTGTATCTATGTTGTATTCTTTGACTGAGAACCACAACAATACTCAAATATTAGAAAAGAATAATCCTTACAACAGACTGAAAGCAACCCCAGCCCCTAGCCACAGAAGAATGGGAGGTTCTCACATTGCCAGAGTTTGTAGCAGAGGAGGCAGGCAGAGACCAGGTAAGGAAGGGCCATAGAGTGGCAGATTCATCACACAGACAGAACAATGGCTACATCCACAGAAAGTCAGAAATTTGAGTTGTAAAGGATTGGTCAGTGGAAACACATCCTGGGAACCTATACACCTTCTACTGGAGCCCTAAAAACATTGTTTTCTAGACAGAATTCTGAAATAAGCTGTTTCCTAAGCCTATGGACCTGTCTATGAGGAACACTGTTGTGGCAGATCTACCTTTGTGCTAATAGCTATCAACATGCTTGCTTTCTTTTACTTTAAATTCTCCTTTTCAAGATCCACTGCTGTTCTTGCCAGGAATGAATACTATAGTTTGTGCTACTTCTATGAAAGTGGGGAAAAAATATGTTCTGATCTGATAGGGTCTGCCATGGGGAGACTCCTGAGGCTGAAGAGGGGACCTTACAGGTGGGCTGCGTGGCATTCATCATTACAAGGGGCCAGCTACTGCAATGGCACTTCTAAAGTTCTAGTTTTTCCAATTGTGTGCCATTCCTCCAAATAACCTTGATAGTTTGTTTCATTTTTTTAATAGTTGAGAATTGCCTTAACACTTTAAAAAAATTTAATATATTTTATTAATTTATTCACATTACATCTCAATTGTTATCCCATCCCTTGTGTCCTTCCATTCTTTCCTCCCTCCCATTTTCCCCTTACTCCCCTCCCCTATGACTGTGACTGAGGTGGACCTCCTCCCCCTGTATATGCTCATAAAGTATCAAGTCTTTTCTTGGTAGCCTGCTGTCCTTCCTCTGAGTGCCACCAGGTCTCCCTATCCAGGGGACCTGGTCAAATATAGTTTTGTTTCTTGAGAGCTGTTACAGGGTATCAATCAGCCTTGCCTTACCTGTCCTAAGAGAGGCTTTTTGTCTTTAACCCTTTATGGGTATTGTCTCCATTTGCTGGGGCTTCACTTTTATCTCATTGGACTTTAACCACACACACACACACACACACACACATACACACACACACACACACATACACACACACACACACACACACACACACACACACACACACACACACACACACACACATACACACATACACACACACACACACATCCCAGCTAATCTTTCCAAATTAGCATTGCGGCCACTCAGGAGGTTCTCATTAGATGAGCAGCTGAGATTTATCAGACCTCATTTGCCTAATATGGAGCCTAACTTTGGGCACCTGGCCCTTGCGGTAGGGGGTAAAGGGAGAATAGGAACAGGTCTTTTGTCACTGTTAGGCAGTCTCACTAATTTGCTCCGCCTAATAAAATTACAAATGGATACAGCTTTATTCATATTGCTTTTATAGGTTATAATAACCTTGCTACCCCATAACCTCCTGCTAGCTGAATTAATCAGATCATATTAATATTTCTTCCTGCTTTCTTTTAACTGGTTCTTCTCTTAATTAAAGGGGCCAAAGACGTAAACAGGGTAGGTGACTAGAAGCATGGCATCGAGTTATAAACAAGGCTCATTAAAAAGATGGATGTGCAGGCAGACTGCAAAAATTGCTTACTTCGCAAGTGTACATTTTGTAATTTCCTGACGACTAAGAGAACCAATGCCAGATCACACCCCCTCCCTTTCTCCCATGTATAAAAGATGATAATTTTTTAATGCTAGGGTGGGGATGGCAAAACCAAGCAACCTATTTATCAATTCACACAAGGGCTTTCACATTACAAGGCTTCTTCCTGTTCTCCCAGCGTCCTAAGACAGAGTCTGCTTGAAAGTGGGCAGAAAAGAAACAGACAGACTGGGAAATGACCTCCCTGCAAAAGAAAACTTGAAAAGGTGAGAAACTTCTCATAGAAAGCATCCTCCGGTATGTTAAACAACTGTCAACTTCGAAAGCAAAAAGGAGGGTCTTCTTAATTTTAAATCTTCGGAGCACACACATGTTCAGGGATGCGTAGGGTGCACACACGTGTTCTCTTGCAGAGGGACACTAGAGAGCTGCATCTTTGCACGGGGACAGTAATTGTTAGGATGGGCAGTCCCTTATCTGAAGCTTACATGCCCTTAAAACTGCACCAGTAATAGATCTGAAAACATCTTGATTTAGAGATTTTAACTCAGATTTATCTTGCACAATTCAGGACACTCTACCCATTGTGCACAGAACTGCTAGTGCACTTACACAATATTACTGTATAAACTATCTCAGACATATAGAGCATATATTTATAATCACATATGTGTCAAAGAATATATATATCCATTTCATACATTACATGCTTATAGTATACAACTTGTATTAATTTTTTTATTCTGCACTTGCCCATGCTTATATGCCTAGCTCTTCTTATAAATTCCACAAACTTCTGAAATAGGCAAGAAAGTGCTGGTGGCTTTCCTTCGCTCGTTTGGGAGAGGATTTTTGTTTTGCTTTCTTCTTGCCGCAATTACCTCAGAAGCTCCTGCTTGTGTTCCCTCTCCCTCCATCTCCTTTTTCAACAAGAGAGAAAGTCATTCTGACAGCGTGATGCACAGCCAGGCCAGGGGAGACCTGGCTCCTTCATGAATAAATTAGAGATGAAAGTTTAACAGAACCCCTTGCATGTTTATGGAAGAAATCTTGTCCTAATTTACCTAAATGCTTTGAGTAGAAGCAAAGGAAATATAAGAGGCTGAGGTGGGAAGGTTAAAATCCCTGTCAAAGTAGAAGGCTTATTTTTTTTCTTTTTCTTTTCTTTTCTTTCTTTCTTTTTTTCCCTCAGCATACCACAACCCATGGGTGTTGCAACAGAACTATTGATTTCTTCCTCAAACATTTCAGGGAGAAACCAAAGGCAGAAAGAGTTCTTTCTCGCTCTATCTCCATCTCTGTTATAAGAGACTTGTGTGTGTGTGTGTGTGTGTGTGTGTGTGTGTGTGTGTGTGTGTGTATCATCTATGACCGTCCATCTATCCATCCACCTGTATATAATACACTCACAAATGGATTCTGAATATTTGTTTAAGATCTTTGGGGAGGCCTGGTGGCACTCAGAGGAAGGACAGCAGGCTACCAAAAAGAGACTTGATACCCCATGAGCATATACAGGGGGAGGAGGTCCCCCTCAGTCACAGTCATAGGGGAGGGGAGTAAGGGGAAAATGGGAGGGAGGGAGAAATGGGAGGATACAAGGGATGGGGTAACAAATGAAATGTAATATGAATAAATTAATAGAGTATATTTTTTTAAAAAGATCTTTTTTCCCCAGTGGTTCTCAGATTCTGTGGAAATGGCATTTTTCTTCAAGTACTTCTAGGTTGTGTGTGCTTCAGTAAGTGACCAATTACCCTACATTCTCCATGAGTGCATTTTTAGTGCCAGACTAGCGTGCCATGACATGGGGTATGCAGTCAAAATATTAGGTTTTCTGTACAGAATTAGACCGCTTGGCTAATGGTTTTTGAAAATCGGCCTCTGGCCAAGCCTATTACCTGATACTTCAGGAGCCAGGAATGAATTTGCACAAGCCCAGCCCCTAAAGATGTCCCCTTGTGGGAAAATTGGAAATTGGCAAGGAGAATCATTTCTGAGCATGTGCTGAGGCTGTGGTTTCCAGACATCTTTGGCTTTTCTGTCTGATAAACTCACCGGCAATTGCAGCAAGAACTGTCACAAGTTGCTCACTCGTGGGAAGCTGAATAGCGGGACCCATGGTGCCTTCTTAGACTTCCTCGCCTTTACCACTGGGAAAGTTGTTGAATCCCATGTTCTGACGATATTGGGGATGGAGCAAAAGGCAGGCGTGAACAGAGAGTAAGAAGAGTCCATGGAGGAAGTCGATCCATTCCAGCTCATTGTTTTCATTTTGCTTAGTTTTTGTTGTTGTTTTTCTTTCCTTTTTTCGTAGTAGTTTTATACAGTCATAAAAAAAAAATGCAAAGGGGAAGAAAAAAAAAAGAATGAAAAGTGGAAACAGTTCTGTTCATTTCTTTTATTCCACTATTCTCTTTAAGTGTAAATATGTTTTTCTCCCAAGGGATACCATTGTGATTGCATATTGTTTTTACTCGCAATAAGAAAAGCTCACAAACGTGCTCTATGGCTCACAACATATTCAGCTTATTACCAAGCATGTTAAATTTCCATAATATTTGTATCAGCTCCTCAGATAACTTTTGGAAAGTTTTTGCTACTTTTACCTCAGCCCTGTGTGCCATTTCTTATTTTAATAACCAGTCAAGTTTAGTGTTAAAAGAAAGTTGCTTGTGGGATGGGAGACATTCAATTTATTGATTTATTTATTTTATTTAGTTGTGCTTGTTTTGTTTGTTTGTTTTTTACTAGATTGAGTAGTTTCTAGACATCTACAACCCATGGTTTGAAATTTCAACAATTAGCATTTGGGTGTACTAAAGGCTATCCTTCCTTCCTTCTTTCTCTCCTTCCTTTCTTTCTTTTTTAATAAAAATGTGTTTCCATATAGTTTACTTTGATCCTGATTTCCCCTCAACTTCTCCCAAAACCCACCCACATTTTCAGTTCCCTCCCTCCCTCTCCTTCCCTCCCCTTTCCTCTCTTAATGCCTCTCTCTTCTAAGGAGGATAAAAGCAAGGGTTTTTTTTTTTTTTTTCAAGACTTCTACCGACTAGCTAGGAATATATTTGGGGATGGGGGGAAGGAATGCTGAAACTTCTTTATTTTCTATTTTTGGATCATTGTCCCTCCTAAAACTGATTTTTTTTCCCCCTCTGTTCCTCTCAGCATTTGTCATGAGAGGAGTGTGTGATAACTTGAGCCTTCTCTTCAGCTTGCAACATCCTCTAAACAAAAGGACAATAAATAAACAAGGAGATAAGTCAGTCTTTTTTGCTCACCCACCCACTTCATTGGAATCTCTGGAGCAGCCAGAACCACAGTTCTTCAATGGTCTCCTGAATTAAAATCTGCTCTAGCTCAGTGAGTCTGGGGTATGCATAATAATCGACATTAAAGAGGAGGCCCACTGACAGATGTGGCGTCGTATATGTTTTGTCCAGCACTTTTGGCAAAGCCATCTTGCTGACTATGCTAATGAAGGCTGCAGGTAACTGTACCCAGTCCTGGTGAAAGGCAAATGACCTCCTTCCCAAGGACACTTGACCAGCCCTTAATCCTGAGTGTGAGCGTGTATGTGTGTGCCTGCACGTGTGCCTGTGTGTGTGACTGTTTTCAATGTCTGACAAGGCATCTTGATCATTTCCTGGTTTTGAGGCCGACCCTCGGCCATGCACACAGCCCCCCTCTCAGAAACGTTATTATTCTGTCGTGAGGCCTTCTTTGGCCAGGATGTTGCTTCATTTCCACCTTTTGTTTCAGCCTGAATGTGAATGATGCTCTTTCAGCAATATCCAGCCGCTTAAACTCCCTGCTGTTGCCTTACATAAATATACAACACCCGTCTCGCCCTATAACTCACTTCAGGCCTGGAAAAATAGTGACTTCCTTTATTGGTCGGATTCTCTGGCAATTCCCAACAGCTGTATGTTCGCACCTCAGAGGATCCTTATCTTCGGCTTTCCATTTGTCTCAGCACTATTCCCGGGGATTGCCAATAAAAATGATTCCCATTTTTATAACCCCTGAGAACACAGGAGCCAGCTTTCCAGAGAAACCATGTCCTTCTACCTCCCGCCCCCGCCCCCCCAAAATAACAAACAAGCCAAAGCTCGGGACTACTTAAGAAAAAGGTGCATTTTGTCTTCAAGAGAGATGACCCGAGGAGCCCAGTGCTTGGGGGACTCAGTAAAATGTGGAATGTGGTCCCTAAACACATTAATTACAGTCAAGAAAATCTGTGTTTATTTCTGTCCTCATGATAATAAATTGGTAGCTACAACGTGTGATTGTTAAAACAGCACGTGTTTAGAAGTATACTCAGTTTCCGTCTATTTAGGAGACTTATGTCTATACAGGAAATTACATATTATTCCTTACTCCCTTTTATTTTTTTTAATTTATTCACTTTATATACTGATTGTAGCTCCCTCCCTATTCTCCTCCTGGTCCTGCCTTCCCTCCTGCTTCCCCCCTTCTCCCTTCCCTAGTCCTCAGAAAGGGGAAGCCCTCCTCCCCTACCAACCAACTCCAATCTATCAAGTCTCATCAGGACTGCTTCCCTACTCTTTATAGTTCGTTTAATTATTTTTTCTGTGCATCTGAATGTAGAGTGATTTTAAAACATGTTGAGGGGAGGGTCTATTGACTTTACTCTGCATAGGCGATATAGGAAAAATAAAAGAAATGTTGCTTTTGAAGTCATCAATAAACGGTCTCTATCTAATTAGAGATGATGGGCCTGAGCTTGGGCTCTGCAACTGATGTGGGTTTTGGAGTGAGGAACATCATCATAGGCTACATCTGCTAACCAGAGACTGAACCCCTCCCTTTCATAATATGTTAAAAATTAGCCAGGATGCATTCTCTAAAAAGTGAAAGGCTCCAATGTGCCTTAGAGATGGCAATCGCATGTTATGTCTTTTCTCCTCCATGATAAAGTTATGGTCCTGACAGACAAGTCTGGGACGTTCAGATGGGGTAGATGTGTGAGGTCTACAAAGTGTCACAAGATTGTGCCCAGGATGAAAGAGGAAGACTATTAACCACTCACATGCCAAACTGCATCCACAAAAGGCACAGTTAAAAAAAAAAGAAGGGGGAAGAAAGGCAGATGCCGGTCAGTGTGCCCCTCTGCTTTCTTGTCCAGCTGATCTCCACAGGAGGAAAGGGGACCAGGTGGCTCCTGAACAAGCAAGTGAGAGGACTTGTTGGGAAACTCACTGGCAGTGCTTACGTCTCTGCCAGTGCGAGCGGTTCTGCTGTGTTTCCTTCTCCTAGGTGACTTCGTGCCAAAGCATGAATGATAACCTTGTAATGCTCTTCAGCTATGCTCCACGCAGTAATCATGCTCCTCGCCCCTCCCCCCAGCCCCCCAGCCCTGCTTCCAAACCAACAAAATCTTCCATGTCCCATGGCTACAAACAAAAAGGGGACAGATGCTTCCTTCTAGCTTGCTCTGTTTGGATGTGTGCAGTAAGGAGGCTGACTTTTTACTGGGTCCCTTCTACTCTTACAAATTGGACCCAAATCTCCAAAGCTGTCCCTCTAAAGGAGAGGTGATGTCATTTTCCAGGCAGCGTCATTCATGACAGCCCAGAGGATCGCACTGTCATTACCTCGAGCAGCTGTGGAAAGAACTTAGCATTTTCTCAGGGTCAAATGTTCCCTTCTCAGTGGGGAAATTTTTTCTGCTCTAAATGAAATGTTACGAAATACATTTTTCCCCCCCAGCAAGCTTTGCATCGAGGGCTGTTTTATTTATCTGACTGTTGTGAGTGCTGTAAAACATGCTGCTTCACATGGAAACATAAGCTCTCTTTAAAAGTGTGCCCTGTGTATTTGCAATTGTTATCAGGCCCAGATGTATCCTCGTGTCAGCCTGAAGCTCTGCTAGTTGGCTCGGATAAACAGAATGTAATTATCTCAAAGGCTGTCATGCTAAGTGTGCAGAAGCATCATACGACTGAATGTAAGCACTGCCTCTCTCTCTCTCCTGCCCACCCACTGTCCCCAAAGAACTTATGACAAAGGGTAAAACTTACCACTTGTGGATTCCAATGCTATTCTGGAGAAAGCAGCCTGGTGTTTTTCATAGTTTTGAATGAGAAGGGGACCAGTCATTCCTGAGCTGAGAAAATAGAGAGAGAAAGAAACTTAGGACCAGAAATGGATGAGTTTAGAGGGCATCTGAGAGAGACCATGATCCAGAGCTACCTTTTAAACCAGACACTGGAGACCTGGTCTCTGATTAGTTTGTTTTCTTCTTTCTTTCAGACCCAGGACTTCCCCCAAAGAATGCCAGGAGAAATTGTAATCAAGCTGGGCCCAGTAGCACACACCTGTAATCCCACCACTTGGGGCAGCAGAGGCAGGCACATCTCAGTGAGTTTGAATCCAGCTACACAGAGAAACCCTGTCTCCAGGCGGCTCAGGAGAGAAGCATAATCAATACATAGGTGACATTTCTAAACCCATGGTTTGCCCCAAAGAATAAAATCTTGGGCATGATGTAAAAGTCAGCCAGAATATGAGGCAACCAAGGAGAAGTGTGCACTCAGATGACCTGAATTCTTGAGAAGACTGATCAGTGTTTTAAGATGGAGAAAGGCTTGAAAACAAACAAGGAGCCACACACCCAGCTAAAGCAGCATCATTCCTTCTTGACCGTCGCTGGGAATCAGTTTATGCCCTGAAGCATGAAATTTGATTGTAATTATTTTAGCTTGCTTGGCTACATATGTTATTGATGATCTTTCTTAAAAAGCAGCAGCCTTCTAGAAGCTTTGCCACAGTACTTGACTCAAGGGCCTATACGGTATACATAACGGAAAATAAACTGTGCAAGCATTGTCAATCGATTGCTTCACAGAAATTTACTCATCCTAAAGTATGGGTCTCCAAATTTGTACGTCACTGGGATAGGAAAACAATGTTATTTTTTTTTTAAATCTAAATATTTATAAAGGGTACTACAAGCACATGGTTTACTGCACTGAAACTCCGTGTGTTTTAGAACACAAGAGACTCGTAGGCCATTTTGGCCCATTGATTGTAAATATGAAAACTGATGACTTTGCATATATAAGAAATAAGTTGAGACAAAAATTTACATGATGTAAATAATGGATGTGCATTAGGAAGAGTGCGTATTGAGATGAAGGCACTGGTCAGTCATCCATATGTATCAGTTAAAAAAAAAACAATTTTTCCATTTCTCATTCTTCCTTCCTGGTGAACAAATGAATAGGCTTATCAGGTAAGTCCATTGGTGATAAATACTTTATGTCGTTGGCCCTTTGGCAGCCTTTCATTCCCATTGGAAGAAATCCTACCAAGGAAGCCTTGGTAATAATATGCATCTCCCTTTAGTTGCTGTGTTGAAAGAGTTTAATTCAGAAGTTCTGGTGGCTTTGAACATATTTCCCTATTATCTTTTATGTTTACACTCCAACTAGCTAGTCCAAACTTACCATGTGTTATGCATCTAGGCACAACCCTGTGCGTAAAGAAAAAACACTACATTTGCAAGGCTTCTGTGCTATTAGAGGAAATCAATATTTTAAACACAAAGAAGCTGCGAGTTCTTGACTATGCCTCCAAGAAAATGAAAAGGGAACAGTAAGAATGAGCTCAAAGGCAAGACCCAGAAGATAAGGGACTTGGCAAGGGAGCAGAAGGGGTTCCTGAGGAGAAATATCTAAAATGGCACTAGGGCCTCTGTAGGAAGTGACCAATCTGTTGAGGCAGAAGGCATCTCATATAGCAGAAAACTCTCTGCTTGTTAGTGGCATGCATTTGAATTTGTTCAAATGTCTAAAGTTTTTATTTGATGAACAGTAAGACTGTAAGATCAAGAAATTCACAAGAAACTTGGCTCCATGGTTCTTGACTCCCAGTGCAGACAGACAGATCTCTGAGAGCTAAGACTATCCTGCTGTATGCAACAAGTTCCAGGATGCCAAGGGCAACACAGTGACTCTGTCACAAAGTCAAACAAAAGAAAAGAAACATTTTAAACAGTGGGAGCACACATCTTTAATCACAGGCCTCAGGAATTAGAAACAGGTGCATCTCTGTAATTTCAAGGCCAGGCTAGTCTACCTAGAACTCACTAACAATCCTAGTGAGTTCCAGGCCAGTCAGAGCTAATAAAAAATTAAAAACAAGGGAAAAGAAATCTATGCCCTGAGTTGTCATCACATGGTCACTTCCCTTGACTCTTCTTGACTCCACTCTGACTTTTTTTTTTTTTTTTTTCCATTTTGGAAGAATTACTTATCTTATTTCACATGTATGATTGTTTTGCCTGCATGTATGTGTGCACACCATATCTGTGCCTGGTGCCCTTGGAAGTCAGAACAGGAGCTACAGGTGTCGATGATCCCCCCCCATACGGGTAATGAGAGCTGGGCCCAGGTCCTCTGGAGGAGCAAGTGCTTTTAATCACTGAGCCATCTATGAAGTCCTCTACTGTGATTTTTCTCCAGAATTTGTTCTAGAACCCAGGAGACAAGGAGACAAGGAGAAACCAGTAAGGCATGAGCTACTGTACTGCAAAGGTACACATCTCACACCAGGCTAATTCCAGGCAAACACATTAAGCTGTAAATAAATGGGCGAGAGTCCTGAGAGTTCTGAAATGATAGCAGTCAGGGAAAAGGATGAGAGAGAGAGAAGTTGGAGAACCCAGAGGAAGAAGGAAGGATATCCTTTCTGCATGTGTTTCCTAGATGACTCCAAACCACAGATGCCTCCAAGGTCTGGGATGCTTAGAGGCCCGACAGCAGGGAAGTAATGAAGAAGGAAGTGGAGATAGCACAAACCCCTTCCTATGCGAAGATGCCCTGCCGCCTTCCCTTTCCTCCCAGTCCCACCTGACCAGCCTCAGCAAGCTCTCACGCAGCCCCTTATGAGATAATTTCCCCCTGCAGCCTTTGTTCTGCAAAGTCAACACGGCTTATGAAAATCAAGTTGTATTCTGTATATTTAATACATCATCTCTGAGGACAGTCATCCTGAAATCTGAACTTGTTTCTGTTCTCTGGCCCCACTTGACAATGATTTATGAACCAGAAAACAAGACAGCTTCATTTTCATAAAGCGAACGGAACCTTCTGGGCCAGGAGGAGCTGTGAAACTTGTTTTGACTAGGAAACTGAAACAAACATGACATAAAAGTCAATACGACGGCACCGCTGGGCTCTCATTTTACAAAATAACTTTTTTTTCCACACTTCAGCAGGATGACAGCTGAGATGCTGCATTCTCAGATAGCAGTTCTTAGCTTCGCTAATTACACACCCAGTGTGGTGATGAAGGACCCTGGAAAATGGAAATAAGCACATGACAATCATTCCTATAGAAGTGTCACACACACATTCTGCAACCAGGAACTTTAACGTGTTTCAAAGGTGATCTTTCATAGTTTCTATTAAAAATCCTTAATCTTGTAAAGAGATGACGTGATTTGATTGATGTACAGGGCATCCCTCACCATCAGAAATGGTACCCAAAATGACAAGTTTACGACATAATTTAGAAATGTATAAGAACCACACTGACCAGTGTACATATACGCAGATTCGTGCCCATACACATATTTAACGTATGTATCACTGCAATTACAAACCTTTGTCCGTTCTTCCTGCTGTAGCGGAAGGGCAGTACAACAGAGAGATCCCTCCACAGCCAGAACTTTAAGTAAGTTCTCTTTGTCCCAATCAGTTTTCTTCTCTGTATAATGATGATATGAGCCTTAATTTTGCTGACAGAGGAAATTATGGGATATCATAGGACATTATGCTTTTAGTACCTTCCGTTGTTTTTAATGGCTTGTTCATCTCAGCAAGGGACATGGAGTGCTGCCACCTTCTTCGATTTCTTCTTGGGAAACAAGACAAAGGCACAAGCAATACAAATGCTACGAACTACTCCAAGATGTAGGAATAAAAAGATTTCTCTCAACCCTTTCGAATTAAACAACCACAGTGACCTTCCAGTAACATCATGAACACACCTGGGAGAATGGGATGGTGGTGGTTTAAGTGTCTCCTATAGTTTGAAAAGTATCTTACAAAGAGACAGGGACATAAAACAATGGGTATTTTAATGCACTGCATTTGGCTAACTTAAAGTTCTGATTTAAAATCAAAATCTTCATAAATACTGGTAACTGTTAAGCTTGTATGGAAATATTATATATAAAACACATGAGGATTGATTATAATTTCCAGATTTATTATATAATCTCTGTGTAGATTTGATTTAAATCTCATGCTACAGGGATGAATTTTTATTTGTAAAAGTAAAATGTATAATATAGAGAACTGCCTATTTCTGCATATATTAAAATTACTGATTGGTCAATGTCAGAATTCTGCTCTTATTTCTTAGCAAGAAGAGAAAAGAGCTGATATTTTCTTTTGTGTTGTGATCACCTGCTCTCTATTTTTATTTAACTGTTACTTTTTAAATTTAAAGTTTTACACTAAAAGATGCATGAGCTATATATTCATTTTAAATGGTCTGTGTATTGAAAGTTGTTGTTGTTGTCGTCGTCGTTGTTCTCCACAAGATTAATAGAAAGACTGTTACTGATCCCTTCTGGAACCTTCCTCTCACTAATCATTTTCCATGCCTTCTCTGCACACTCACAACACCACCAGTTTGAGCAGTGCAGTTTGCCACTTTCTTTTTTTCATTTTGTTTTCTCCTTCATATGGATCTGCTACCAGTATAGGATATTGATTTGCTGGTTTTAAGTGTGATGCAAATGGAGCCTTACATGTGTTTCCACGGGTTCCTCTTTCAGGAGTGCTGCAGATGCTCGCACACGTGCCTGCTCTCTTTTCCCCTCCAGTGGGCAGTTCTCATTCATTCCATTTCAGTTTGTTCCATTCCATTCTGCTGTAGGTGAGCTTGTGTTTTCCAGCTGTAGACAGCTTTGAATAGTGTTGGGTGGACGCATGCAAATTTTTACAGGTTTACATCTATAGAAGTCAAATGGATATATTAGAAGCGAAACAAATTTACAAGTGATTAGGTAATATTAAACTGTTGTCCAAGATGATTACATCAATTTATTCTCTATTCAGCATTAGATTTAAGTCCCCTTGTCCCCCATCTTTGCTAAGTCAAAATAATGAGCTTATTCATTGAAATAAAAAGAAACAATTCAATCTATGGGCAATTAGTCATCAAGAGGAAATGTTGATTGTGAGGAGATGGCTCAGTGGGTAAGAGCACTTGTGTGCACATTAGGATCTGAATTCAGATTCTAATAAGAAGCACAAGGAGCCGCATAAGAAGTAGGGGGTGGAAATACACATACCCATGACTCCAGGGCTGTGGGGAACAGGGTGTGGAGACAGGGCACTGTTGGGGCTTGCTGGATGCTTTGGTTGAGCGACAGATCTGAATGTAACAAGCAGAGAATGACCCAGCAGGACACCCAGATGGCTCCCTCTGGCGCTCCCCACTTAATTAACTCAACACTCATGTTTTTGGTGAAGCGTGGAGAACAGCATCAAAATGCTTTGCCTGGAATTTGCCAAGAATCATCTGTCTTTAAAAATGCCCATGCTCCCTCCAACCTCACAGCACAAGTGCAGAGGTGAATTAAAGCAAGCATGAGGCAAGCTGAAGGCTGATAAGTCCTGTCCTGCCTGAAGGCTCCTTTGGGATTTGAGGGGAGCGGAACTTGACAAGGCTTGCCCAGGAAGGTAGACAGCAGAGCAGACAGAGGGGACAGAAAACAGCAGTGAGGGGACAGCTTGGGCCAAACCCTTTCCATAGGTCTCTGTAGGTAGGCAAGGCAGGGCTAATGACTAGTTCAGGAGCAGCTAGCTGAAATAGTCCGCCAGCCTCTAAGGCACAGACAAGAGTGCTTCTGAGCTACTAGCTTCCTGGCTCTTCGGCAATTAGCCAAATGAGGTGAGTGTCTGTACGTGGGTTATATGTACAAACTCCTGGTGGGACAGGCTTTTTCTAGACAAATAGTGGAGGAGAAAGTATTTTAGCTGGGCATGGTGGCTCATGCCTGTAATTCCAGTACTCTGGAGGCAGAGACAGGTGGATCTCTATGACTTTGAGGCCAGTGTAGTCTACAGAGAGAGTTTCAAGACAGCCAGTGCTCTGTTTCACAGAGAAACCCCTGTCTCAAAAAAAAAAAAAAAAGTAGCTAGACAAATAGTACTTCCCTCCTATTTTTTTTAAAGATGTTGAACAAAAACAACAGTGAGGGCAGGTGATTCCTTAATGCAGGTTTTCTAACCTTTGCCCCAGAAGGTGTTTATATTTCTTTTACACTTTTGACTGGTAGATAACACAATGTGAAGACCTCATATATATAATAGTAATTATGACGGAGTGGTTAACATTCCTGTCTTCTTAATTATCTGTCACTTCTTTGTGTTAGAAACCTTTGAGTGGCCCTCTTCAAATTCTAGGAGAATATATAGTAAACTTGATTTTTGACTGTTCTCCATATACTTGTTGGTCATTTGTGTAAGCTATAGTTGTCTACTGAGGTGTGCTATGGAAATTCTTCATTCAATGCCTGTGCTATTCAACAATTCTGCATCCTGCAACTATGCCCCCCACATCCTCTTGAGGGCGCTATTCTAATTTCCCCTCCTTAGAGTCATGCTGCTTTTTAGTTCCCATAGAGGAAGATGCACTATTTGCCACTCAGTGTTCGGTTATCTCATTTAACATAATGTCCTTTCATGAACCCACGTTGTTGCCAATGGCAGGTTTTCGTTGTGTTTTCCAGCTGCTCATCTGTTGCAGACATTCTGCCACCTTCTTTATCTATCCATTGCCGGCGCCCTTCGCTCGGCTGATGAACTCAACTACAGTAATTATTTTACTGAGGCTGTCTCTCATACACCATCTTGATTTTCCTGGCATATATAACCAATGGTGAGAAAGCTGGTGAACTTATACCAACCCGTGTGAGTGGTCTCCATGCTCTCCTTCACAATGCCCACACTAGTTCATAGTAGCTCCGCAGTGAGTGAATCCCATTTCTTGGCATCATCACAAAAGAGTTTTTAAATTATTATTTATTGGTGGGAGAGGCTTCCCTTCTCTGAGGAACAGGGGAAGAGGGAGAAGGGAAAAGGGAAGGAGGAGGCTATGATCTGGATGTAAAACGAATAAATAAATTAAAAAGAGAGAAAAAAAAGATTTATTTTTATCATTATTATTAATCTCCTCCCCTTTCCAGTCAACTTTATGGGTTTTTTTTTTTTTTCTTTTAAATGCGTCAAGACCAATGTACTGTCTATAGCATAGTTTAACTTACCATGGGCTACAATTTTAGGCTGTTTCCCTTCCACCAGATAACAATCACTCCTATCCCCTTGGCTAAGGGTGGGGTTTCCTGCTCAATGGCCATCTCTGTGCTGGGACTTGGTCTAACTTGAGTTTGCACAAGTCTTGTGCATGTTACTCTAACCTGTCTGAGTAACTATGTTCAGTTGCCTTGCTATGTCCAGAGGCATCTACCACTTCTTTGTCTTACGTTCTTCTTCTTCCACAATGATTGCCAAGCCTTTGAGGAGGGGGTATGATACAGATGTCCCATTTATGGATGAGAATTCCTTATTATCTTAGTCTCTGGCCCTAGGCCAGCTGTGGGTCTCTGTATTTGTCACTATCTACTGCAAATACCAGCCTCTCAGATGAGGGTGGAGATATGCATTGATCCATAGCTATGATGAAAAGTCATTACTTTTTCTTATTTTCATCATTATTCTGAGATGTGGTTTTAGTTCCTAGATGGTCTGATTTGTACTGCCTGATAATTAGTAATGGCTGAGTATTATCATTATGCATTTTGATCATTTGTATACCTTCTGAAAATTTCAAGATATTAAAGCACCTTTATATACAGAATATTGTGTGACTACCATATTACACCTCTGTGTGTGTGTGTGTGTGTGTGTGTGTGTGTGTGTAAGACCATGTTTTTCAATATCAATATGATGGTATAGAGAAAATACTTTGGTTCAGGGTCATAACTGGCCAGAAATCGTCAAATACAATGGTGGTTGTTTTCCACACACACAAAACTTAGTAGATATTTCACTTGAAATTAACTGTTACAAATTTAGTACACTGAGTCTAATTTATAAGGATTTCTAGCAATAAACAGATGGATTGGCTTTACGAGTAGCCATGTGAGTGGTGGAGAATAGTCTGGAATCACCAGATGTGAACAGCCTACCCATGCTAACTAGGCTGTGTGAGAGGAACAGGTTCACAGGGCAGAGTCTCAGCCAGGGTGTTGATTAATGGTGTCCCTTCCAAGGAAGTAGTGTAAAATAGTCAAGGGAGGTTGGCTTAGGTACTCCTATGGTGACCAAAAGCCACTGAAAAATACACAACTTAATCATCTGTACTACCAAGGAAAAAAAATCAGCCTTGGTTGCTGTATAATTAATCAACAGCCAGCTGCCTTGTCTACAGGAATGGAGAAAAATAAACGATTGATCACTACCTTTCTTCTTCTACAGGTGGGTAGAGAGATGGTCACAAATACAAATTGTCTTTTTGCCCAAATTGAGCAAATAAAATAAGAATATGGGATTTATTAGGCCATTTCTAAAAAAATAAAAACAGTTTATAGGGGAGGGGAGTAAGTGGGAAATGGGAAGGAGAGAGGAATGAGAGGATACAAGGGATGGGATGACAATTGAGATGTAATATGAATACATTAATAAAATATATTTTTTAAAAAAGAAAAAAGAAATAAAAACTGAACTATTAAATTGAAAAATCAAATCTGATGGTTCTACTTTGTGGAAAATATTTTGGGGTATTTGCATCACCAAGGAACTAAAATATCATATGCAGAGATGATGAGGAAAAATGTCTCTAAATTCTTCCTCCATTGTTATTAACTTCTTATTCTATAAATAATATTGTGTCCGTGAGAGAAAGAAATATAAAGCATTTTTCTGTGTGTTTGTGTGTGTACGTATGTGGTGTGTGTGTATGTATGTGTGTGGTGTGTGTGTGTATGTGGTGCATGTGGTGTGTGTGGTGTGTGTGTGTATATGTGTGTGTGGTGTGTGTGTGTGTGTATGTGGTGCATGTGGTGTGTGTGTGTGTATGAGGTGTGTGTGTGTGTATGTATGTGGTATGTGTGGTGTGTGTGTGTGTGTGTGTGTGTGTGTGTGTGTGTGTGTGTGTGTTAACTGTCTAGGTAGTAGTAGATAATCTGATAGAATTATCAGAAAGGAGGGCATTAGGTGTCTGGATTTTTCCCTGAATCTGAAGCTACTGTCTCCAACCATAATCCTGGAGTTACAGAAAAGTGCGTGGCTAGGCTCAGGTGATATTTGCATATGTGAGTGGTAGTAAATTTATTTCTGTTCTTCATGTGTGCTCAAGAAGTACTCAACTCCCTGACCAATCCCCACTCTGAGAAATATTTTTAAATGACTAATATTAATATTATACACTCATTAAAATGGATTCTTGTAATTTCAGATGTCTGCATAGCGTCCAGTTACCAATAGAGAGTTGAGTGTTGCTGCCTTGAGATATCCACACAGATTGGTTCTGTAAACATGGAACTATAGACATATTGATGACAAATAAAGTGTAGTCTTTGACCTTCTACCAGGTCCAGGTTTGATTCTTACTGAGTAGCCCATTTGATGGCCCTAGGCCAACAGAAAGAAAAAGAAAACTATTTTCATGTCAGAAAGGGGAATTGTAGACCCATTTGTCCAGACTTGTCACTGTTAGTTTTTGATTGCCTACTGTGTCCTGCAATGATTCCTTTCCACCTCCTATGTGAGATGAGAGAGTAAGGTCCACTTCCAGTTAACTAGAACAATACACACTTTGAGCAATGGGTGCTTAGGACTTTAGTCTGATAATACTGACCACATGAGGGAGACTTTTTAATCTGACCTCAAGCACACAACTAAAATTTGCATCGACTCTAACCTTTAAAATTATAAAATAATCCAACTAAAATTTTACTAAAGGCATTACAGTTCCCTGTGTGTGTGTGTGTGTGTGTGTGTGTGTGTGTGTGTGTGTGTGTGTGTCTGCACGCAAGCACGTACGTGTATCTATCCCCACTGGTATAGATATAAGGCTGCCTTTTTGGCAATCATTCAAGTTTTATGACCAAAGTTGGATATAAGACTATCTACAATGTTAGCAGGGTCTGGATCCTGCTTTAAGATGAATTGGAAACCAAGTTCATACTGTTATAACACTCACACGCTTGCACTGTTGAGGAGACTCAGGGCTTTTGCCTCTGGGTTTACTTAAGCAATATAGACAGATATTCTCAAGTCAGTGTGCTCATCACCGAAAGGGGGAGAAGCCTAGCAGGCCTTACCCAGAATAAATGTGAGTCCTGTTTAAATGCACCATGAACTGCCGCCTAGATTATAATTGGTGCCAGTTTACAAAAAGAGCGAGATGGAGATGCAGACATTTCAAAAGCTTCTGATTTAGGCCTTGTCTGTCTGCAGTGTTATTGTGGTTTTGATTCTGACCTAGGCCTCTCCCTCCTGCAGGTGTCTGCCTGGGATCTATGAGCAAGGCAGGTCACATAGAAACCCTCTAGCACATAGCTGATAACCTAAGCAAGCAGGCAGCAAAATTACCGCCCCCCCCCAAAACCATTCATTATGTGTTTTCAATATCCTCTAAAAGGGTTGCCCACCCCTAACTGCATATTTATACATATTTACTTACTAATCAATAAAGGAAAATGGCTGCATTATTTTGATTAAAATATCAGACCTACGTGTTACTATAAAATCACATTTAAGAAGCCAGAAAAAAAGAGGAAATAGCGGTCCCTGTAACCCTCCAGCCTATGATATATGGTAGTTCCAGGCTGCGAGGAGAGCAGACACATTAAGAAAATAGTGCTAATGATATTAAAGTACTTTACAAGGCTTGTTACTAGGAGCTGACAAACCTGTCAAGTGTATAATGTAAGAGGCTATTGTAACGTTCTCAGAAAACCATACCTCTACCCCATTTCAGTGCAATCTCCTAATAATGGAGTTGCTATAAATTCTAGCCAGCAATGGGACAGAGCCGTGGCTTCTCACCCCAATGTGAGGACATGATAAATATAAAAGAAAATGGCTGTCAGTTTTGGCGCCCGAACCTTATTACAAAGTCTTAATCTTACTGGCCTCAGCACCTTTTATCACCGCCTTGTTATGCGCTGATGGCTTTTTTATTTGCTGAGAGATGGAGGATGTGTCATTTGATGTCCTTTTATGTAGCCACTGCTCTGTCCTCTCATGAAAAAAAAAAAAAAAACATTTTATATGTTTATTACAGTAACCGATTAAACACGGGACCCACACTCTTGGCTTAGGTACTGAGATTTGAGGACTTAAAGGGTCTCAATTTAGATACGTCATTATGAGTATTTATGTGAATGGAATTCAAATAGGAAATTAATGCTTCTCAGCACTGGAGCTGGCACCTCTGCAATGTCTGTGATTGTTTATTCTTGCTTTTGTTTGTTATTGGGATTGGTCACTCCTGGTTCCAAGGTCAGCCGGAAATCTCAGCTCTCCCTTTGCTTCTTGCTACAGGCAAACCAGCTTGGAGGAAGGAGACCAAGTAAACACAGGCTAGTGAGAACTGGGCTCTGGTTCAATCAACTTGATCCTGGAGAGGAGATAGATTGCAATTATCTAAATATTAGTCTGAATATCTCACAGCTCACTTCCCATACTCTTCATTTATAGCCAGTGAGAGTTTGAACCCCACTGGGAACACAGACTGTGCTGGAACTTTTATCCTGGAAGCACTGCAAAGGGGTAGCTTCGTGTACAGGAGGGAACCTGACATTGAGGGTCAGTTTCTAGTTTCAGCCAGAGTCTCCATCACTGGATTTTATCTTCAATTTCTCTCCAGAAAAAGAAGGGGCTCTGAGTTTCTACATACAGAGGTCTTGATCATGTCTGCCATGTCTGCCTGCTGAAATCCAGACTCCAGACCCAGGAAAAACACAGTTTCAGTGTGGGGTGTGTATATGTGTGTGTGTGTGTGTACATGTTCTTGTACATAAGCATATGTGAATTCATGTGTACATGAGGTAGGTATGTATGTATGTATCTATGTATGTATCTATGTATGAATGAATGATTGAGGAGGCTAGAAGTGAACAGGTGATGTCCTCCTTAGCAACTCTTTCCTTTATTTGGGGAGGAGGGCATGTTTTCACTGACTCTCTTACTGATCTGGCTAGGCTGGCCAGCTATCCAGGTATCCACTGTCATCACTGGCACCCGAGTCCTGGGATTACAGACTCACACATACTGCCATGTCCAGGTCTTCACACAGTTGCTAAGGATCTGAGCCCAAGGCCTCCTGCTTCTTTGGCAAGGGCTGTTCCCACTTGACCCTCTCCCTGCCCTGAGATCAACAGCCTATGGTGAGTGTGTCCATCCTCATTGTGCTTTCCCTGGCCAGTCAGTACAGCCTCAGCTTCACTCAAGGCTTACAGCAGAGCCAAAGGCCAGATGTGTGATGTACTTACCTATGTGCTGTACAGATGTGCAATGTACTTACCTGTATGCTGTACAGATGTGTGATGTACTTACCTGTATGCTCTATAGATGTGTGATGTACTTACCTGTATGCTGTACAGATGTGCGATGTACTTACCTGTATGCTGTAGGGATTTTTCACATTGCTCTCTCCACTCTTGATCATCACACCCAGCAAAAGAGGGTGTGCCAAACAGGCTCAATTGATTTCAAATAAAAGTTGGCTCTTACCACCATGATTTTCCTTTCTGTAGCTGTATCTACTGAAATAACTGATTAGACTCCACTTTTGACATACTGACATTTTACTAAAAGAAAACAATTAGCTAGCAAACTAGGAAGTGTAGAGACGCTTCTATAGGTAGAGACCATTTCATAGGTTTTTTTTACACTCGTGTGTGTGTGTGTGTGTGTGTGTGTTTGATGGTCGTGTATGTATGTGTGCAAAATCTTGCACGTGTTAGCACACACTTGTATGTGCACGTGGAGGCCCAACATTGATATCAGGGATCATCCTTGGTCATTCTTCGTCTTATTTGTTGACACAGAGTTTCTCTGTCAAGCCCCAAGCTCGCTTATCTGGCTAACCTTACTTACTAGGCAGGTTGCTCTGGGGACCCTCTTCCTACCTCTGCTTGCTGAGGCTGTAATTACAATCAGGCAGTATGTTTACCTGAAATTTACGAGTTCTGGGAATGCAAACTCTGGTTCTTGTATTTGAGTGGCAAGTGCTCTAACCACTGAGTCACTTCCCTTGTCTTTTGCCCTATATCTCTCCTCTTTTTAAAAAAATCATCCTAGAAATTTGCCTGAGTTAGACCGGAATTCTTTTGGTTCTTGCCTATGGGAAAATATAGAAACTCCTTCTGACGCTACTCCAAAAATGAAAGTGCATTCCTGAATATGCTTGTACATGTGACTTTAAAACCTCTGCCATTTTCTTTGTTCTTTGTACCTTGACTTTTCTCTACAATTCTCTTAGGTGAGTGTTTATGCTTAAAATATAGCTATGGCATGAGTGGGCACAGACAGCCCTCCTGTGATTGCTCCAGTAATAAGCCCTATGTGATTTGCCACTACACCAAGGAAAAGCTGATGAAAAAAAAAAAAAAAAAAAAAAAAAAAAAAAAAAAAAACCCAACACTTCAGAAAAAGCAAATTGCATGTCTGAAAATTTAATTAAAAAAGAAATAGCCATCCCTGCATAAAAGTTGCCAGTCCCCTTCACAATCCTCCGCACAATCACCGTGCTTCTCTATATGCACAAAAAGCACCTCCCTACCAGAGGCAGCTACGCATGCATGTGAGTGAGACAAAGCAGCGAGGTCAGGCCAATCCTGAGAAGCTTGGGCACCACCCTAACCCCCCTCCAGGCCAGCCCGCTAGCTGGCTTATGTGGATGTCAGAGGACAACCTCAGCTGTGAGTCCTCGCCTCTCACCTGCTTAGAGATCATCACCATTGCTGGCCCAAGAGCTTGCAGGAATGCTCCTGTCTCCACCTCCCATCTTCCCACAGAAGCATTGGGATTGATTACAGATGGGTGCTGTTTTGCCTGGCTTTGCAGGGACCCTGATGCTCTAAACCTTTCACTTATGCACATCAACTTTTTAAAAAATTTATTTATTTATTATTAATTTATTCTTGTTACATCTCAATGGTTATCCCATCCCTTGTACCCTCCCATTCTTCCCTCCCTCCCATTTTCTCCTTATTCCCCTCCCCTATGACTGTTCCTGAGGGGGATTACCTCTCCCTGTATATGCTGTCCCCTGGAGGGGGAGACCTGGTGGCAGTCAGAGGAAGGATAGCAGGTTACCAGGAAGTGACTTGCACATCAACTTTTAAACACTGTTCAAAATCCATAGCCCTTGTATTCTCACAACCACTTTCCACAGCAGCAGTAGCAAACATGCAATGAGGAGCAGACACTTGCTACTGGACACTATCAGATCTGCCGATGCTGAGCCCATACTCATTATCTCCTTTAATTTTAACCATGTAAGATAATTCTTCATATTCGCTAGAGGAGAAAACTGAGATAGCTTGTTCAGGCCAACTGCTGAGGAACAGATTTTATGGTGTTTACCACCATGTAGCCTGGGTTTCTGGCTCTTTGCTTTGGAGTCCCCATCAATCACATGTTTCAGGGTAACTGGTTTGAAGTTCTAACTCACACTTTGCAGAATGCACGCTGGAGAATGCAACCCTGCCCATACTCCGTGTGCACTACTGTGTCTGTTCTCACCAGAACTCTTACTGGAGACGTTGCTGATGGAGGCATCTTCATAAATGGTCATAGCCCACTGTTGGGAATGTCCCCCATCATCAAGCAAAGGCTGCTCCTCACCACATGAGCACTCCTGTGCAGATAAAGGGATTCCCTAAGGAGTCTGTTGAGGTCCTGTGGGAGACAAGCTATGGCAAGACTGACCCTACAGCAGAGTTCACAATAAAAATAAAAATAAAACTCTGCCTAGAGTTCTGTCCAAAATCAAATTCTGTTACTCATACACTCTCCCAAATGGAGAAAGAGGTGATCTGGGATATGAACCGTCAGAAGACAGGAACGGCCTTTACATCCACTCCACATCTGCATCCTAAGACATCTTGAACTGCTTTTCCCACCTAAGCTGTAGGTCTGTTGTCATGTACACTACTTACAGGCCATGCCTAGGGTTTCTGTATACCCACACTATGTGGGCTCATGGTTCCCATTTTGCCACTTAGTTTTCCTTTTACTTGGTTATCAGTACAGGCTGAAGTGGCATCCATTTCTGAGCCCTAGTTTTGCAGGCTCCGGCATGTACTTCCCAACTTACTCAATGAACCGAGAGTAGGTTTTCAACTTCTATAACAGCCACTTTTGAAAATACCACCATCTTATGACCCTTCTTCCTCCTTCACGCTTGGATGACATTTGAGAAACAGTTTTCTTCAGAAAATAGAAACCAACGTTCAAGGTCCTGATCACCAGTGCTGCATGGCACTGCAAGTCAGGAGAGAAATTAGCATCTCTGGTGCAACTGCCACTGTAGCAAATCTTAATTGCCCTGTTATGACTACCTTATAATCACATGACTAGCACCATGGTCACACATTCGCAAGGAGAGAAACAGTGACAGGGATGCTAAATGGCTTCTTTTATGCCTGTTTATCTGAAGAAGAGTCAGTCTCTTTTCCCCATCCCTAAGTGTACTGCAACAGAGTGGAAAGTCCTCCCAAGCCAAGGCAGGAACGCTTTGTAACAGTAAGCCATCAGCATTGTACCCCTAAGACATTCCATGGGTATCTTTCTGGGTCTACTTCCATCACCTCAAGGTTACAGTTCTGTTGTGAGGCTGGAAACAGGACACAGAAGGAAATTGTTGAGAGAAGTTAAGTCACCAATCCAGGGCAAGAGCATGAAAGAGAGCTCAGAGGGAAAGGAGATTGCAGGTTTCTAATTTTCCCCTTTTCCAAGGTTGGGCACAAAGAAACGCGTTCATTGGATGAACTAAGAGTAAATACAACCAAGGGGCTGTGGTTAAGCACTGTCTTTGGTTCTCAACCCCCATCCTGGTGGCTGCTACATCACAATGGACCTCGAACAGCAAGGGAGCTAGAAAGAAACCATTACTGACTTTACTCCAGTCTTCCCTGTTCAACCCTGGCTTGGATTCAACTGAGAGAAATACATACACGTGCCCAAGGGCTCTATGCAAACAACAAGTCAGTGAGGAACAGCTGAGTTCCCAAAGCATCCAGTAGGACAAGGAAACAACAAACACCAACGTTACTGGGAGCCAACATCAAACCTAGAGCTCAAGAAGGGTGAAAGTAGCAAAGACTTGTTTACACTGTGGGAAATGACTACACCAATCAGAGAGCACCACTGCTCCCTGAGGAACCTGACAAAGGTAATGAATAGGTTGGACTGCAAACATGTGACAGAGGAGTAGGTTTTCATGCTGACAGTCACATAAGCAAGACTGCACTCAGAATAGAAACTTAGCCCAAGAGGCTCAAGATACCAGGGGTTCTCTGAACTTCAACCTCCCACAGGCCTCCTTGACAAAAGTCCTGTTGCTGATAGGGCAGACTCAAACACAGAGAAAGGAATTGAAGTGATAGAGATACATCTTAGTTTTTAGAGTAGTTGCCTATCGCTCAAGAAATCCTGGGTTTCATCCTGAGCATGCCATACATCCGAAGTGTTAATGCAAGTCTATAATCCCAGTCAATACTCAGGATCTGGGGGAAGGAGATCCAGAAGGCCAAGGTCATCCTCAACTACACAGGGAGTGTGAGGCTAGTCTGAGATAGAAAACAAAACAACAGCAGGAAAACAGTGGCTAAAGTAAACAGGAAAAGAAAGAAAAAAAGAAAGAATGAATGAATGAATTAGGGGAGGGAAGGAGAAATGCATGGAGGGAGGGAAGGATGAAGGGAGAGAGAGAGAGACAGACAGAGAGAGAGAGAGAGAGAGAGAGAGAGAGAGAGAGAGAGAGAGAGAGAGAGAGAGAGAGAGAGAGAGAGAAGTAGATGACCGTGTCTCTTCAAAATGGGACACATCTAAAGGACACATTTCTTCTAAGCCTCTTAAATACGATGGCCTAGCCTTAAAGACGAGTATGTGGTAAAGCTGTGAAAGTGAAATTATCAGATTCCCCTCATAATTCTGTCATTTTCTTATCTATAATGCAGAGGGAGCAAGAGTCAGTGAGAGAATGAAACAAATTAATACAAAACTAAAGTATATCCACCCGGGCCCCTGACTTTTATGAGCAGCCATCAGCTGAACCAAATGCCCATTCTGTAATATGTGCTACTTGAAACAGTTCAACAAATAAAAGCTAACATTTTATCTGAGCTTAAAGTACGATCTGTGGACGAGGGCACACCAGAACCAGAAGACTGTAGGGAGCTGAACACTGAAAAAAGTTGGATAGAGGGTATTTAGAGACACAAAAGGAGTGCAAAGTTCAAACCCAGTTTGCTTGGTTATGCTTAGGGATTTCCTATTGAGACATGGGCTAGTCCTTTAAGAGTCTGTGGAAGGCTGGAGCTTTGGGGGATGTGATGGGCTGAGACCTAGCTATATGTTACAGAACTTAGTTGCCTAAGCTACATCTTGGTTTATTAACATACTGTTAGGTGACAGTTCATTACACTGGAGCCCAGATTCAGACAGCTTCAGTCCAATGGCCTCATGCTTATTTAATTTAACAGGTATAGATGTGAATTTAAAAGATGCTGAATTATTTATGAGGCAAGCGTTGACTTAGCCAAGGATAATGGAAAGGGGTGATTTACAAATGACTCATACATCTAGCTTTTAAAAGATGCTGTGATCACAATGAAAGAGGTTTGATTGGAAGTCCCATAGGCTGTGCCTTGTCCTTACTAGCTATAGGGCTGTCACTGATGGAAATTTCTGTTTGGAATACTCAGCCCCTGTGTTTCTTTCTTGTTTTAAAGGCACATTTGTGTTTTTGTGTTTGTGGGCACATGCATACACATGTGTGCGTTATTGTGTGTGTGTGTGTGTGTGTGTGTGTGTGTTGATATGGACAGCTTATCTACTCATCAACAACTACTGAGGACCCATCATCATAAAAAGAGAGTTTGGAACACACAAAAAGTCCATTGTTTTCAAGAAGTAAGGAAACAAGAGGAACCATGCGGAAGAAACATTTGACCTATGTATCTTACTAATTTTGTCAAAAACAAAGTTTTAGGCCATACTGAGAAACATATCTCTGTAAAAGAAAGAGGCAAAAAGGAAGACTATAGGTTAAAACAAATTGTTTTTTTACCTTGGGGACCTGGGCTAGTAGAGTCTTTGAACTTATGATAGGAACCATCACACATGAACTATGCTAATCTATGTCTTTATAGCTATGGTCCCCAAACAGCAAAAACAAGAATGTGTGTTATTTTGAGAGAAGGGTTTGGAGAAGAGAAGCAGTCAGAAATGGATACCCTTTATTGGGTGCGTGTTGAAAGTAGAATACATGGGAGAAGGAGGTTGCAAATTCAGAAAATGACCAAGGGAGATTATATACCTTTGAGGGAGATCATGGGCTACTGATGTGACCATGTGACCGCAAGGTGTCCCTCTGTGGAACCATCAGAAGAGAAGCACTGAGCACACCAGCTTTCTGGCTGTAATCATAAAAGAAGTTATTTGAAGATTGGAGTAACAGCATTTGTGCCATAAACAAAGGTAATCATTATATTATGACAGAGACACGTATTTCAATGGGGACAAGTGAGATGTACATGAGGTACCAGGAACACATTAAGAACTTCCTGGATGGCATTTTAAAAGCGTGAGACACAATTAGAGAAGAAGTTGACACTGAGGAAGGCAGCATTCTTGATTGAATGTGGAGAGTCGAGATTTATCCTGCCCACCTGACCTATTGTGCTTAATCTTTTGGTACAGTTTTCAAAATGGTTTCTCATGCATTATTAATTCATTTGTTTCTTATAGAAATCCTTTGAGCTAAGCAGGACAACAGTGACTGTCCCCTGTTGCAGATATGTCGTTTTATAGTGCTTTGCTCACATGACTGGCACATCATCGCATTTTATCCTAATTTTCTTTTCCTTTTGTTACTCTTTCATTCACTTTTATCCTTTCCTCCTTCCCTTTTCACATGTTCTTACATGTGTCCCTATTTGCTAAAGGTGATCCTCTCATCACACAGAGAGCTCCTGAAAAATATCAATGTGTATCTCTTGTTTCTATTATTATTTTGGACTGAAAGGCAACTACAGTGTGTCTTCAGTGGACACACAGATCATGGCTTGAATGTTCCACATTCACTTAAGCAGAAAGTGAATATAAGATAAAAATACAAGAAAGTGTGAACAAATACAGTCTAAACACACTAAGTAAATTTAATTAACAATGACCACAGAATAGATAAAAAATAAAGAAAATGAATCAATGAGGCCAAAATCATAAAATAGTTTACATTTTAAAATAATATGGATGAAGACATATCTAATTGCTGTTCTCAGGAAAAACAAAGAATATTCGCAAATAGGAGGCAAGCTTAAACAAAAAATTTTAAAAGGATTTCCAAAATAAACCATTGAAATGGTATCGAAGTAAGAAAAATACAGTTTATAAATTTGGAATTTAAAAAACAATTAGAGTAACACTGTATATCCCCTGATGCCCGAAATTAGAATCATGGACAGACACAAAGCACCAGCATTGTGTCAGACACAAGAACCTGAGTATACCAATAATTAGTCAGACATATAAGATACTGTCACATATTTGCCAATAACAATGACTCCAATATTAGAGGATAAACTCTAGAGAATTACTTTCTAGAGTATCTCAAGACATAAAAAGGAAACAGACTTTTAAAACTCATTATATGAGTTTAGTAAGCTTGTTACAAAAATAATATTATTAGGATCACATACAGAGTGGGGAACAGAGAGAGAACGGGAAAGGTGGGAGGAGAGAGAGAGAGAGAGAGAGAGAGAGAGAGAGAGAGAGAGAGAGAGAGAGAGAGAGAGAACACAAATGAGTTCAGGATAAATACACTTAATATCAAAATAAGAAAATATCAAACCAAAGTATCTATAAATCTATTCTAAATAGGTATCCTATGAGTTAACACCGTCCAGCAGTGATTTAAACAGACCACAAACAAATAGAATGTGTCTCTAAAATGCCCCAAAGATTTCATACCAAGAAATCTGTTCATATGATCTACTATATTAAAAAATCCCATTAAAGGAAAACTTCTATAGTAGTAGCAATAATAGTTATAATTTTTTGGATAGCAATACTGGCACTGTTTAAATCTCTTTAACAGTAAGGTCTTTTACTTTTGTAAAATAATCCAATAGATTAAATTCTATCCATCTCTTCACTTTCCCAGTGAAAAAATGATATACAGATGTTAGGTGACATATGCAGCATCCTTACTCCAAAACACTCTCTGCATCAATGTACTGTGGTAACTGAATATCAGACATTGAGGGACTTAAATGAAAAGCAGTCAAACAACACAAGCAACAGCAAGAAAATTCCTCAACCTTAAGTAATGGATGGTGCATATGATATTTCATAATGCAATATTAGAATAACTGCCTTCAAAAATCACAAAAATGATTGCTAAATTGACAATTTATCCTGAATTAAAGAAGCTGATTAGTATGATAGTGTGTAAAAAACATGAGAGAAATGTACTAAAATTAAGCATGCAAATGAATCACCATTTAGAGGGGCCATGATTGACAAAACTTTTAAAGAAATTAATGGAAAAGAGAATGGTGAGAACCATATTGTTCATCATGTGATGGTGAGATACAAGATCCATATTGTAAAACATCAGTTTCCTAACACAAATAGACTGTATTGCAAAGCATATTGAAAACAAAGAAGGCCATTCAGAATAATGAAAACGCACCATTCTTAAGACTAGCAGGGAGGGAGGGTGGAAACAGGAAGATACAAGTGAGGGAATAACAATTGGGATGCAATGTGAATAAATTATGAGAGAGAGAGAGAGAGAGAGAGAGAGAGAGAGAGAGAGAGAGAGAGAGAGAGAGAGAGAGAGAGAGAGAGAGAAAGGAGAACAAGCCAGAGAGACAAAGCCAGTAAGCAGTGATCATTCACATATTCACAGCCTCTGCTTTAGCTCCTGCCTTGAATTCCTGCCCTGACTTCCCTTCATGATGGACTGTAAGCTGTAAGATAAAATGAACCCTTTCCTCCTCAAGTTAAAAAAAAAAACAAAAAAACTAACATTGCTTAGAAAGAAGGGTACCTATGTGAACAAATAGTAAAATTCATTTTTACCAGATATTGACAAAGAATACCTAGTTATGTGTGATATAGAAGACATGCTTATCAATTGAATGGCTCACTGTTATAAAAATAGATATTTTGAAGATATCTGTAAATTGAGTTGGTGCTTCAGCCAACATTGCCAAAGAATTATCAATGTTGTCTGGTAAGCTGATTTTAAAATGTAAACTGTACATAAAGATAGTCAAGAATTTTTAGAAGGAAAAACTACCAATTAATGCAACTTATTTTACTGTATTGAAAAACATATTAGTAGATTAGAGGATGACAAATACTGGGAAAACCACCTATTTGTACATGATGATTTATCCATATGCTTTAGTGGGAAAAGGAAAAGCATGCAATGCATTTTGAATTGGTGAAGACAAACCTCCGTTATAAAGCATAGACAAAAAGGTTAGGTATATCAGACAATAATCATTAAAAAAAAACTCTAGTGTATTCTTTATAATCTTGAAGTGCGTATGGCCAGACCATAAAGACAGTTGTTTAGAAGCCTGGGCAAGGGGGAGATAGGGAAGAAAAGAACAAGGGCCAGTCAGGTAGAAAGTAACACATTGCAGCATGTGCTCATATCCAGAACACATGAAGAAGAGCTCCACGTCTCTAACAATATATCATAACCATGTGAAGTCATCACATTAATATGAAATACTGGATTTCTTCTGTTGTCATTTAATTACATAATGCCTGCATGCATTCTAGTTTATAAACGGTTAAAAAGAGTCAGAATAACAAATGGCTAAGTGTCTTTTCCATTTTTCTTAATTCCTTTCTCTCACTCTCCCCTGGATTCCATTTACTCCCATCCATCCATTCCCAGGAAATACAAACTGTCTAGAACTTGGTGCCCGCCCTTCTGAGTGCCCCTTGGCAAATTTGCATTCCCTTGTATTCACAGGTTCTGTTTTGTGTACAAATGTGAAAGTATGTCTTGCTGTAACACCACCCTTCCCATGCCTTAGATATCTTGTCGAATCTGCACTGTTTGGGAAGCTTAGAATTCTATGACGCAGACACACCAAGGCCTCACAGTCAGGTGCCCATTCGCTAGACTTGAGACAACTCCTGGGTTTCACTTGAGAGGTGGCACCGGGAAAACAAGAAGTTCATGACTAGCTTGGACTACATGAAAGCCTGATTTAAACAGCAGGTTTGGAGAAGAGGCAGTGAGATGGCTCAGATGGTCAAGGCACTTGCCACAAAGCCCAAACACCTAAGATGGAGGCCCTAGAGCCAAAGGACTAAAAGAGAAAACTGATTCTGGAAAGTTATCCTCTGACCTCCAAATGCATGCCATGTTGTGCATGGCTCAGCCACAGCTCTCCACTTTCTTCTCTCCCCATATGCACGCAACAAAATAAATCAATATAATTTTAAACATGTATTGATAGACCAATGCCTGTTAACTATATGTTCACTTTCTTTTAATCTGATACTGGATACCTGCCTCACTGAGTCTCACAAACACCAGATAGTATCTCCTTTTACATAGCAGGTAACTATCTACCAGAGACAGATTAAGTAGCTTGGTGACAAAAAGGCAGATGTGGGTGAACCAGAATGTGACTAGCTCCAATCGTGTGTGTGTGTGTGTGTGTGTGTGTGTGTGTGTGTGTGTTGTGTTGTGTAAACACTGGAAATTTCTCTTTCTCAGTTACAGCCTCAGGAAGAAGTTCCAAGCTTTGAGAGAAACCTTTGGCATTTAATTTTGAGTGATTAAAAATATGCTTTCTTCAAGGACCGGGGCCAGCTCTTAATCAGGATTTGCTGCCTGCCATCAAGCCTATTGGCATGATGGTAATATCTATTTGACAACCCAGAGTGAAAGTGATATTCCTTAAGGGATGAAATCACAACCCTGCATTAGAGAGACAGAGAGAGAGAGAGAGAGAGAGAGAGAGAGAGAGAGAGCCTGTTCAAACTTATGTTTAATTTAATATAAATCTTGAGAAACAGCTTACGCAAAAATGACTTTTGCAAGTCACGTACAGTATTCCAATCTTTCACTGTGTTGACCTTCACAAACTTGAACTACACAGCACTGGACTTGAGTAGCTTCTGAGAGTGATATTAAAGCTAGTAATGTTTTTAAGTCTTATTTTATATCTGCATCAGCTTTTGCTCCACTAAGCACAGTTCCTGAGCACGGTGATTTTATGGCTCGTCATTGGGTCTGAACCAACGTTCATGTTTTTTATATAGTTTATTAATTTATTCATATTACATCTAAATTGTTATCCCATCCCTTGTATCCTCCCATTCCTCCCTCCCTCCAATTTTCTCCTTACTCCCTTCCCCTATGACTGTGACTGAGGGGAACCTCTTCCTCCTGTATATGCTCATAGGTTATCAAGTCTCTTCATGGTCCAACGTTCATGTTGATTGGAAGTTAGTGAGATTAACTCGGGGAATCCCTGTGAGGATGTTGCGTTTACGCAAAGGAAACACAAAGAGTCAGACATTCAGAAGACACCATACTTACTAGCCCCATGCTGGGTAGCAGCTGACGTTTGACTGTTTTATGCAGGTGAGTTTCCTGCCTAATATTCACTTCCATCAGAGTTTGTCAGCACCAGCTGAATCAGAAATAACTTGCTTTCATTAAATCTTGCATCATTGAATATAACTCTTCTGCGGTCTATTTATCCTATTTCAACGTGCGGATTTTAATAACACCATAATAGAAATTAATCTTTAGCGTGTGATACCATTTCCTATCATGGCTAATGCCAAACACAATTCTTCATCACTCATTCTGCCTGTTCCCCTTCGTAGTCGGTCATTCTCTGCTAACCCTGGGGCTAATCAGTTGCTGACGTAATAATACGCTACTTCAAATGGTATAATATTGGGATCACCTTGAAAGACACCAAAGCATTTGGTGGATAAAATTAACATCTCCTTGGAAATTGAGAAATTATAAATATTAATATTTCACTATCCTTAACCATATGTTTTTATTTCAAACTGATTTTAAATCTCAAGTAAAATAAACTGTTTATGGGCTGGGAAAATGGCTCAGTGAATAAACAAGCCACTTTGCTCTCAAGCTCAATGGCCTGAATATGATTCCTGGGACCACTTGGCGGAATAAGAGAACCATCAATTTCTCAAGTAGTCCTCTGGCTTCCACAGGTGTACTGTGGCATGGACATACATACCCACACATACAGTGCACAAACAAACACACACACACACACACACACACACACACACACACACACACACACACACGAGAGAGAGAGAGAGAGAGAGAGAGAGAGGGAGGGAGAGAGGGAGAGAAGGAGAGAGAGAGAGGGGCAGATAGATAGAAATAAATATAACACAAATTTTTAAATGATAATAAATTGTTCTTTTCACAATAATGATTTTCTCATTTTAACAAACTAGCTGAACAACAACTTTGCTTTTCCATAACCAAAATAAAATGAATCAAAAAAATAATAATCTTCTGGATGAGGATGGTGTCTTGAGTTTATGTGTCAGAACTTAACTGCCATGAAAAAAGAAATGGCTAAAGTAGACTAAAAGGATTGTTTTTACTTGTTATAGCTTAGAGTATTTCCAAGAAACAGAAAAAAGAGCACCAAGAAGACTAAAACAGTAAAATAAAGAAAAACCTTGAAGGTGAGAAACAGCCTGAATGATAGCTGATTTGGTAATCTTAAAAATGCTGAGTCCTAAGCTGAGGCGCTATCTAGAAGAGCTGATGGCACTTCCTGTTACTAGAGATAGATCTTAATAAAGGAGGGCAGGGCAGGCTGGTCCATGCCTGTAATCCAGGCCTTGGAAGTCTGAGAAAAGAAGAAGAGAAACCCTAGGTAAGTGAGGACTATATAGAAGGAGAAGAAGGAAGAATAGGATGGGGTTGAAGGGTTGAAATCATGTAGAGATTAGAACTTCCCACTCCTTTTGTCCTCTGAAACTGTATGGCATCTGTTTTTGAGTCTCTACAATGGAACACAGAGCAATTGTTTTCTGGGGGAGCTAAAACAGAAGGCATTGGAGCTAAAAACATGAATTGAGTGGATACTGATAAACCAAAGCACACAAAGGTTGTCTTTTAGTGCGAAGCAAGACAGACATTAGAAAAGCGTTTATTTCTCTCTCTAGAAGAGTATGTAGAGTCTATGGGAAATTAGTACAAGTAAATACTACTGAACTTATTCATGAAACGGCCATACTAGACTTGTATGGATAAGGATGTTCTTCTTGTAGTCCCTGGCCTCTCAATCACCTTTTTCATACTTTTCAAAACATTTTAACACGATTATCAACAATAGAAATCACCAAAGAAATAATGGCTTATTCCCTAGACCAGCCCTCCATAGTATTTATTTGTAACAATACACAGTGTGCATTCATTTAACACAAATTATGATATAATCATCTTGAGACAGGAGGGGATTGGAGAAAGTGAAGGACTGTATCAGTGAAAAGAGACAGATGTCCATTCCCTCTGCTAGAAAGCGAATAGATAATTTGTAACAATAAATAATACTAAGAAGGAGAAAGAGAAAGGGAAGGTAGTTTGTTACAAGTCCAGACAACTCTGAATGAATACAAAGGAAGTATGAGAGAGGACTAATCAGAGATGGGATATCCTCATATTTTGGAACTGAATTTTGAAACTAGAGACGGTGTAGTTATGCCACATATAAACTGAGGTGTATGTGAATGCATTTAATTAGTAGGCTAAGGTTGACAGTGCAAAGTTAATCTGCAGCATCAGCAAAGTTCAAATCCCTCGGAATTTTTAATAAGCTCTGCTCTCATTCTATCAAGAATTAAACACATGTTCTTTATCAATTAAGACAACTCTGCTTCTCAATTATAGAAAAATGTACATCGAATATCATATGCAGTTTTAGTCTCCTAGATAGTATACCAATTATATAGGAGTGAAAATGGAAGGTAAGCAAGGATCTAGGGTCATCAAACTGACTCTTCCTGTCATGATAGTCTCATCATTTTGTGAATGAAATACACAGCAAGGAATTTAGATGCAAAATCTATTTTAATTTAAGTCAATGTTAGAATTCACAACTCTGTTATATTGCAGTCTAATTCTACAAAATGTTACATATTCAGAAGCATTCATTTATAAGCTGAATTCAATACTTATGCTGGGCATTCATCGAGTATTCTTCGAGGAGAGATTTCTGAGAGGATGGATGTAGTCAAATTGTCTCTGGCACCTGTTCATGAATGAAATCTTAAGATAGTTAGGAATCTTTGAAAATAACATTTATATTTTAATTCTCTAATTTTTTTTTAGCTAAGTAGTAGCCTCAAATTTAAAATCATAAGCTTGGTGACACTTATTAGTTGTGCAATACCTCTTTTATCCAGACATAAGTTGTGTGTGTGTGTGAAAGAGAGAGAGAGAGAAAGAGAGAGAGAGAGAAAACAGGCAGGACTATATTCATAGGAAGAGTGTCTCATCAATGTTCTTGATATACCTGATTTGGAACCTAGAATTAATTTCCCTTCCAAAATAGCAGTCAGTAAATGCTGGCAGATGTATTTGTGTTGGCAGACATGCGTGGGGTATTTATTTTCTAGCGACAATATTCACATGCATGTGTCGGAACATGAAAATGGACTCAGATCATGTTACATTTGTTAAAACCATGCCCTAGGACAATAAACTGGAGAGGCTAGGAGTTTCATCTCTTTACATCCTTGTCAAGGCAGAGGAAGGGCTATGTAGCCGTGTGCCTCACATCCCGAGTTAGCTGGGATTCAACGTGAAATTCAACAACTGACGGAACCCATCTTCATCTCCATGAACCTTTTGTCATGAACTGTGTTGTGTGTACTCCAGGGTTTGGCAAAGGAGATTGACACATTAAATCCAATTTCTTCTAAGGAATCCCTTCAAGAATAAAGGAAGGGCTAAACAAAAGACTTTCTATGTCCAGTTACTTTAAGGAGAGATTTTTGTCACAATAAACATTTCTGAGATTTCAGCTTTCTTGAACCTTATTATTTTGAAGCAAATATAGCATGTAGAATTCAGCTAATGGGCACATGTTGCAAATGTGTGAAGATCTCTGCTATGCAAAGGTCTCAGATCAATTTCCATTGCAAAATAGCTTGTGTGGACCCTCTGCACTCTTACCTAAGTTATGAATTTGCTTAATCGGTGCAATGCTTTCCTGATATCCAAAAGGGAGACTGGCTCTGCTCACACTAATTAGTAGATTTTATTTTTGTATGAGAACTTATTAAGCCCAGCCAATAAAATACACCCTCATCCCAGGCATCCAATAATTCTTGGATTAAATAATTAAATGTTTTGAAAATGCATAATTACAAGGTTTTCTCTACCACTTCTGATAGTTTATTTAGTTCTTTCTTTAACTTTTTCTTTTCTTTTTCTTTCTTTTATTTTTTTAGACAGGGCTTCTCTGTGTAGCCTTAGCTGTCCTAAACTTGCTTTGTAGACCAGGCTGGCCTCGAACTCACTGCAATTTGCCTACCTATGTCTATCCGAGTGCTGGGATCAAAGGCATGCACCACCATGCTGGACTTAGTTCATTATTTAAAAGAAGTGTCCTGGTTATTTTGTTGGTGGTGGTGCTGTGTGTGTGTGTGTTAACAGAAGCTACTTAGTAAATAATTGCGTTCTGAGCAGGTCTCAGAATATTCGCCATCAAAATCTAGCTCTGGCGCTGCAATTTGAATATTAGCGGTCAGTTTTACAGCTGTTTCATTTAGAGACACTCGTTACAACTCCTGCTTTCCAGCTGTCATTTCTCCCCTCCTCAGCTGGCCCTGGCCCTTAGCATGTTTGCGTGGTGACACCGCGAATGTGCTTCGAGCAGAGTTATATGGCATCATTTGGAGAAACATTGCGTTAATAACCAGAGTTCAAGGGCAAAGGATATAAACGGAGCAAATTACAAGTCTGAACAGATATATAGCTTTCGCTAAAAGGGACATGGGCTGCTACTTTATTTACTGGGCACCGGTGCACTTGTGGAAGGTGCTGGAACACAGGAAGACATTTTTAAACGGCCAGCCTCACAGCTTAAGAAAACAACACACATTTTCAGATGAGAAGACAAGCTAGTGCGAGGATGAACGATTCTGGCTTTCCTAATAAGAGTGTACGATCTGTGTAATGCACCTTAAGTTTCTGGGGGTAATTTCACAGATGAGAATATCATTTTATGTGCCACCCTGGAGAGAAAGCAAGAGCTTGTTGGAAACCGAAGTTCAGTAGATAATTTCTGCCTGCAACTTAGCCCAGTATTTTTGTGATTTCCTGCGTCGCTGATTGTAACCACTTTAACGTAGCTTCCACTTTAGTTCAAAATTAATGGCTCAAAAGAATGATTTGTGAAAATGCTATGTTCTACTTTATCTGTATGTGTCTGAGCCACATTTTGGACTAAATGAGAAGGGAACCAGAAATTAAGCAGAAATAAATACCAAACAAGAAAAATAAATAAAAAAAAACAAATGAACATGAGTACATCCATTAATAAACAGAGAAAATGAATATCAGATAATAATTTCCACGGGATACATTACTGAATAGTAGTGGTACTTAAAGCCTCAGAAACACTAAGCATAAATATGCACTTTATTTGTGAAATTTACCTCTGTAAAGCCAAAAATGCCATATAATAATTTTATTTCCCCAGGGTGGGATGGCATGTGTGTGTGTGTGTGTGTGTTTGTGTGTGTGTGTGTGTGTGTGTGTGTGTGTGTGTGTGTGTAATATCAGGATGTCTGGTTCCTTCATTGCATTTAAGAAACGTGTTAAGATATTTCAAATCCATAATTTAGGTCAGCTGTTTCTTTTTCTCCCTGAAAATGTTCCTTATAGGATTATTTGCTGACACCTAAAAGTAATCTGAGAATCAGAGACTGGGAAAGCACTTGAGCAAATTATATACACAATCCATGAAAGGTTTTGCAGCCAATGAAACCGATGGATATCTGATATCGTCACTGTCTAATAATGTTAACTTGTGAGATAATGTGCTATGAAAACACACAGTATTCAAATGTATTATTTAATTACTAAAACTAGCACACTAAATGCACACATTTCTGTTTGTTCTATGGGAACCCAATGGGGCAGAATGAATAGGTGTCTTTAAATTTTTCCTGCTTCCTAAACTTAATGGTTGTGCTACTAAAAATGTGACATCTGAAAAAGGACAATATGCATGCATTGCTACATCAGCCACTCTGCTTAAACTGGTTCGCTAACATACACCTTGGCAGTAAGTTTCAAACTCAGCTCTTCTCGTGGGGGTAGTGTTGAGGGCAGAAGGAGATGTTGGGCATTTAAAGGCACCATTAGACAAACCACATTCTCCCTATGGTGGGGGGCTGGGGGAGGAGAGGAATCCAACACTTCCTGAACTCTCAGAGGCAAAGGAATCCACGTTCAGGCTGGGCAGGCTTTGCCTTGACGTGAGATGTATTCCCTTTAGCAGCCTGGCTGGCAGGGAGAAATATTTGCCTTGAATGGGCCCGTCCTTCAGTTGCCAAACAAGAGACCAGGTGATACAATGACTTGCTAGCGGGCCCATTTCAGTGGCTGATGCTGACATGTATTCTCCTGCTATCCATCTATCTGTCTCAACCCCCTAATGAGTTTTAAAAGGACACTTTACACAGTAAGGGCTAAAGCCATGGACTTCTAGCTTTTTACAAGAACGGACAAAGAGCGTTCAAATGGCTTTTGACTTTTAAACATGTAAATGATGAAAATGTTACACTTCCTAACATGCAAAATATTTATTTCTTGCCCCATACCTGTCTGTATCATCTCTATGAAAACCCATACTAGCTTTGAATAGCCATTGATGTTGGATTTTTCATCCTGCATTGAATATCTAAAATACATCCTCCTACTTACTCTCCTTCAATCAATTTTCTGTGGTTTTAAACCTCCCCTACTCCCCGCCCCGGATGAGGTTGAAGAGCAAGTGTGTAGGTCTGATACCACCGTTTGTCTCATATTCGGACCAAGAATCATTAAGAGTGAATAAGAGTTTTAAATTGTCTGCAGTTTGAGTAGAGCCGGCTAGCTCGGATGGCGAAATGATTTGTCAGACAGTTCGAAACCTTGCGGAGCTCTGCTCCATCCGCTTTCGCATCCTGCCGTTTTCCTTTCTCCCACCAAGATATAATAGAAACTAATCTTCAAAATCTAAACATTCCAGGGTCTGTCCTTTTGTGCAGGCATCTCGCCCTCCCTGCTCGGCGCCTCACTGTGCTGTGAGTGTGTTCCTATTTACATGCGCAGGCTCCCCGCTGGTGGGACCCGGGCGGGCAGACAGACCATCCATCATCCATCCTCCTACCCGCTGAGCGCTGCATCCACCGCCAATCCCATGGCCGGTGGGGCAGCACCTGCGAGACAGCCTGCAGCTTAGCTCTGCTCTGCTCTCCTTGCCACGCCTCACAGGCTGGTGGTGCCCTTGTGAGCCACTGGCGTTCTGCAAGGCCAAAACCCAGAAAGGTAGGCTGCAGTGACCAGCTTGCTTTTGTGCTGAACCCTAAACTGTAGCTGGTGAGGAGGCGGGAACTTGGGAGTGTGCTTGCCTTGCATGGGTCCCTTGCAAACCCTCACTAGCGATACTCTGTAAAACACTGGGAATTACAATGTTTCGTTTTGGGAAGAGAGAGTAACTAAGAACAAGTTTTGGGATTATGGTCTATATGCCTCTGGCCTGTTGCTCTTTGTGGCACTGACCCAGGAGAGTTTGCAAGCCGAGTTTGAATTTGGAGCAGCCCATGCACATTTACAGCACCATCTCTGCCAGAACTAAGTGAACAGAACTAAGTGAACGATATCCAACACAATCCGTGAGATGAACCAGTCTATAAAGTGCTTGCTGCGCAAACAAGACCTGAATTCGGATTCGCAGCACCCGTGGGAAAACCAGGAGCAGGGAGCATTTGTAATCCCAGTGCAGCAAGATGGAGACAGAGGATCCCTGAGAATTGCTAGTCAAGTTCATAAACAAACCCTGTCCCACCCAAAATAGAAAGCAAGAATTGAGGTTGACACCAATGTTGACCTGTAGCCTCCATAGCACGCAAGCACGCGCGCGCACCCACCCCCCGCCCCCCCCCCCCCCCCACACACACACAGTCCAACACAGGCTAAATTTTGAAACAGCTTCTCTCTGACCCAACAACTATCACAAACAGAAACGTAAGATAGGCCTCAAGGACTAAATCTTAGGTTGTGACAATTCAAGTCAAGAAATGGGGGCGGGGCTCTGGGAAATGTTTGTTTTAGAAAACAATGTTTCTCAAAGAAGGATTATCAAGAACAACATGTGAAACAGTAGGCATCACCCTCAACCTTCTGCCCTTGTCTTGCTTCTGAACTTTCAGTCATCAAAGGAGAGAAATGTAATGATTTCCCTTCAGTCACCCTTTTAGACCAAGAGCCAATATGGCTAAAAAGGAATAGAAATAGAGAGGTTGTGCTTTGTTGCTATAGAAAGAAAGCTGTTGTACTAAGGGCCCTCCTGTGAGAAGTATCACCCTCCAAGAGAGTGGATCAAAAGCCTGGTTTCACTTGTGTCTCCTCTGGCTGTTTTAAAGGATTATCTTATGAGGTTGGTCTATGGTGTGGCCAGGACAAAAGTACCTGGGAAACCTACTGGCATGTTTCTATCAGTGGGATTCTTGGAATATACCTCTGACCTGGGTCCTGGGTTATTCACCCCTCCACATTCAAGTGTAGACACGGGAGTTCAACATTGTGTGAGCAAATCTTTTTTCTTTTCTTTTCTTTTTTTCTTTTTTCTTTTTTCTTTTTCTTTCTTTCTTTTTTTTTTTTTTTTTTTTTTTTTTTTTTTTTGTCATCTGTAACTCATTTGCATGCCTCCCTGAAGTAACTTGAAAGGAGTTTTGGGCTTTTTAATGCTGATATTGATGGAGTTGTTTATAATGTTAGTTATAATAATGCTTTAGCTGGGGTAAAAGCAAACTCACAGATGGAAATCTGAAATTTCTTTCCCAGAGTGTGAGAGCCCTGTGTGCTAGAATCCTTACTACTGTGGTGATTTGGGGGGTCGGGGATGGGGCGCTGGGGCTCTCTCCAGGGTGACCCATGTCCAGCAGGGTCTGTCTGTGCATTCTGTGTGAACAGAACAGTCTTCATGTTGACCCAAATGGAACTGGAATTTCTCTTCCCTTGGCATTTCCCCACCATCTGCTGCCAGCAGAGGCGCCTTTGGGTTGTGCAGTATACTCTTCCTTGGGAGATAGATGGTCACTTCTTGGATTGGACACCTTGACCTTTCACGGGTGCTGGTCATTGATCTTGATCAGGACTGGATAGGAAGCTCTTGACTCAGCTGCCAACACACCACAGGGAAATTCAATTTCTGTGTCCTCGAAGCCTGGCCTCAATTAGGAGCCCTCGTTATTATTTTACTTTTATTAAGGAAAGCTGCAGCCCCTGCTTTCTAGCTCTAGTTTTTAGTTACAGTAATCAATTTTTCCAGTATAACTGGCTGTAATTGTTGGCATGGATATTGAGCTTTCATGGTGCACAGACATAGTGTTTGCCTGGGAAGGCTCTTCTCCATACCTTGCCGACAGATGGGTAATAATGCCATACATTAATACCTCCACATTGGTTTATGTGTGTTTGACCACAGTGCAAGCATAATTATTTTTGCCCAGTAAAAGCTATTAGAGATCTATTTGGTAGGTTTTACGATCAATAGCTCCTGTGATATTTGTGTAGCAGCCACAGAATAATCAATGGAAGGTCGTATAAAGTAAATTACCATCCTCCCATAATGATTCTTTTTTTCTGGATGAGAATTGGGTTTTATTATTACATCAAGAGCCCCTCACAACGCATGCTCTGTCTGTCATGGAAAGAGAGATATAAAAGTTGGGAGCGTATTTTGAACATAGTATTAATATCCATTACTTGAATTTATGTTATTGGCTTATTGAATTAGTGGACTCACACTGGAATTCCTTTAGAACCCTTCTGCATATACTCAGAGACACAGTTAATAACAGTTGGGAGCAAACGGACACCTTTGCCGCATGGTGGAGTGAGTCACTTTGCAAAAGTCAATCTTAGTAGCTGTCTCTTTAAAGCAAATTTAGAGTTGGTTAAATGTGTTATATTGACACTGTGACCGAGCTCTCTGCAAAGCTTTTGGAGAATGACTGGCGCGCTAAGCAGAAGCCGATGGAAAGAATGCTGAATACTATAAATGCCTGTCTATGAGTAGATGCAGGTGAAACTGGGGGAGGAGAGGAGGCAGTCTTGCACACCTGTGCTCAAGTACCAGCTTCCAGCTCCCACCAGAGATGCCTAACCTGGATTTTATTCTTGCAGTTCGAGTCTCGGTGATGGCCGGGCCCTTATAAAAGATTGCAATTTGCCAACCAGGGGCATGCAATCCCCCAACTGTCTTAAAGGGACCCATTTTGAAAGTTTAGCTTTTCTTTTCGTGGGTGCAATCAGTTGTGCACTGAAAAACTGCAGCCACAGTTGGATAACTACAAGCACAACAGGCCACGAGAGGCCTCTTTGCTCCAAATTTTGTACCTGCAACTAATTGCGCTTACAGCAAATGGGAGAGTAGAAGGGACTTTTTTTTTAAAAATTTGGGCCAGTAAATTCTCCATGGAGGGAACAGGCAA
Organism: Acomys russatus; assembly: GCF_903995435.1. Lineage (NCBI taxonomy): Eukaryota > Metazoa > Chordata > Mammalia > Rodentia > Muridae > Acomys > Acomys russatus. Next base: position 26,647,856 of record NC_067143.1, read on the forward strand.
GAAAGGAGACAATTACTCACATTCTTTAAAGACAAAGGCATATAAAGATATTTCTCTTCACACCTCTGATCCAGCGTGTAGCTTGCCCAGGTTGCTAAGCAGGAGGTAGTACTGTACCCTAATCTTTTGCAATATCACATGGGACTTGATTACAGTTTACAAATGTGCAAGAGATAATGTGCTTAAAGAAACACGCCCAAGGATGGGAAACGGAGACCATTACTACTGATGAACAAGTAGAGTGCTTCAAATGATACGGAAGCAGAGATTTTCTTTTGTATGAAATTGTGTGATTATTGTTAAAACTGGGTGTGTTTTTTTTGTCTTCAGTTAAAATACATAGTAGTTCCTTTATATATCTAGATCCCAATCAAGAGGAACACTGGGGAACACCTCAAATTTATGTATGTATATACACATATGCACATGCATATTTATTTATATGCATATATATTCATTTACACAAATTATACATATGTGTTTATGCATGTATATACATAAAACCATGTGTATGTATACATATTTCATATGCATATATATATATATATACATTATCACTGTTTTTGATAAGTTTAGAGGGAAAACAGCTTTGACTTTTAAAAAATGCACAGATGTGATCTGTGCCATCCTCAGTTCCCAGGGTCTAGACATCTGCTTGCAGGAGCTTGTGATCTTATGGTTCCACAGGAACCCTATCCTGCCCTCTCCTTTATTCAGTGTGGTGATTTGGAAATTAAGATGGAAAGCAAGATTTTGCTCTCTACTTTTTGTTGATAACCAAAACTAGGCTCATATTTTGAAGTTTCTGTATAAAATACAAGATGACATTGATGTCCTGAGTTGCTGTTTTTATGAAATTCCTCAAAGGAACTTGTATATTCCAGATGGATTCTACCACTGGACAAGGCAGCAAAGAGTCTTGCTTGTTCTTATAAGCCCTAGAAATTCCTGATGAGTGACATAGTAGTAGTTAAAAAGCAAAAAGACCAAGACAGGCATATAGAGGAACAAAAACACAGAAGAGAGAACTCAGAAATTACTTTATACATATACAATCAATATGGCGGACTGCCAAGAATATACAATGGGAGAAAGACAGGCTCTTCAACAAATGGTGTTGGGAAAACTGCAAATCCACAATCAGAGAATTGCATTACAGCTTCATCTTACACCATCCACAAAACCAAAACCGGACTGAAAATGGATTGTAGACTTAAAGGAAAAACCCTGAAACTGTGAAACTTTTAGAAGAAAAGTAGAAACAGTGCCATGACATTGGCCTGGGTGTATTTATTTGTAAATGAGCCCAGAATCCCAGACAATGAAGGCAAAATTAGACAAGTGATATTACATGAAAATGAAAGGCTTCTGCACAGCAAAAGAAACCAGAGAGAAGAAGGAAAAATATTTATAAACCATATGGCAGATCAGACATGAATTTCAAAACTTCAGAACTTCTACCTCTCAACAGAAAACAACTGACAACCAAATTTTCAAAATGGCCTAAGGACTGGACTAAATGTTTCTACAAAGACAATATACAGAACTGATCATGGTGGCTCCTGCCTATAATCCCAACACTTAGAAGATTGAACCTAAGCAGTATATTCTAAGGTAACCATACTCTGTATAGTGAGACCTTCTGTGGAAGGAGGAAGAAGAGGAGGAGAAAGAGGAAACACTATACAAATGACCAACAAGTATCTGAAACAATGTTCATTGTCACTAATCATCGTGAAATTACCTACAGTGGGGGACCAGAAAGATCACTTAGCAGTTAAGAATACTCATTTCAATCAAAGGGACAAGAGTTTGGTTCCCAACTTATACACGCGCACATGCACACGCGCACACACACACACACACACACACACACACACATTATAAATGATAAGTCACCAATTTTATTTAAATTTTTTATTTCATCACTTTACATCCTGATCCCAGCCTTCTCCCTTCTCTCCTCCCAGTCCCACCCTCTCATCCCCTTCCTCCCATTCCCCCCTTTCTTTCTTCTCAGAGAAGGAAAGGCCCCTAAGAAATATCAACCAATCCTGGCACTTCAAACTGCAGCACATCACCTCCCACTGATGCCTGACAAAGCAACCCAGTTAGAGGAAAGGGACTCAGTGGCAGGCAACAGAGGCAGATATAGCCCCTATTCCAATTGTTAGGGTATCTATATGTTGACCACTCTGCACATTGGCTACATATCTGTAGGGAGTCTAGGGCCAGTCCATGCCTTGTTCTTTGGTTGGTGATTCAGTCTCTGTGAGTTCCCATGGGCCCAGATTAGTTGACTCTGTAAGTCCATTTGTGGTGTCCTTGATCCCTCCGAATCCCTCTATGCTTCCCCCTACTCTTCCACAGAACATCTCAGGCTCAGCATATTTGTTATCTGTAAGTCTCTGCATCACATCTCTCCATAAGCTGCTTGAAGAAGCCTCTCAGAAGACAGGTTTCCTGTCCGTAAGCATAGCACAGTATCATTAATAGTGTCAGGGGTTGGCTTTCTCCCATAGGGTTGGTCTCAAGTTGGCATAGTCATTGCTTGGCCTTTCCCTCAATCTCTGCTCCATCTTTAATTCCACACTTCTTGTAAGCAAGATGCATTTTGGGTCAAAGGTTTTATGAGTAGTTTGGTGTCTCCCTCCACTGGGCATCCTCCCTGGCTACAGGAGGTGGGAACTTCAGGTGCCTTAATTCCCACTGCTAGGAGATTTAAAGAACACAATGAAGTATCACTTCACATATGGCAGAAGACATCTTTTCCTCCATACCTACAAGCTGACAAAGATGGCAAATTGTGGTGAAACAGAAATGCTCCTGCACACTGTTGGTAGGATCATAAAACTGAGCAGCTACTGTGAGAACTAGGCCAATTTAACCTGGATGAAAACCAATGCTATTACTGGCACCAATGCAAGCTCAATGCTGTTTGTTGGACTTTATATTAACACTGAAAAGCAATTACTAACCTTTAGTGGTTTTTTTGTGGGAGGGGGGAATAGCCAAGTTTCAAGCTTATGTTTTAAATGCATAAATCAAGGAGCCCAGACCCATTACCACCATCTTGATTAATTTTAACTTAGGCTACATTATCTGAGGATTCTCCTTACAAAAATCCCTTCAAGAGAATAAAGTGCGAACAGAAATACATATTGACACCCCAAAACTGTGAGTCTGTGTGTGTTGCATGTAGTTCGTTGACAGGGATTGCGCACATGGCGTGCACCTCCATGTGCATGCAGTGGATGTCAAAGGTTGGTGTTGGTGTCTTCCTCGATTACGCCCTACTTTATTTGGCAGGACAGAATCTGTCACTGAACACAGAACTCATCTTCTGAGCTAGGCTGACAGAGCAATGAACACTCCGAGTCTAAGCTTCCCCGGTTGCTGGAATTCCAGATGCATGCCAAAGCACTTGCTTTCATGTGAATGTTGGAGGTCCACGTTGAGGACCCTGGGATTGTATGTAAAATGCACCTTCCCAACTCAGCCATCTCCCTGTTCCAGGCAGTTTATTTGAAGCCATTTGCCTGCTCTGTAATTCTGTTCAGATTATGGAACCTGTTTCTTGCCTTTTCCTGTCTTCTTTGTGACACTGTAGATGAGTGAAGATGCTACCACTGTCCTTTGAAGAATTATCAGATAAGATATTAATTTCTCTCATGCATTTGTCTGAACTTCGGCATTTAGCTTTGGTCCTGAACTACAAAAAGAGATGGAGATGTGGTTGAAAGTTCAGAGAAGAGAGATTCAAAGGATATAAACAACAGAATTTTGAGACATGTTTAGAATTTATACTTCGGAGAGTAAAGTAAAAGATGATGAGACAATGAAATGATATATGAGCAAATTGCAGGACCATTTTCTCCAGAGGTAAAGGTAATAACACTTGAGGGAATGGACTTAAATTAGGAGCAATTTTATATGTACAGAAAAACATTACATTAACCATAGAAGCTAAAAGGAACTTGTAATGAACAACAAAGAGAAGCAATAAAACACCATTCCTTTGTACCTAAAAATGCTACATGCAAATGAGACATTCAATAAATAAACAGGAGATGTGGCAGCTGACTGATTGATGATGACAATGGTGAAGGGTCATTAGAATCACTTCCTATATCAACTCTGTATGACCCAATCTTTTAGCCCTTGCCTTACATTACCCTAACACTGAATTAACTCTGCCATACTCCTTCACTACACTATACAAGCAGCACCTCCCCACCAATGTTAGCTGATACTAGCTAATTTTGATTTTACTTTTTGAATAAAATTGTAAGCATTGAGTGGGCTACAAACTCTTCCTTCAGTTCGGAAAATGTACGTATGACATTAGACTACCAAGATGATAATTCTAGACTGACCTCTGCCCCTCTCTCTTGAAGTCTATATGTTTCCCATTAGCTGACTTTATGCCTCATGGTCCTCAAGAACTTTGTGGACTTTGATTTTTTTGCTCTTCCTATCTAATGTATTTGTTGTATCAGCATATGAACAAAATAATAAACAAACTAGTAATAATAAAATGCTATTTTTTGTAAAGGTTGGGCACTGACCTTAAATAATAACGATCGTTTGTTTCTTAGGCTCTTGGTTAAAAAACAAACTGTATTTTTAGGTGGAAATGTGAGTTCTTCCCATTTGTCCAGCTTCTCTTGCAGCTAGGTGTGGTTTTGTGAATGAATATGGAAACTTCAGTGACTCCATCTCTGCCTCCCATCACTTCCTCCTATGTGGATGTTGGTCCAGCTGTGAGGTAGGAGAACCTAAGCTGTTACAGTGGCCTTGTGTTTCTCGCTCACTCACCTTATTAAGGATCCATGAACTTTGAGATGCTGTGATTTGCCCCCAATCATCTGGCTGTAAAACTGAATCCTTGCTACTATTTTCACCTGTTCATCTCTCTAAATCTCATCTTATTAAAACTATGGCCATCTGATTTGACTTTTCTTCACAGGTATGTACTTCAGTCATCCCCTGTGGGGACCTTCACACTCTCCCTGTCACCAGGTCTCAGCCTGATCCAGTTGCCTCTTACTCATAGAAATTGTGCTCCATTGCCCTCTGTGGCTACCATCTTGCCTGACCTTACCTTACCTGATAAAACAAGAACAGTTGACCTGATCTACTCTCTTCTCAGGAGACACTCCTAGACTGCTGTGATGCCATATACCCAGTGTTTTCTTCAGCCTTTCTGTTCACTTACCAGTCTCTTTAATAGGCCTATATTTCAGTTGGCAACTCTATCACGATTTTAAGCCTAAAATATGTAACACATACTATATGGACCTTTAATATTCCTATTTCCCAGACCAGTTGTACTGCATCTTTTTCATTCTAGCTGCTCACCCGTTCACTACATTTGCAATTGTGCTCTCTACCTTATTCCTTAGAACCCACTCTCAAAGCAGTTGGGAATGTATCAGAATTACATTGATCTTTTTCTATTCGTCCTAACTCCTATCCTGTAAGTCATAATCCTTTCCTTATTCATGGAATGATAATGTGGTCGGGTTTCCTCAACTGCATTCTTTCCATACTTATTTGAAGACTGACATAAGAAACAAAGTATTATCTCCACAAAGGACTAACACTAACCTTCTTCATTAAAGCCCTAGACAATCCCTTTCTCTCATGGGGCTTTCCTCTCGGGTCCTCAGAAAGAACACTAGTTCCCATCCGAGAATCATGAAAGAAGCCATTTATTTTCTGAGGATCTGTTCCCTGAGGTTTCCACAGTTGCTTTAAGTCTTCATATCCCTCATGAAGTATTACTGACTTAGCAAAACTTTCCATATTTTAAGAAAATACACATATGCAGATACCAATCTTTTGTAGCACTTCCTGGGATTTGTTTTCAACTCGCAATTCCTGGGGTTTATTGGGATAATTACTTAAATAATATTTTAGCAGATGCCCTGAGTTGTTATTTGCTTATCATAAATTTACCTGCTTTAAGGGTATATTCACTCTTTTGTACTTTAAACAAACTTGCCACATTGAGAACCATCAACACAAATCACTTTAAAAATATTCTTCTCATACCAGTTTTGAGCCATTCCCCATTCCCAGCCTGACTCCAAACAACCCACTAATCTAAACTCTGTCTCTTTAAGTTTGCTTTTTCCTTGACACACAAATGGAATTATATGAAATACGGCCCTTTGCAAATGGCTTCTTTTATTTGTCAAAATAGAAAAAAAAATGCTAAAAGTCAATGTATTTAACAGAATATTATTATAAACCATGTCAGTTTCATTCCTTTGTTTGCCCATTTGCTATCTCACTGTATGGATACACCAGGCCTTATTTCAGTATTATCTGCACGTGACAGTCATTAGGACTGTCCTCAGTTTGGAGCTATGTACTGTGTTTGTAGAACTAATTACTTTCAACTGTACAATTTTGACCCCGTTGATTTTATATCTTCTTTCCAAACCTGTAAGCCTGAGAGTAGAGGCCTCTAACTGCTTTGGCACCAGGCTATGACCAGGGTCCAGCAAATTCCTTCTAAGGAACAAATTCTCCAGATGCAATTGTCAATGAATGAATGACATTTAACTCCATACTGATTTCCAAATACTTCCCCCTAAGAAACACTGGTCAACAGAGATGATTATAGGCATTAGAAATGTGACTCTCTATTTTTGGAACGCATCAGCTCTGTGGGATACAACCTTACAAATGTGTGCTCACCTCATTTTGCAGTATTTGAGGAATTACTAACCCTAAGGGAAGAGGGGCATATTTTCCCTAGACTTTAGTAGGTTGTATATCCATTTCTAACTCTAAAAAATCTTAGAGCAGGTATGGTTAGTTATAATTTATCTGTACATTTGGAAGGAAATCTTTGAAGGATTCTAGAAAAGTCCTTCCCTATAGGAATACTCAAGTGCTGGAACTGGAACTATGAATGAAACATTAAGGAGTAGTTTCTCAATTGGAGTGTGTGTGTGTGTGTGTGTGTGTGTGTGTGTATGTCTATCTTTTGGGACCTAGAATATTGCTTTATGCTTTAGTTCACTGTAACATCTGTTGTGGAAATTGAAGCCAACCTTAGTCTTCAGGCAAAACTATGGAAACTTGGCCTCTAGAGGCTGGGGCTCAGAGTCTTTGTAAACAGAGACCATGTAGAGGCATGAATGAAGTAAGAGCTACCTTTATACTATTGTGATTGTGCTCTGTGTCTGTGTCACTGAAACGAGGATGTTTTAAACATAATATGTGTCTAGGAATTTGGGGGATGCCATTTGTAATTTATAGACGATATTAGGGAACAGGTGGTCCCTCCTCGGGACTTTTAGTCTCACTTAATAAAAGAAGTTAAGGATAGACTCAAATGAGAAATTTAGGACGCTTTTATTAGAATTTAAAAGGAAAACTCCAGGGCAGACAAGCTGCTAATCTCAGGAGGATGAGAAAGAGGAAGGAGAAGAAACAAAACAAAACAAAATGTCCTGCCATTTTAACTAAGCTGACAGAGAGGTCAGCCAATCATATCACATGGAAGATTAGGAGCCACATGATAGGAAGAGGAGATAAGTACCAGAGATAGAAAGAGAAAAAGGAAAAGTGATACTTTTTCTGGGTAATTCAGAAGAGCTGGCAGTGTTGTGAGGCCACATGGCTACATCCTCAGGAAGCTGCTGTGCTAGTCGATAGGAATTCTGGGAAGAAAAAATATAGTATCTCATTAAAGGGATGATTATTCTGCCTACTTTTTTTAGCATGGCTTAAGGGGAACCCATCTTTCAAGGAGTGGCCCCTTGAGTGGTCATTATGAATGTCAGGTGTTCCCCGAGGCCAGAGATTTCCTGTTCTTGGTCAGTTTTCTCTGATTAAAGCTTTGCTGCTGTATCAATTACAAGCAACTGGAATCAACTTTGCAAAGCTGCTGCCTCCCTTGCTTCTCATGACATCAGAAAACAAGTGGGGATCCTGTGAAGGTCCTTGGTGAGAGATAAAAGTCCATGAGAGCTATGATAATGATATCTCACTTTACTAGGGGAAAACATGGTGTCTGGCACCTATGAGAAACCAACGCTCAGGCAAATGAGCCCAACATAGGAAGGACTTTGAAGGTTCTAGGCAAGGTCTCATCCAACAGACACCTCAGAGAGGGTTGGGAAAAGTTCTTAACTTGCATGTAAGATATACTCAGTTTCACTAAGTAATTTAAGCAAAAATCTAAAAGGAATGTAGTAAATAAATGATTTTTTTTCTTAAGCATTTTTTTTTTTTCTTATAGGAGAAAACCAGAATAAAGCAGGGCCCAAAACAATGTCAATGAACAGGATTTTGTGGTACTGAAAGGAGACATTCTGATGTGCTGGACCAACCACAGCTGATGCTGGAGAGTTGGTTCCTGTAGCTTAAAAGTGAAATGTACCCCAAAGGTTTATATATTAAAAGTTTCTCATGAGCTCAGTGGTCTTGGGAGGTGATGCAGGAGCTTTTAAGAGGTTGGGCTTAGGCTGATCATTGAAGGTATAGCCTTGAAGGATCTTTAGAGACCCCAGAACCTTCCATGATTCTCTTTTTCTCACTTTTTTTCCTTTGCTATGAGGTATCATGTGTACCAGGCTTTCCTAAGACTCACTATGGTGCCATAAATGATCATGAAGTCTTGGTCCTCCTGAATCTATCTCATCACTGCTACCATTATAAGTATGTGACACCATGCCTTTCCTGTTTTCTCCTTTTGAACATTTGAGAAACATTGCAAGAAGTGATCATCTATCTGCCATGTGCTCCCACTACGTATTACGTCACCACAGGCTCAAAAGCAAAGGGCTAGCTGACTATAGACTGAACATCAAAGATGTGCCTACAAATAAACCTTTCTTTTTTATAAGTTGATCATCTCAGGTATTTTGTCACAGTACTAGAATACTGACTAATATAGTTCCCATTTAATCAGGGTAGTGACAAGTAAGAAGCTCAAAAATAAGGCTTTACATAGAATTAAAAGTAACAGCAGGAGGAGTTTAGAGGGAGCTGCAGAGCTTGAGGAGCAAATGAGTACACTTACAGCTGGCAATAACAGGGAAATAGGGAGCAATTGCTTAGAATGTGTTGTAGAGGAGGATCAGCTTGATAAAGATCAAGGAAGAGTCCAGGTGGAGGGGAGGGTAGTTTACGGACATAAGCAAGTTTAATTGTAGTGAGTTCTCTTCTCTAGAGGAAGACGCACTCGAAAAAATAAAAACTACACAAACACTCACTCACTGGAAAATGGATGTTATCAAAATTTGCAAATTAACTTGCAAGGGTACAGAGCCTGAAACAGCCTACCTTCTTGATGGATATTTCGAATCTCTGTAGCAGGATTAAAGCTGCCTCTGTGTAGCATTTCTTTTCCACCGTGTTCAACCTCCATGTCCTCCTCAGTGCTTGCTCTTTGCATCAAGATAAAATACGTCTATTTCACCTGTCACCTAAGTAGTGCTCTGCCTGTGTGGGGTTACAGACTATGATAAAAGTAAATACTGCTATTGATTGGCAACCATTAGTAAAATTGCCAATAAATTCCACTAACAGGAAGGTTGTTTGGTTGTTTGTTGTTTTTACAGCAGCCAGAAGACAAAACAAAACAAAACCAATGAATTCTGTAGGTGACGACAGCAAAAACATATATTGAAATATGATGATTCTCCTACTTCGTTTTTGCTATCATTATCACCACTGCTTTCCCCACAAGACAACTTAGGGTCTTCAACAATGTGATATGGAGTTAGAGTTCTTTTTCTTCTGGTTTTCAAAATTCAGATTCTGCCTTCTCTTTCTTCTTGATTAATGGTTAATTCTTAACATTGGTTGGAACGCTAAGGGACTCAGTTTTTAAAAAGTAGAAACATTACAAATCACAGAAGAACAATTGTATCATCAGGTCAGAAGACATAGTGGACTCTGAACACGACGTGGTGAACTCTACATCCCGAAGGAAATGGTGCCTATGAGCAGAGGCCTTCACAGGACTGCTGAGTCTCACAGGTGTGGCTGTTGGGAATATGTCTGATAGACCACAAGGCAGGCAGGAGACTAGAATAAGAGCCATTGCCCCCTCTGAGTCGAATGGCACTTAAAGCTGGAACAGGGGAGCTAACTTGTTCTGAGGAGATCATGGTCAGCATCAAGGAGCCATGGCATATAAGCAAGTTGTAGAAGCTGGATAAAGTAAGGAATATTATTCTAGGACCTTTGAAAACCCCGAGGTGCCAATCTGCTATAGATGTCTGACTTGGTCCAACAAGGACCAAATGTGTTATTGCAGCTGCTGGAAACCATTGCATAGCTTGAGGAGTAACCCCAGAAAGGAAATATTGTGTTTCAGCTTCTTCAAAAATGTCAGAAGACTAGTTAGGTAACTTTTACAATAAAGAAATTAGCACTATTGAGCCACTGAGCTTTACACAATATCTAACAGTGAAAAACCATACCGTAAATAAAACACAGTTGTAGAATTAGACCAATAATTGATGATGACCAAAAGGTACAAACTACGTTCAGAAAGAAAAGAAAAAGTTGCCATGTGTCTTAGTCACTGCTCTTAGTTTCTGTAAAGGGGAAAGCACGGCCAAGGCCATGGTTATAAAAGGAGGGACAGCTGGAAGGTTGGTTATAGCTTCACAGAGATAATCAAGGATCATCAAGGTATGAAGCAGACAGGCATGGTGCTGGAGCAATAACTGAGGCTTTATATCCTGATCCATAGCCAGCAGGCAGAGAGAGAGAGAGAGAGAGAGAGAGAGAGAACAACATTGCTGGGCCTGGCATGGGCTTTTTGGTACCTCAGAGTCAGTACTAGTGATACACTTTCTCCAACAAGGACACACCCACTCCGACAAAACCACACCTCCTGATCCTTGCCTAATGTTCATCAACTGGGAATGAAATATGAAAATATATGAGCCTGTAGGGCATCATTCACCTTCAAACTACCACAGCATAGTACGAAGAAGGAAGTATGAGCCACAAAAGCCCTCAAAAACCTTTTTTTATAAAGTAGATACCAAATAATGAGATGTGGATATTAATAGTAAAATGTAGATAGTGTGTAGAAATTGAAAGGGTGTGCACAAAGAAGGCAGAAAATTGAAACAGAAAAAAATAATGAGAAATAAAATTAAAGAAAACTGTATTAAGTTCAAAAGCTGGCCTAGATGTGTTCATTAAATAAGTTCATGGCAATGCAATCAGTTTCAATGAAAAAGTTTAAAAGGTTGGCAAGATTATTAAGTTACTAAATGCAATATCATGTAAACACATAAGGATAAGAGCAGAAAAGAAAATCACATTAAAAACAACACGAAAACGCCTCCAACTTTCTTGCTGAAAATGCTAACAGTAACAGAGAAGCCATGCCCACCATGCCCACTTCTTTGATGCAATTGATGACATTGTCACTGATCAAATTTCCTCTTACACAAAAAGATGTCATATGTACATTTGAAGTAAACTGAAAATAGATCATCTATGTCCCCTGATTCTTAGGAATCAACCCACAAAGAAATGAATCAAACTCAAGAAATATGGAATCGGGACTGTGGCTTGCTCGAGAATACCCCTCATAGGTCCCCTCTTGCTAATACTGTTTGGGAGAGATTATAGCACTTTAGGGACATTTAGCAGTACTAAGAGGAAGTACAACACTTGAGGTGGGCTTTGATAATTAAGAACATGGCCCCACTTCCTGTGAGCAATCACCATGTGGTTTCTCAGCTCCTGGCTCCAGCCACATGCTGCTATGCCTCCTCTGCCGTTATAAACCCTCTCTCTGCATTCACAGGCAACATAAATGCCTTCTTCTATAGATCACTCTTGGCCATGGTGTTTTAGCTCAGCAACAGATAAAAATAATCGACTCAGGACTCCATCCATAAAACAGTTGCTTCTTCACTTCTACCCCTGAAGCCCCATTTTAGAAATGCAAATTAGGAAATAAAATCAGGAGTCTCTTGTCATCAGAAAACAGATACTGGGCCCCCTATTATCATTCTTTGCTGCTTCTAGGGGCCTTCATGTCTGTGCCAACAAGCAGGAAGTCAGTTCTGGGCTGTGATTTGGTTACTTGGATTGGAATGAGACTTAAAACTATAGCCAGTGATAGTGTCTTCGGTCCCTCTTTTACATGACGCCACTGCACCAGGTTCAGGAACCTGCCTTAATCTGAGGATGACCTCACTTGTACTCCCTGTCTTGGTCCTAAATAAAAATTATTTGGTAATTAAATGATTATCAATTTGGTACTCTGTGTATATCTTCTAGGATAATGTTATCTCCCCATAAGAAGTATCAGTTGGGGGAGGGTATTGATTAATTTAAATGTGAGAGTTATCATTATAATCCTAAAACGGACAGGTCACCCAGGTTCTACATATAAAAAGAAGACTGGAGAATGAGCTCATTTAGATCTTGTATGTGCCTCACAGACCCACGGCTTAAAGGATGGCCACTATCCTGTGCATTCTGGACGTAATGGAACCTTAGGAGGTGTGATCTAGTGAAATAAGACAGGGTCTTTTATGATACATCACAGGAGGAGATATGGGAGCTTCTGCTCACTTACTCTCAGTTTGCTTCCTGGCCACTGTGAGGCGAGCAGCCTCCTCCACTGCACACACACACTCCTTCCATGATTACACTGTGCAGCTGGAAGCCCAAAGCCCTGAGCCAAAACCAGCTTTTCTTCCTCATAAACTGTTGATCTCAAGAACTTTGTCACACAAATGGAAACAGGGGGATTCATTTTCCAAAAATAGATTTCTTTACAGTTATTGTCACATGTATTTTTAAAAATCAGTATATATACATACATATATATATATATATATAATCACCATTTTTGTTGTTGTCTTTCTCTTACAGTTTATAATCTCTCTTCTTCCTTTAGGCTCTCTCATGCCAGCCCCATTCTCATAGACGATGTGAGCTGCCGAATGATAAGTCATCCCGTATCATTAAGTGTTGATGTTCTTGCATAAATAGAGTCCTATGATCACCTATGGTGGATATAGAGGGCACATGTATATCCGAGGTATTTGTTTTTCCTAAAATAATGTGTGCCTTGTACATAGGGTTCTCCAAATCTTTATGGAATTCTATTACTCAATAGATGTAGCTTTAGTTTATTATTTTAATGGTTGGATAATATTCTGTACCATGTTCAATCGACTGCTTTTTAAATGTGAAAAGTCTTGTAGTCAACATACTTATGCATACGTTTGTTTGTTTGCTTGCTTTGCATTTTTTTTAAAAAGGGGTTGGTTTTCTTCCTTGGGGGTAGATTCCTACAAGTGGAACCACAGAGGGAAAGGCTTTAAATACACAATCAGATTGCTTTGCCAAAAAAGAAAAAAAAAAAGGAAAAGATTCCTAGCATTTCAATAAACTATGTATGAGCGAACCCTTTCCTGCACATCCTGCCTCTAACAGATTAGATCATTTTGTGGGTGTTTGGGATGGTTGGCCTTTGTTGTCAGCTGCTTAGGTCAGGAATCAACTGGAAAAACATGCCTCTTGGGATGACTACGAACATGTTTCCTGAAAGGATTCACTAAGAGTGGAGAGTGTGCAGCACAGATGTTAAGATGTCCAAGAGAAAAACAGGGCTGTTCTTCCTGCTCAACTTAGACCCTTGCTGGTGAGTGCATCTGTGCATCTTCCCTGTTGCTGCTTCTGCCTCTGTCATCCTTCACTAACTCGAAATCCAGATATAGACTCAAGAGCAGAAGCTTCCAATGAACCCTCTAGACTAGCAGCATAGATGCTAATACCTAGGCATCTAGCCATATAGTCTGAGCAGCTACTGGGTTCTAGGCCTCTTCTGCATGCTAAGAGCCATGGTTGGAAATACCTGGTGCATAATGTACACTACAGTCTACTCAATCCCTTTGCAATCCGATGTCTTCCTCTAGAAAATTCTGACACACACAGTGGAGTTTTTTTGTTTTTTTTTTTTTTTTTGCTTGTTTGTTCTTTTTAAGGTTTTCTGGTGGTATATGTGGAGCTCACCCTCACCATTTTGATATCTTCATTTCTTTCTGTCATAATTTTTTCCATCTCTTGCTCCCTTGGGGATATCTGGATTGTTTTCAGGCCTATCTCCTCTGCTATATTTTTGACCTCCGTCATGATAGCCTGAAAAGCTGTTGCTGCATTAATCACTAACATTTCCTTTCTTTTCAGGAGTGGGGGAGTGTCTTGAGCCAGTAGCCTTGGCTGTCTTGGACTCACTTTGTAGCCAGGCTGGCCTTGAACTCACAGCAATCTGCCTCCACCTGCCTCTGCCTTCCT